>NC_091769.1:67607768-67910799 GCF_029378745.1 Bos indicus
TGGGGCTTATCTGGGACGGACTTAACAATAATCCCTGCAGAGCTCCCTAACCAGGGAACCTGTGAATTCCAGTTTTCTCCCTCTAAATCAGAGGGTATGCAGTTCAACTGTGTGTGCATAATGGACATTTCTGGACTCATCCATCTATCGTTTTCAGATGCTTCCATTTATTTATTTCTCCTGTAATAAATTCGCAGAACCAGTAATTCTGCGAATATTTAGTTAGGTAACAAATACAGAGATGGTTGGATGGCATCACCGACTCAACGGACATGAGTTTGAGTAAGCTCCGGGAGTTAGTGATGGACAGGGAAGCCTGGCGTACTGCAGTCCACGGGGTTGCAAAGAGTCAGATATGACTGAGTGACTGAACTGAACAAATACAGAAATAATAGAATGATAAACCCCACTTTGCTATTGCTCAATAGCAATAATTTCAATAATTTGTCATCTAATTGCCAATCTTGCTTGATCTGTACTCTGAACCACTTCTCCACCTTTTTTTTTTAATGTGGACCATTTTAAAAGTCTTTATTGAATTTGTTATAATATTGCTTCTGTGTTTGTGTTATTTTTTTTGGCTCCGCACCCCCTGCATTGGAAGTCAAAGTCTTAACCACCAGACCACCAGGGAATTCCTTCTCCCATGTTGTTTTGAAAACGTATCATTTAAGCTTAAAAGTTTTTAGGATGTATATCTAAGGGATGAGGACTTAAAATCACATACGTACATGCACACATATATATTAACTTTTTCTGTCTCCTGTATTTCCTCTGAGACTAGTGCTAAAGAATAGAACTGAATTTTTTTAAGTGTCTTTTTTCCCCCCATCAGGAGTATGTAATGTCTGGTTGTGTTTCAGTTTCGTGATGTTAGCAGCTACTGATAATCATTGCCTAGATCCATTAATTCAGTAAAATTTGGAAAATGGTGATATCTATCATTCCTTCTGTTTATTTTGAATCAAAACCTGTCAGGAAATAAAATTTTACTTAATGCATTTAATGAATTAAATATTTTATTTTGAATTAATATTCTCTTTCTCTGACTTTGTAGCAGTGATTAAATATAGTACATGATTTGGTGTTGAGATGTTCTATATGCTGTGTAGGGTAGCTGATTACTTCAGGATGACTTCAGACCCACCTAGTTCATCAGCTTATGAAATTGTCTTAGATTGCTTACTGGTGGTTATTTCCTAGCAAGAAATAATTATTAGGGATAAATATGCCTTGTAATTAGTGTGTACTTGCCTACTTGTATATTATTAATTGCTGTTTTAAAGTCTTATTTGCTTATATAAGTCATTTCTTTTAATGAACTTATACAATTAATTCAAAAAGTCATTTCTGGGCAAAAAAATATGATTGATTAAAAATCATTTCTGGGTCAAAACTGTGTCTGCTTAGTGTAGTTAACGGTGGGATTACTTACTGAAGACCTTAGTTTCAAAATTGTGCTTTTTTTTTTTTTGGTAAACTTGTAGAAGGGAGGCTTGGAAGGTGATCTGATATTGTTGAGTTTTGTAGTTTACAGTAAGTCCTATTTCTTAACCTGCATTTTTACATTTGAGTATTATTCACTGGGTTGTGGTGCCCACTTGATATCTTTGATGACCTTCCAGATATTCCTGTTAATATGTATTATATGAGTATTTTTGTTTGTTTATGGAAAGAATTAATTTGTTTAGAAAAACCCTGTCATGTCTTTGGTATTTCATTTAAAGCAAGAAGCTGAAACTGGTGAACTGGAGAGTGATAGATCAATCTCAGGCCTAGTGGTCGGAGCAGCTCACAGAGAAGTTAATGACAGTATCTGTGGTGGGGTTAATAGGAGAGACTTTCTTCAGTGAGTCTAAAAGTGACCAGATAACTAATACATTAGAGAACTAATACATTCTTACTATCTTCTTTACTCTCTTCACATCTTGTCAGGCTCAGTGCTCCTCAGGTGAGCTGAATTTGAATTCCCTTTCTAATCATAGCTGATAAGTGTAATTGAATTTATTCTTCTTATATATCTGCAGTGGGGAAAAAAACCTGATTTTTTCAATAGTATTCCAGATGGATCTTTAGTAACTTAATTTTTAGGTAATGCTTTAGAAAATAATAGTATAATAAATCGTTTTAACAAATAGCAGTTTTGTTTTCTGAGACACTTGCCACACATTCTTCTTGCCGCTAGTGCCGTGTTGAATCCAGGAGGCTATGGCCAGCCAGTTGCGGTGCTTGTGCAGTAGGGACGGATGTTGATCCTCTCTCTGGTTTCCAGATTCAGGCTGTATAATGTAGAACACATCATTCAAATCCAACGAACGTTTTTTCAGTAAAATTCTAGGGCAGTAGTGGTATACCAGGTAGACAAGGGTCCCTGTCCTTGGGGGCTTACATCTTAGTGAAATTATATCCACAGAGTTCCCTAGGTCAAATTCTATATAAACTCGTCCTTTGCCCAGTTGTGTGAACAGGTCCAAAGCTGCTTTTTGAGGAAGGTCAAAGAAAGTACTTTTGCATAGAGAGTAGCCAGGTTTAAAAATTTCACAGCACAATGTTCTTTTTGCTGGCTGCCTTTGGTATTTAGAAAATAATGGAGCTTCTTTCACTAAACAAGATCTGCTAGTGATTTCTGCCTATCGCTGCTGCTGCTGCTGCTGCTGCTAGGTCGCTTCAGTCGTGTCCGACTCTGTGCGACCCCATAGGCGACAGCCCACCAGGCTCCCCCGTCCCTGGGATTCTCCAGGCAAGAACACTGGAGTGGGTTGCCATTTCCTTCTCCAATGCATGAAAGTGAAAAGTGAAAGTGAAGTCACTCAGTTGTGTCCGACTCTTCGCGACCCCATGGACTGCAGCCTACCAGGCTCCTCCATCCATAGGATTTTCCAGGCAAGAGTACTGGAGTTTCTTAGTTTAGATTTTCTGTAATAATATATTTTTTTCTCTTCTCCCCTCTGCCCACCTTTAGTGTTGGCTAGTAGGATTAAAAGTTACTCTGATACTGTTTGGTTGATCATTAGCTACTTCCAGGCCTTTGGAAGGTACCTAAATGTAAACATGATTACTTTGTGTACTCAAAGAAAAGTTTTATATGAGATGTGTTATCAGATCAGATCAGTCACTCAGTTGTGTCCGACTCTTTGTGACCCCATGAATCGCAGCACGCCAGGCCTCCCTGTCCATCACCAACTCCCGGAGTTCACTGAGACCCATGTCCATCGAGTCAGTGATGCCATCCAGCCATCTCATCCTCTGTCGTCCCCTTCTCCTCCTGCCCCCAATCCCTCCCAGCATCAGAGTCTTTTCCAATGAGTCAACTCTTAACATGAGGTGGCCAAAGTACTGGAGTTTCAGCTTTAGCATCATTCCTTTTAAAGAAATCCCAGGGCTGATCTCCTTCACAGTGGATTGGTTGGATCTCCTTGCAGTCCAAGGGACTCTCAAGAGTCTTCTCCAACACCACAGTTCAAAAGCACAACTACATAAAACCCAGTATGTGATTTTTGTCGTAACATAACAATTTGGTCTCCTCAGTGCCTAACGATTGGCTTTCTGTAGTGTAGATTTCTCACATTTCCCATTGGAAAAATACTCATTTTTCACTTCAGTATTTAAACCGGCTGTGATAAGCTCCAATGACAGCCACAAAGCAACTTTCTCTGTTTTCTATTGATCATAAACTTCATTTCTTTACACGTGGTAATTCTTAAACCTTGACCACCCAGTGAAGACTGCTACTGCAGTCTTGATTCAACAAAGTATACAGGGATGTGGTAGAAGAATTACTAAACAGCTGGGCAGGACTGAGATTTAGGCGGCTTTCTTTGATAAACACTGGAGGTCAAGTCATCCCCTCCCTGCTTTCACCTCCACCCAGGATTGCTGACAAGAATCTTACATTTGTCTTCATCGATAATGGAAGCAAACTATTTTGCTTGATGCTTTAGTATTTGTTATCCTGAATTTTTACCTTTTCCCTCCTTCCTGAGGGATAAACCATTTTTAAATTTAGTGGTTTAGTATATAGCAATAGATATTTAATAAGGACCTACTATATAACACAGGAACCTCTTCTTAATACTCTGTAATGACCAATATGGGAAAAGAACCTAAAAAAGAGTAGATACATGTATATGTCTAACTGGTATACTTTGCTGTACAGTAGAACTAAAGCAACATTGTAGATCAGCTGTACTTTAATAAAATTAAAAATAAAATTTAGTTGTTTATAACAGTGTTATCGGGCCAACTTGTGCCCAGTGGGCTGTTAGGTTGCTTGGCTCAAGATTGAGGCTCAGGATGGAGTGGTATGAGTACACTGGCAGACAGGCACAGTGTGGGTGCTGCATTTACACTTGAGAATTAGTTGCTGTTCTGATTTATTTTCCTATGAAATGTTCTTTGGCAACTAATGGGTTTTTAAACTGTGTTCATGACTGGCCTTAGACTCTCTAACATTTATTCCCTAAAGAAGATGACATCCTTATGTCCAAGTTACATTTTAATCAAAATAGGACACATGTTAAAGTTCTGATTATTTCTTTGAATATACTGCATATGCAAATGATGTAAAAAATTGCTATTGCCTTAAAAATATAAATTCACATAAAATATGTATGGAAGAATGATTGGTTTCAAAGTTTTAAAAAAGCACTAGCACATTCAAAGAAGTAACAATTTTCTATGTAAAAAAATAGAAGTCTTCCTTTGTTTTCTGTAAGAAATATTGGAATTAGGAAAAATAAGTATAATATTAAAAGACAAAGATTTTTCCATTAAATTATACACTAGTAACCATCCAGTCCTTCCAAGAGAAGTTCAAAGTTCCCATGAAATGTACTCTAGACAGTATTACTTTTAAAAAAAGGAGTGAACACCCTCCTGAAAAAAAGCCAGTCCCAAATATTTTGGAGCTCAGTTTGAGAAATATGGTCTTTTCTGTGTTAAGAGTTTGTTCTGTTTTGTTGTTAAAATACACTGAGAGTTGGATGCATTCAGTCAATGCTTAGAGGTTAGTGGGAGTCTTTTTTTATGTCTCTGCCTGTATTCACACCCTCCTGATCTTGGCATTTTTTTCTGCTTTAATAGCCATAGAAGCAGTTCTACATACTTGTAGGTTAGTGTGGCTTCTTATGACACATCTGCTTAAATCATCACAGTTCTCAGTAGAAGTTTTATGTGGCACTTAAGAAAAACTGATCCCAATTTGAAAGATAGAAGCTTTTTGAATAGATGCTGTCAGATTATTTAATTTTGTGTCATAATTGAACCTAGGATTTTAATTTTTAATTTTTGTAGCAAAAAAATATATAGATCCAAGAGACTTATCTAATTCTGATCTTAATTCTACTACTATCTACCTGTGGGCTTCAAAAGCCATTTTAGTACTTTGCTGAAGCAGCTATTCCTTTCTGTAATGGTTCAGTGAAGAAGGCCATCATAATAAGATGTTCTCTGGAAGCATTTACATTTTTAAAGAACAGTGATTTATTTACTGTCTACTTTTTTTCATCCTCTAAAGGAAAACATACTTTTTTATTTCTCTAGTCTTTTGTAAATAAAGAGTAGCTCCTATTATACTGATAAATGACTCCTCTTTGGAATTAGCATTCCTGAAACTTTAATAAAGTAGAAAGAAACAGGAAACACCTTATCTTCCAACCAGATTAGGTAGGCAAGGCCAAAGTTAGAAAACAGGCCTTTGATGTCAGGCTTCCTTTTAGCACTAAGCCTCTTAGCACTAAGAGAAATCTCGTTCTTTTCCTCACTCTACTCCAGTATTGCCATTTGATTTCCTCAGTGATCAAGTTCGTTTCTCTGTAGACAAGTTAGTGTGATTCTTTAGACTCTAACATTTGTCTAGGCATTCCTCCCCCCGCCCCCCTCCAAGCAAAGTTAAATTCTCTTCCATGGCTTCATTTTCAGATTGTACAGTATGTTTGGGTTAGAGTTTTTTCCAGCTTTTTTGAGCTGAAATCAGAAATTGAATTGATAAAGAATACTGGAATTACTTGAAAGAAAGATTTTGGCCTTTACTGGAGGAGGAAAGTTGTTCAAGTTTTAATTGATTCATTGTTATATCTCACTTTATTCCTGGAAAGGACTTAAGGTAACAGTTGTGTACAAAGATCATTTATAGCCAGACTTCATGAGAGAGTTGCAAACATTCACTTTCACCTGCCATTCACTCCATGAATTTCTGACTCTCTTCTGTTCATCTGCTGCAGTTCCTCACAGCAGAGCACCTGGGGATCTCCATCACTAACTGGACTCATTTTTTTTTTCTGCTGCACAGTGTGGCTTGTTGGATCTTAGTTCCCTGACCATGGATTGAACCCCAGCCCCCAGAAGTGAAAACACAGAGTCCTAGCCATTGGACAGCCAGGGAAGTCCCCTGGAAAAAATTCTTTATATGGCCTTGGGTAAAGTGTGTGATTGCTCTTTACTTTTATGTGCATCTTTTCTGATTATAATAGTAAGATATGCAGTATATACTCGTGAAAATTCTGGAAAAAGACATCATAATCTCTGTCCAGAAAACTTTATCCTCGTTGAATTTCTATTGCAACTGTCTTGTTCCTTTCCTCTTTGTCTTGGCCAGACTTGGATGCGGCATTTCTTAAAACTGAACTTACCTTTTCCCCTGCTCCATACTAACAGCTCACCTGCTGTTGTCGCCGTCTCACTAAAAGGTGCCACTCTTTATCAGGTTGCTGTAGCCATGAGGAGCCATCCTTGACTCCCTCCCTCAACCTCCATTTATAATCAGTCGCTACATAAAATCGTGCCTGTTTTTTGTTTCTAATCCATTTACTTCTGTCTCTTAGCTGGGATGCTGATTATTTCTTACCTGCCTCAGTTTCCCAAAAAGCATCATCTAACTTTTGAACTCCTAGGACTTTTATCTTCCTTCATGGCTTTTGTGGCCTGTTTTCTGTGCCCTTGAGACTAAACTTGGTGCTGGTGGTCCCTCTCCTCCTTTCACACACTCCTTCCTTCTCTGTCCTCTCCCTCCACCTTCTTCCCTCATGGACTCTCACAGCACCTGTACTGTCCCTTTTAACACATAATCACACTGTATATTGTAATTGCCTATTTGATTTTACTGTCTCCTTAAACCCGGGTTCGCTCCCTGGGTTAGGAAGATCCCCTGGAGAAGGAAATGGCAACCCACTCCAGTATTCTTGCCTGGAGAATCCCATGGGCAGAGGAGCCTGGCAGGCCCCAGTCCATGGGGTTGCAAGAGCTGGACATGACTTAGTGACTAAACCAACCAAGGGCAGTAACTGTGTCTTACTCATAATTGCACCACTAAAGTCCAGCCCAGAGTGTTTATTAGTAAATTTTTGATGATAAATGGATAGAAAGAAATGGGTGGCAGTTAGTATGAAAAAAGTTTGAAGCTGTTTCCTTAGTTTTATGGCTCTGCCTAACTTAAAATTTGTATCTTAGGTGATAATTTTGGCTTTAATCTACCTGGTCCTATGTTAATGGTCTGTGAACAAGCTTCCAAGGTTTGAATTATGAAAGGGCAAGGCAGGAGTGGGCTCCATGACCTTGCCTCTCATTGATGCAAGGGGTTAGGCTTTGTAGAGAGAAAATATGGCAGCTAAAACTAGGCAGTTGTGTAAGGGACGAACAAGAAGAGGAAGCCGTTTTTAGTGACTTGGTGATTGGATGGGAGGAGGAATCGAAGTGATTTCAACTTTTCTGGCGTGGTTGACTAGGTACTTGGTGCTGTCACTAGGTAGTCACTTTGATTTTTGAGATTCTTTTTGACATCCAGGTGAGTATGTCTGTTAGGCATGTCACAGCATATGAAGCTTGGGAGAGCATACCACTGGAGCGTCATGAGCCTGTGGTCATTAAAACTGTGAGGTCACTTAAATATATAGCTTAAGAGTAATAATGATCTAGGGAAAGAACTCAGAGGAATACATCAGTGTTTAAAGACTGGAGAAGAAAAGCAGAGAGCTGGAAGAGCAGTGCCAAGAAACTGAGGAGTTGGAGTTAGAAATTTGGCAATAAAATGGCTATTGACTTGTGTGTGTGTGTTTTAAAGAGAATAAAAAGTAAGAAGATGGGTCTGTCCTGAAGAGTAGATGCTTCAGTATAGACTGAATGGTGTTGGGCAGTTCCACCTCACGCCTGTCAGTAGCCTAGCGCCCCCAGCCCAAACCAGAACCCCACTGACACTCTTAGATCTAACACATGACTGACCTTTAAATTCTCTTTCAAATTAAATCTAAGGTTAAAAACAGATTCTTGGCCCAGTCCCAGAAATTCTGATTCAACAGGCACAGAGATCTTAATTTTTTTCAAGGACATTTCTGAGCATCTAACACTCATGTGTGGGTAGGTGCTACAACCCACATTTTACTTAATTGCAAGGAATCAGGAGTTTATTGTGGTGAACTTTTAAAATACAGTTGTGTGAAGGGATTGGCAACCATGGAGATCTGACTGGAGCTTTCTGCAGCGCCTGTCTGTATTTAAGAGCCTGAGACGGGGTGGGGGTGGGCAAAGTGCGGCTGTCTGATGTAATCTCTCAGAGATGTAAAATTTTTATTTTACGGATTTTTGCAGTAGATGCCCTTATCATCCTCATGCTTCAAAACTGATTTCAACCCAACCTCTCAATTTTTGCAAGTTTCTCTGAGTCTTGCCAGCATTTTACTGTCTCAGGGCCTTCAAGCCCAGCAAAGGAAGGGCAAGCGGTTAATACCTCAGCCATCCTTCAACCAGTGGAGGACTTCAGCCTGTGCCTAAAGGTTCTGCTTCCTTTGGGGGTCCCACAGAATCACCATTTACTCTCCAGCAGTCACCCTGGTTGCATCAAATGACCTTACTGGCTTTTTTCCTTCACTGTTGGACCTTTCGTCACTCCTGTTCGGTGGGATCATCTACTTTAATCCTACTAAAACCTTGTCTATTAGTAATGTGTTAGTTGAGCTGACTTTGCAGGTTAGTGTACACAAACAAAAGCCTTCTATAATCACATTAGTTTCTTCCAAATGTCGCTGTCTATCAGTAATAGCACCTAAAATACTGTGTGGGGGAGGAAGGCGAAGAGAACACAGCGTGCAGTGCAGAACGGCACACACATTGCGGAAGTTTAAATTTATTCACAGGCATTCTGTAATGAGATCATTATGTGCGAACTAATTGGATTTTTCAGCACCTCAATTTCTTACATTTTACATGGAAGGTATTGAAGAGAGATGAAAAACCAGAAAATTGTTGACACAGAGGGCACTAGGAATATGAGAGAGGCCTCTTACATTCATTTATTTTACTAATATATATATCTTCTTCTTGAGGAATACTGGGTAACTCCTTGTAAAACTGACTTATAGAATATAATGATTCTGTATTCTATAAAATATACAGCTGTTAAAACGCTTCAGTGCACACAAGGAGGTGATCTCAACAGATGTAGGCTGTAATTGCCAAGGATCAGAAACAAATAAGTCTGATCTGTTTCAGTTCAGTTCAGTCGCTCAGTCATGTCCGACTCTTTGCGACCCCATGAATTGCAGCACGCCAGGCCTCCCTGTCCATCACCAACTCCTGGAGTTCACTCAGACTCACGTCCATCGAGTCAGTGATGACATCCAGCCATCTCATCCTCTGTCGTCCCCTTCTCCTCCTGCCCCCAATCCCTCCCAGCATCAGAGTCTTTTCCAATGAGTCAACTCTTCGCGTGAGGTGGCCAAAGTACTGGAGTTTCAGCTTTAGCATCATTCCTTCCAAAGAAATCCCAGGGCTGATCTCCTTCAGAATGGACTGGTTGGATCTCCTTGCAGTCCAAGGGACTCTCAAGAGTCTTCTCCAACACCACAGTTCAAAGGCATCAGTTCTTCGGTGCTCAGCCTTCTTCACAGTCCAACTCTCACATCCATACATGACCACAGGAAAAACCATAGCCTTGACTAGATGGACCTTTGTTGGCAAAGTAATGTCTCTGCTTTTGAATATGCTATCTAGGTTGGTCATAACTTTCCTTCCAAGGAGTAAGCGTCTTTTAATTTCATGGCTGCAGTCACCATCTGCAGTGATTTTGGAGCCCAAAAAAATAAAGTCTGACACTGTTTCCACTGTTTCCCCATCTGTTTCCCATGAAGTGATGGGACCAGATGCCATGATCTTCGTTTTCTGAATGTTGAGCTTTAAGCCAACTTTTTCACTCTCCACTTTCACTTTCATCAAGAGGCTTTTGAGTTCCTCTTCACTTTCTGCCATAAGGGTGGTGTCATCTGCATATCTGAGGTTATTGATATTTCTCCCGGCAATCTTGATTCCAGCTTGTGTTTCTTCCAGTCCAGCGTTTCTCATGATGTACTCTGCGTAGAAGTTAAATAAACAGGGTGACAATATACAGCCTTGACGTACTCCTTTTCCTATTTGGAACCAGTCTGTTGTTCTATGTCCAGTTCTAACTTTTGCTTCCTTACCTGCATACAGATTTCTCAAGAGGCAGGTCAGGTGGTCTGGTATTCCCATCTCTTTCAGAATTTTCCAGTTTATTGTGATCCTCACACTCAAAGGCTTTGGCATAGTCAATAAAGCAGAAATAGATGTTTTTCTGGAACTCCCTTGCTTTTTCCATGATCCAGCGGATGTTGGCAATTTGATCTCTGGTTCCTCTGCCTTTTCTAAAACCAGCTTGAACATCAGGAAGTTCAGTGATCACACCATCGTGATTATCTGGGTCGTGAAGATCTTTTTTCTACAGTTCTTGTGTGTATTCTTGCCACCTCTTCTTAATATCTTCTGCTTCTGTTAGGTCCGTACCATTTCTGTCCTTTATCGAGCCCATCTTTGCATGAGATGTTCCCTTGGTATCTCGAATTTTCTTGAAGAGATCTTTAGTGTTTCCCATTCTGTTGTTTTCCTCTATTTCTTTGCATTGATCGCCGAGGAAGGCTTTCTTATCTCTTCTTGCTATTCTTTGGAACTCTGCATTCACATGCGTATATCTTTCCTTTTCTCTTGTAAGGCCTCCCCAGACAGCCATTTTGCTTTTTTGCATTTCTTTTCCATGGGGATGGTCTTGATCCCTGTGTCCTGTACAATGTCACGAACCTCATTCCATAGTTCATCAGGCACTCTATCTATCAGATCTAGGCCCTTAAATCTATTTCTCACTTCCACTGTATAATCATAAGGTATTTGATTTAGGTCATACCTGAATGGTCTAGTGGTTTTCCCTACTTTCTTCAATTTAAGTCTGAATTTGGCAATAAGGAGTTCATGATCTGAGCCACAATCAGCTCCTGGTCTTGTTTTTGTTGACTGTATAGAGCTTCTCCATCTTTGGCTGCAAAGAATATAATCAGTCTGATTTTGGTGTTGACCATCTGATGATGTCCATGTGTAGAGTCTTCTCTTGTGTTGTTGGAAGAGGGTGTTTGCTATGACCAGTGCATTTTCTTGGCAAGACTCTATTAGTCTTTGCCCTGCTTCATTCTGTATTCCAAGGCCAAATTTGCCTGTTACTCCAGGTGTTTCTTGACCTCCTACTTTTGCATTCCAGTTCCCTATAATGAAAAGGACTCTCTTTTGGGTGTTAGTTCTAAAAGGTCTTGTAGGTCTTCATAGAACCGTTCAACTTCAGTTTCTTCAGCATTACTGGTTGAGGCATAGACTTGGATTACTGTGATATTGAATGGTTTGCCTTGGAAATGAACAAAGATCATTCTGTCGTTTTTGAGATTGCATCCAAGTACTGCATTTTGGACTCTTTTGTTGACCATGATGGCTACTCCATTTCTTCTGAGGGATTCCTGCCCGCAGTAGTAGATATAATGGTCATCTGAGTTAAATTCACCCATTCCAGTCCATTTGAGTTTGCTGATTCCTAGAATGTCGACATTCACTCTTGCCATCTCCTGTTTGACCACTTCCAATTTGCCTTGATTCATGGACCTGACATTCCAGGTTCCTATGCAATATTGCTCTTTACAGCATTAGACCTTGCTTCTATCACCAGTCACATCCACAGTTGGATATTGTTTTTGCTTTGGCTCCATCCCTTCATTCTTTCTGGAGTTATTTCTCCACTGATCTGCAGTAGCATATTGGGCACCTACCGACCTGGGGAGTTTCTCTTTCAGTATCCTATCATTTTGCCTTTTCATACTGTTCATGGGGTTCTCAAGGCAAGAATACTGAAGTGGTTTGCCATTCCCTTCTCCAGTGGACCACATTCTGTCAGATCTCTCCACCATGACCTGACCGTCTTGGGTTGCCCCACGGGCATGGCTTAGTTTCATTGAGTTAGACAAGGCTGTGGTCCTAGTGTGATTAGATTGACTAGTTTTCTGTGAGTATGGTTTCAGTGTGTTTGCCCTCTGATGCCCTCTTGCAACACCTACCATCTTACTTGGGTTTCTCTTACCTTGGGCGTGGGGTATCTCTTCACAGCTGTTTCAGCAAAGCGCAGCCGTTGCTCCTTACCTTGGACGAGGGGTATCTCCTCACCACCGTCCTTCCTGACCTTCAATGTGGGATAGCTCCTCTAGGCCCTCCTGCGCCCGCGCAGCCACGGCTCCTTGGATGTGGGGTTGGTCCTCCCGGCAGCTGCCCCTGGTCTCTGGCGTGGGGTTGCTCCTCCCAGCCGCCGCCCCTGGCCTCGGGTTTTGGGTAGCTCCTCCTGGCTGCCGCCCCTGACCTTGGACTTGGGTAGCTCCTCTTGGCCGCTGCCCCTGACCTCGGACACGGGGTAGCTCCTCCCGGCCGCCGCCCCTGACCTCGGACTTGGGTAGCGCCTCTCGGCCATTCCTGCGCCGTCGCAGCCTGGCACTCTCGGCCGCTACCCCTGACCTCGGACGTGGGGCAGCTTCTCTCGGCCGCACTCTGTTTCAGGGGTATCTTTACTTCGTGTGCCTTAAACGTAAGGTTTCTCTTTACTTAGCTGGAAGATATTCATATCCATATTTCTTCTTTTAGCTGAGACTGGACTCTAGGAATTAAATTTGAAATGAAAGATAAATCTGTTCTGGATAATCACTTTGATTCTTGATGGATAAAACTGCTATCTGAAAGCAATCACTTTGAAGGCTGCCACAGTGCAGGCCTGGGTAACTGTTACGGAGTGAATGAGAAAGGGATGTGCCCGACTGCCCCATGTGTGTGTCTTAGACTGTATCCCGAGGAACAAGAGTGGGTTGAGAGCCTGCATGCTTAGACCCGTGAAAGCCCTTGCCTCACTCCCACCAATCTGTGACTGTGGGTGTTCATTTTGGGCTATAGGTCTATTTTGTGGGAGACCAGGCATCCCAACAAGACTTGTTTTTCTCAATCCAAGGTGTTCTGTGTAGCAGTGGGATATCTTGACATACAAACTAACAAAAATCATTAAATAATCTAGTATCCCAGTTCAGCTCAGTCATGTCCAACTCTTTGCGACCCCATGGACTGCAGCACACCAGGCTTCCCTGTCCATCACCAACTCCTGGAGCTTACTCAAACGCATGTCCATTGAGTTGGTGATGCCATCCAACCATCTCATCCTCTGTAGTCCCTTTGTCCTCCCACCTTCAACCTTTCCCAGCATCAGGGTCTTTTCAAATGAGTCAGTTCTTCGCATCAGGTGGCCAAAGTATTGGAGTTTCAGCTTCACCATCAGTCCTTCCAATGAATATTCAGGACTGATTTCCTTTAGGATGGAGTGGTTGGATCTCCTTGCAGTTGAAGGGACTCTCAGGAGTCTTCTCCAACACCACAGTTCAAAAGCATCAATTCTTCAGCACTCAGCTTTCTTTAGAGTCCAATTCTCACATCCATACGTGACTACTGGAGAAATCATAGCTTTGACTAGACTAGTATCCCGATCCCTCAGTTAACATTTCAACTCAGACCTGGAAAGGAAGTGACTTACCCAAGGTAAAATCACCCTGTCTAGCTAATTAGTGATATGACAAGGACTAGAACATGTACCTCTGAATGTAATTATCTTTGTAATTTATAAAATGGTTCCCATCTCCACCCCTGCTCAGGGAACGAAACAGGAACTTTTTTCCTGAATCAGTGAATTAATGAAGATTGTGGACTTTGTATTTTATCTGCAGAAAATCTGACAGTTAAGAGGTTATACAGATAGATTGTTAGTTATAGATGTCTAAAATATTCAACAGTAAGAATAGCTTAGAAAGCAATATAACAATTCTAATAGACTGTTTTGCAATCAATAAAATGCTAGTTATGGTGACTTAGAAAAGCATTAATATACCAGGGATTGTGGATGGGCTTCTTTTATCCTATTGTTTCTTCTATACTGTGTCTTATACTTAAGTGTCTTTAGTAAGTTCAAATCTCTTTACATTTAAAGTACTAATTTTATGTATAGAATTAAATAATGCCGGTCTGAAATTCCTTTAGTCACTCAGTCTGAAATTTATTTTCCAGCATGTAAACCATGGAAAGTAGTTGTTTTTGCTTTTGTTATTCTTGATTTGTATATGAAAAACTAGTGGAAATGAGAATTGGTAGAGATTTAGTGAACTGAAAGATAATGTTTCTTTTACTTGCTAGAACCATGTGAGTATAAGTTTTTTTAAAAAAGGTTTTTCTAAAAATAAAATCAGACTGTTAATCAAATGTGTATTTCCTTCTTGTAGAACCTCTGTTATGCACCTTAAGCCATACTGGAAACTCCAGAAGAAAGGGCAACCTCTGGAAATCGGCACGGGAACTCTGAGAACTCCTATGAGCCACCAACAGGCTATCAGTGATGAAGAATGCAAAGCTAGGTGTATGAAATCAAGTGTCTTTCCTTCAGCCTCTCTTGGTAAAGCATCATCTCGAAAGCCTTTTGGAATCCTTTCTCCAAATGTTCTGTGCAGTATGAGTGGGAAGAGTCCTGAAGAGAGCAGCTTGAATGTTAAAACCAAGAAGAATGCACCATCTGCAACAATCCACCAGGGTGAAGAAGGGGAAGGGCCGCTCGATATCTGGGCTGTTGTGAAACCAGGAAATACCAAGGAAAAGATAGCATTCTTTGCAGCCCACCAGTGCAGTAATAGAATAGGATCTATGAAAATAAAAAGCTCCTGGGATATTGATGGGAGAGCTACTAAAAGAAGGAAAAAATCAGGGGATCTTAAAAAAGCCAAGATACAGTTAGAAAGGATGAAGGAGGTCAACAGCAGATGCTACCAGCCTGAGCCTTTTGCATGTGGCATCGAGCACTGTTCTGTGCATTACGTGAGTGACGGCGGGGACGGCGTGTATGCCGGGAGGCCTCTATCGGTCATACAGATGGTGGCCTTCCTCGAGCAAAGAGCCAGCGCTCTGCTAGCCAGTTGTGCAAAAACCTGCACTAACTCACCTGCTGTGGTGCGGTTTTCCGGGCAATCCAGAGGTGCACCCCCAAACCCCGAGCCTTTGTCCGCCCCAGGAGCATGTGAAGAACCTGCAGAAAGGAGAAATCCTGAGGTTGGTGAAACACAGAGCGAGCCTGTCCGTGTCCTCGACATGGTAGCCAGGCTGGAGTCCGAGTGCCTGAAGCGGCAGAGCCAGCGGGAGCCCGGGAGCCTCTCGAGGAATAACAGCTTTCGCCGCAATGTGGGCCGCGTGCTGCTTGTGAATGGCACCCAGGCTGAGGAAAGCAAAGCAGACAAAGGCGCCTTGGAGGTTCCTGACACTCAGGTGAAAACTGTGGGGTCTGTATCTGTGGGCTGCAGCCCCTTAAGAGCTGACCGTTGTTCTCCTCAGGGAGACCAGGCCTGGGACGGCGCGCCTCGAGGCTGCCCCTCGGTGCCGGCAGGCATGAGTTTGCACACAGACAGTGCAGAGTTCGAGCCAGATCAGCAGACTGCCATGAAAAGCAGCAACAGGCACGATGTGGAAATGACAGAGGAACTTGTTGGGCCACCTCTTCCTCCTCTCACCTGTCCCCAAGCCATTGAACTGCCCACAGATGCTGTTGATGGCATTAGTGAAGAGCTTGTGCCGCTTGCTAACCGAAATCCCGATCAGCGCAAAAGAGAATCTCTGTGCATTAGTATCACTGTGTCCAAGGTAGAGAGAGACCAGTCTTCCAGTTCGGAGTCCTGTGAAGACCCACTTCCAGGGATGTTGTTTTTTTTGCCATCTGGTCAGCACTCGTCAGGCCACTCCCAGTCAGATGAAAGCACAACAGAAGAGTCTTCCGAGGCCAGTCAGCTTGAAGAGGCTGCTGAAGGTGACAGTGCACCTGAGGAAAAAAGCGTCTCGGTTGATTCGTTTGTCCCACTGGCCTCTCCTGTGGAAAGTACATTACCAATGCTTGAGGCATCCAGCTGGAAGAAGCAGGTGTCACATGACTTTCTGGAGACCAGGTTTAAAATCCAACAGCTTTTAGAGCCTCAGCAGTATATGGCTTTTCTGCCCCACCACATCATGGTGAAAATCTTCAGGTTACTTCCTACTAAGAGTTTAGTGGCTCTTAAATGTACCTGCTGCTATTTCAAGTTTATCATTGAATATTACAATATCAGGCCAGCAGATTCTCGCTGGGTTCGGGATCCACGCTACAGAGAGGATCCGTGCAAGCAGTGCAAGAAAAAATATGTGAAAGGGGATGTGTCCCTGTGCCGGTGGCACCCTAAGCCCTACTGCCAGGCGCTGCCCTACGGGCCGGGGTACTGGATGTGCTGCCACCGGTCCCAGAAGGGCTTCCCTGGCTGTAAGCTGGGGCTCCATGACAATCACTGGGTCCCTGCTTGCCATAGCTTTAATCGGGCAATCCATAAGAAAGCAAAAGGGACTGAAACTGAAGAGGAGTATTAAAATGTATGTGCGAGGCAGCAGACCGATTTCAAAAACTGCAAACCACCACCTAGATACACCGTTTCAGTGAGTGTTGCCTCTCAGAGTCATCACTCCAGGAGAATCTCTGCTACTCTGTCAGGACCGCCATTGCTCAGGCATCTTAAATCTCTGAATTTATGATCCATGTAAGAAAACTGGTCTCATCATTTTATAGTGGTGCCTCACGTTTGATTCAGGGTTGTATCCCACGGTTTGATTCACCTGGCTGTGAATAACTATGCCTGTTTTCCCAAATCAAATCCTTGAGGACGAAGACTTGCCACCATCAAAAGAACGTTCAGCAGAGTTCATCACAGACTATGCAGGCAGTCCCCAAAAAGGGGTTCCGAGAATGTTTGGAGCACTGGCCCCGTATTTGAAATAAGTGAATAGTGTCCTATGAAAAGAATAGCAGTACTCTTGGATGAAAAGTATGCTTACAAAGGAAAAGTCAGGCACCTTACTTAGACCTTGTATGCTTGATCTGTGAGGTTGATGTTGTGATTGGAGGTGGATTTCATGCCCTGTGGCGTTTACAGTGTATATAATGGTTGTGTTTTCCTAGGGCTATGAAAGTGCACATTAAACCCGAGCGCCTTTACTTTAGATGAGTGCTTTTGGCCCCTCTGTAAATAACAACATTAAAATCCAGTTGTAAATAGTGGATGCAGACTGAACATAATCACCACAATGCAGCTAGGATAGTGTTGCAGCTACAATCGTGTGGGTTGGTTTTTTTTTTTTTTTTTGGGCTGGGGGGGTCTCATCTCAAATTTGTACATCCTGTATAAAATATGAATGTTTCCCAAATAAACTATGAATGTTTTCTGTATAATATATGAATGTTTCTGAGAAGAAACTCTAAATAGTTAAGAGGTTAACCTGTTGAAAGGATACCAAATAATGGTTTAACTGGACAACCTTAAAAATTAGCATAGAGAACAATCTTTTGTTATATTTTAGTGATTCACCAAGAATGAGAGAATATTATATAGTCAGATTATAACATTTTTGTCTATTCTCTTTCTGTCTGGTTACAAATTTTTTTTAACTTCAATAAAAACATGCATCTTAAGTGGAACCTGAGTTTTGCAGATTTGTTTTCTTTTTTGAGGTAATATTAGAGATATTGTAAACTCAGTCCCAAGACTTTTTTTTAAACACTGAGTTGTTGGGAGGGGGAGAGAGAATTCTCTTCTACCACTGGAAAGAGGCCTTCACTTAACAGTATGGGCTGACATTTTTACAAACCTTTAACACTTCTTTGCATTCGTCTGCCCACGACTGTCTATTTCCTATTGGATGAGGCATTCTTATCTATGCATGATGAGTTAATTGTTTAGAAGTCAGTGAGGATATATTCAGACCTGTGTTCATGTAATGCTTGGTGGGGCTGGAAAGTATCTGGCCCCAGAAAGCTGCTGTGGAGGACCCGCAAGCTAGGTTGGCTTGAATTGAGTAGTCACCAACAAAGCCTTGCAGCTGCATCAGCTCCTGGCTGTCAGGAAGCACTGGTGAGCGTTCCGGGGGCAGGGCCGATGGCAGTGATGAATGAAGACTGCGCTGGTCCCACAGGAGAAGGATGTGAAGGTGGAGTAAAGCTTTGGCCAGGACTGCCAAGCAGAGGGGGGCAAGGCTGGAGTCGAGGAGGCCAGGTTCACCTGTGGTGGAGGTGGTGTGGCCACAGAGCGGCTTTCTGCCCTTATCCTTGGGCAGTAGCTGCACCTCCCTGAAAAGGGGAAACTAAAACTAGGAAGTCTCTGGACCCTGAGCAAGCAGGCATGTTGTGATACCTCCGACACGCTCGGCTGGAGCCCTTCTGTGACAGGACCGACGAGGCCGTGGAGGCGGACTTCCCCCTCAGGGTGGTGGTGTCCTTCCCGTGACACCCGGGCCGACGTAAGGGCGAGTGCTTTCCACCCCCAGGGCTGAAGTTCCAGTACTTGTCCTCCCTGTGGTGTGCTCTGAAGCGGCCATCTCAGTGTACCTTCCCGATGTGATAGGTTTGTTTTACTCCTGATTCAGGAGTAAAGCAGATGTGCTCTCGCAGGACTTCATAGTTTGGTGTGCGGAAAGGGCTTAGTGTGTGTCAGCTTTCACTGTTACTGGCGCTGGTTCTGCATGTGCCCAGGGCGCTTCTCCCAGGTCAGTCATCCTGGATCTCGTTTTCATGTGGGATACAAAGCTGTGAGTGTGAGGGCCTGGAGTGACAGCAGAAGACAAGAAGAAGGCCCAACCCCATCTTGGCATGCAACTCTTCAGGTCCTCAGAAATCATTGATGACCCTTTTTGAACCCGATGCAAGACCCAGTTCCCAGGGTTGTCTGTGTGAATGATAAGAGAACTTTGGCAGGTGGCGTCAGAGGGCGCCTCCTCCCTGGTCTTCGCTTCTGGACAAGTGTAGCTTTTCCCCTTAGGAGAGATGCTGTGCTTCAGAGCCCCCTAGTGCCAAGCTGGGGAAACCGGTTCACTTCTCACTTCTCCAGCACTGCAGTGCTCCCTGCCTGACTGTAGAATCTTAGACTCATAAGAAAGGAAATAATGTGGGCATGAGGACCCTAAGCTCACCCCAACTGCGCCCCCGTGGGGACCCAAATGAAGAAAACTTACCCCTTCAGCTTTTGCTCAGAGGGAGGGCCTGAAATACTTGGCCTAGCAGCTCTCTCCCACCCGTCACTTCACCGTTTGAGAGAAAATCCAGAAAGCAAAGGGCAAGATGGCCAAGGTTAAACATTTTTTTCAGGCCTTGTCAAGGTGACTCTGGCATTAATATGGCCACGTAGAAGGCTCATTCACAGCTGAGCACGTCCCCTGCCCTAGCACTGACAACTCTGTGCAGCACCAGGGGGCATCTCTTTGGCAGCCCCACCCTGTCCTGCCCAGCTGGTTCGCCTGGTAGTACCTCTCTACTGCCTCTTCTGTGTCTGGACCTTGCTCTGCAACTCCACTCGGGGCTTGTGGAGGGCAGCTTGGCTGTGCCCTCCCTCAAGGCCTCACACCCAGTACACACAAATGTCATAAAAATGTTTATACCTCTTTAGTCATCATGTTGATGTAAGGGGTGCTGGCCAGCTCTGACTGTGCTCTACTGTAACTCCTAGTATGAGAAACATCAAGAGGGATGAAGGGACCTGGGAGGATCTTTTCCTTTGGCCACAGCTGGTCCCAGGGAACTTTCTTGGTGAGGGTCACTTCTGTAGCAGCCCTTGCAGTCTTGCTGGGTGACTGTCAGCTGTGTTTGGCATGATCTGGGCTTTGTCATGTTTTCCCTGGCAGCAAGTTCCTTTGGGCTTCCCGACTGCAGAAGGCTGTGAGTTGAGAGTTAAGCTTGAATTTGGAGTTCCCCTTCCTGGACTCTCTCCAACCACCCTTCTAACTCGGACTTGTCAGGGCCTCCCTGCTAACCTTTATGAACTGGCCTCAATTTTTTTATTATGTGGGTCTTCCTGGGCATTTTTCTTTTTTCCTACTGCTTTAATAGCCTCTATTCCTTCTTTACTCAGCAGACTGGCTATTCTTCCTCTCCTACCTCCCACAGCCTACCTCAAAATGACTGAAGCCTGTCTGTGCCAAAATCCTGCTGTACCATAGACTGCACCAGTAGCCAGAGCTGGTGTTACCGAGCCCTTACTGTCAGGTACCATGTTGTGTTTACATAAAGGCGTTCTCTGCCATGTACAGCAACTGGCACTCAGGGAATCTGACAGTTTCTATCCCAGGTGTTGCTTTGGGTTCAGACAAGCTAGTGCTGCAATCTCCGTGACTGGCAAAAGGACCTTCACGGGAAACGTGCAGTCCCTTCTATGACATGCACCAAAGTGTGTGGCCATAGTTGGTGTCTGCGTAACCTCATGGGAAGAGCAAACATCACTGTGGTTATGAACCCTTGGGGGACTTCCGGTGTATATACCTCTAACTGGTTTAAGCAAAACCCAGTTAGGCAGTAACACCTATTCTAGGTGGTTTGCTTGACCTGGTATTATTCAGTATCTCAGATAGTAAAGAATCTGCCTGCAATGTAGGAGACCTGGGTTTGATCCCTGGGGTGAGAAGATCCCCTGGAGAAAGGAATGGCAACCCACTCCAGTCTTGCCTGGAGAATTCCATGGTCAGAAAAGCCCGGCAGGCTGTAGTCCCTGGGGTCACAAAAAGTCGCACACGACTGAGTGACTGACACATACATACATAATTTTAAAGGAGCAGAGCCACTAAAATTGGCAGTTGGGAAGGGAGTGGGAGCAGAGAGATGCCATCTTCTCTGCTGCAACCACCCTGGTTGAGACATGGCGCTCCTCTGACTGAGGTGCAAAGTGAAACCTTACCCTCTCAAAGGCCCCTCATCTCTTCACTTAGTAGAGAAGAGACCTCAGAACAAACTAGTTTTGGGACCCGTTGTCTCAAATTCTTTTTGGATTAAGATTCTTTGGAAGCTATAAGAGTTTAAAATTAGAAACCTCTACTTAAATGTTTTGCTTTTCTTTTTGGAATGACAAAACCCAGCAGGGATTAGGTTCAGAAGTCAGCATTTACGGAGAAAATGGCATACAGCTGAAATGAAGTCCTGCACGTCCATCTCCCACCAGTAGAGAAGGATACGTACCAGGCACAGTGGTGGGAAACGTGCAAGTCCTCTAAGAGGGCTTGTGCTTGCTGAGTGATGAGCAGATCACGTCCCCTAATTAACTTGGGCAGAGTCACTTGTGCTATTTTAATTATTTCCCTCCTTTACATCCACCTTCCCTACCACCCCCATCAGAGAATAAAACTGCTTTACTAACTGGTATTTTTAGATGTCTGTTAAGTAGCATGAAGAGGTTGATAGAAGATTCAAAACCAGCTTCAAAATTGACTACTTGCCAATCAGTAAAATGCAGAGCAAAGCTGTCTCTCTTAGTGCCCTATCCATTAGGAGGGGAAACGGCCCATCTGTAACTGCATACTTGCAGCCCAATGGGAAGGCAGGGATGGACAGGACCCTTCTGGGACAGAGCCACTGACGACCTCTGCTCTTCCTCACCAAGCCTCCTGTATGAGTAGCCAGGCACGGTTCTGCTGCAGGGTGTGGGGCCTGCCACGAACAATTCTCCTTCCACCCCAGCCTGAACTGATTCTTCTAAGCAGAGACAGTGCTCTGGCTGCCCTGGCATCTAAGCTGGGACCTCTCACACCATCTTTTCCCAGGTCAGTAGTCGCTCTTCAGGCTTCCAATGTGTGCTCTGCTGAGGCTCTTTATTGCATACCTTCTCAACAGGACTGTGGACACACCCCAGAAAAGAGTGAATTCAAGGAGGGTTTAAGTGTAAATAAAGGGGTAAGCCCTCCCCAGTTTTTGTGGCCCAGGGCGAGAATATAAATGAACCCTCCTACAGCCTCCCACCCACCGCTGTTTAATATTTTTCATGCTAATTAGATGAAATAGTATTTGGGGGTATCCTGAATTAAGCTGTATTATACATTTTACCTATGTCTTCTTACCTTTTTAATGAGACTACCAGAAAATTTAGAATCACATATGTGGGCTACAATAAATATTACACTGGACAGCACTGCCATAGGTGAGTGCTTCTAAAAGATTAATGCACGTATGTTTTGGGCATTAAAGGTCTTGGTCAAGAGCTTTCCAGGCCTCAGCAGACTTTTTCTCCAAGGCCATCAATGCAGCAGAACTTCCAATGTAAGCCAGTACCGGTACCCCTAAGCCAGAAAATAGGTGCACCATTAGGGTGCGAGTCCAGGGTGCTAGGCATGGTCCTTCCTACTCTGACGGCAACTATTATTGAATACATTACCGATGCAGAAGATACGCCGTTTCTATCATTATTAATCATCCTTTGGTTGGGAGATGTTTCTCTCCCATCTACTACCTTCCAAACCACTTGCCCCTGTTATTAAAATCAAGAGCCATCTACTATGCTCTACATGTCTTCCTGATAATGTTTTAAATTTAGGGAAATAAGTTGCTGGGTAGGGCAGGAGAGCCCCTTCCTCAAAATCTAGGTGTCTCCTGAAGTCATAAAGTAAATGCTAAAAAGCCATGCCCCAGGGGGCAGATGGTGAACAAGCTGATATGGACCTGGAGGTATTAATGTGCCCTCACGACTGAGCGGCTTCCACTCTACTGACTCCCACCCACTTTTCAGCTTACCTAGTGCTGTCAGATCGGAGAAGGCGATGGCACCCCACTCCAGTGCTCTTGCCTGGAGAACCCCAGGGGCGGGGGAGCCTGGTGGGCTGCCGTCTATGGGGTCGCACAGAGTCGGACACGACTGAAGTGACTTAGCAGCAGCAGCGGTGCTGTCAGATACCTCCTGCCTATTTCTCACTTTTTAAAGGGACCACTTGAATTCTCCATCAGGTTTTCTCCCCACAAGACTATTACCTCATTCCTTCCTGTAAAAACACAATAAAAAAGTCACTGACGCAGCTTTTGCTGTTTTACCATCCCTTTTCTTCTAGAAAAGATGGTCCCATTGGTCCTTTTTGGTTAAAAAAACAAAAACTTCATCTTTGGAACTAAGCAGATGGTGAACCCTTTTTCTGGGGTACTTTCTCACCAGATCCTTGGAACGGGGTGCTACTGGTGGCCTTCTCTTGAGTATTTCATAGCTGGGGTTCAGATAACTTGCCCAAAAGTTGGTTTCAAATTTCCTAGTGCATGCTGTTGAAGCAATTTTCAAATGACCTCCCAACCACTAAGGACAAATTTATCCTTAGTTCTTTCTATCTGCTTCTACCCAATTCCTGCATCATTCATGATCTGAGGACTGGGAATCTGTGTGTACCCATTAGAGGAGCATGTTTTTAACTGTTATACGGGGAGGTGGAAGGACTGACATGGAAGCACATGCCCTATTCAGGACTCCTTCCATTTCCCTGCCTGTTCTGCTGCTGCTGGCTGGCCTCTTCCTGCAGGTAAAAAAGAGTAGGATGCCCACGGCAACATGCCTCAGCATTTGTCTGAGCTGCTCTTGCTGTTTCCATCATCACTCTCGGTATCCCCATCCACCTTGCACATGGCCCCTCTCCACAGTAATCTAACCCGAAAGGCACAGATTACCCACCTGGGAGAGACTACATAGTTTCTAAAGCAGAAGAAAACACAGAGGGGAAGGAGTCTTCTGTTCTCACTGCTTGACAGATTGCCTCTAACATCACCTTTCTGTTGTTCTGAAGAAATCTTTGGCAGATTCCATATGGGCAACCCAGAGGCCCCATCCTTCCCTCCCTCCCTCCCTCCTTAAAGGGCTGTTGCAAGACACCAAAAGTCACTGTTGGTGATCCGCATCAAATGATAGCTACCCAAACAAATCACTGACTCAATGAATGTGAGTCTGAGTGAACTCCGGGAGTTGGTGATGGACAGGGAGGCCTGGCGTGCTGCGATTCATGGGGTCGCAAAGACTTGGACACGACTGAGCGACTGAACTGAACTGACCCAAACAAAAATGCATCTTCAGAGCAAGTATGCAACCAATTTTCAAGATGGGCCATTACTGTAATACCAATAATACTTTTTCAAAAAGTATTAACAGGCATTTTTCATCACATGGCAAAAAATTCTTAAAAAAAAAAAAAAAAATCCTAGTTTGTATAAAATACTCCAGAGTTAGATCTCATTTTTGCTACCCTCAATTTATTATCAGTAGAAATGAGTAATCAGAGCTTGAAGAAGACATACATATTTGCAAAGTACTGTTAAAAGATTTATTGCAATAATACAACAAAAGTTTAGAAAACATTTATTTGTATGACTCAAACTGGTTTGGAAGTCGCAGAGCAGTGGGGAATCCCTGCAATGTGACGCCTTGAGGAGATTCTTTTAACAGCATGCCACCAGACGTTCTTCCCCATATTATCAATGCACGACTCTTTACATGAATTCTGTCCACTTCCCGATGTTGACATTGTTCCCCCCCGAACTTACAGATGTGCAAAACTTTTCTTCGTTACACCCCATTCCAAAAACAGTCTTTAACAGACCATTTAAAGCAGCCTATGTGGTGCCTGTGAGTTTTTCTAGTATTACCTTGTTTCAACAAATCATTTTACTATGGAAAACATGACCAGGTTCTATGGCTTTTTTTTATTTGGGAAAAAAAAAAAAAAATACCAGCTTCAATTCTTTAAAAAGCTGTTTACATATGGTTCTGGCACCTCCATGAGAGATTTTAATGAGCAGCAAAGAGAGTAGAAAAAACAAACAGTGGTTGAAATGTATATTTAAGAATATTTACAGGGTGGATCCAGTGCAAAATAATGAAAACCAAAATATCTCAGCAGTGTTAAGTCAGTATGTTGGTGTTCAAAACCATTAAAGGTTTGATCATTTAACCCTAAGTAAAGTGCCTCTATTTGATATTAACAACAACAAAACATACCCTATCAATCCCTACATTTCCCATATCCATGTAAGCTTTGTTGAATTACTCTAGTTTGTGATATCTTCTTCATAAGATTACTTGAGAAGAACCATGACTGCTGTGCATTTTTTCAGCTAAAGTTGTTTTCTACCCCCAAGCCCCAAATCCCAGTGTTCCAAGACTAAGCTCTTTGAGGGTTTGAATGCCTAAACAACTCTCATCTCGTGGGATTTTAAGTGCATTTGGTATTTGTTCAAGTCTACCACAGCCACCCTCTATGAACTACTCCACAGACATGGATGGGGCGATGCAACCCAGCAATCATGAAGGCCAGTACTTAAAACCCGTACTGGCTGTAATAAGAACCCACAAGGGGAAAAGCCTGTTTCCTCCCTCAGTGGAAAATTCATAAAGTCAGGGAACTCAGAATTCCTGGGTAGGAATAAACATTCTTCTCTGCAATTCTACCCCAAACTCTACCAAACACTAAGTATACCAAATAGCAAGAGCTATATATAGCACCTCAGATTTGGAGGCAAAGTGTCAACTGTAATAATTACAACGAGAAAAGAAGCTAGGGCGGGACAAACCTCCAAGTGATTTATGAGGTACTATCATGCCAGTCACACTAACAAGATATGGTGATAATGCCTGCTAGGAATTTTTCATAGGATTTCATTTGTAGTTGTTACATAGGATTTTTCTTTGTAGTTATTAAAAATAAAAAACTACTTACATATTTGTACATAATGCCTCTCCACGGTTTTCTTATGAGATTGTCACTAAGAGAAGGACAAGACACATTAGCTGAAAATGATCTCTTGGTGAGAGAAAATTCTTTCCATCAGAGCTTTCCCAGGATAGAGAAGAGCAGTATTAGCTATAATGATGTGCTCTGCCTTTGAGAGCAAAGGTAGTGTCCTTAGAGCAACAAAGACCTAGGAAACAAACGAGCAGGGTGGTTTTCCCTGGAGAAACCTGCTACTTACTGAAGCCCTTAGAAAGAAACTAGACAGCAGAAGAACGGCCCGAGGCCACGCCAGTGGCTTTTAACCTGTGTCCAGGCAGGCATTTGGCTTCCATAAGGGAACACCCTTAATGACTGACTTTTTACCCACAGAAAATAGTTCAATTTCAAAATGCACACGGAGTGGGTGGTAGGAATTCAGTCTAGGTAAGAATGAACTTAATTTCCCTCAAAACACAAGAAAACAGTTCTTAAATCTCTATGACAGTATTGCAGCCAGCATCTCTTCTCTTCGTGGATATGGGTCCTAAAGAAAAAAAGACCTTGGTTTCTTTGGCGTGTGGGGAGAAAGAAAACAGGAATGTCCGACGGGCCACAGTGGAGCAGCGCGAGCGAATCGTTTTTCAACTACCTCTCTCCTCCAAAAACAAAAACAAGACTAAAAACCCACCCTTTTAAAACGAAACAAACAGCCTTGACCTAAAAACCAAACGCGACCAAATTATAAAGAAACCACGTGTTTCAAATTGCCTGCCGATTCTCTGTACAAAAAACTAATGTCATAAAAACGAACTCATATTAAACAGTTTTCATCTTTCAAGTCCTAATCATGAAGAATCACTTCCTTGTGATTCAATCTCCGAAACAAAGTGTTTAGCAACAGTCTTAGCATCACAAGGGACCAACACGTCAGCCGTGTCTGAGGGGTCCACGGCCTGTCCCAGAGGGAGCTCCCTGCGCTTCTGCCTCAACAGAACTGACCAAACAGGGCCTTCCTCCACCAGCACTGGTCTGGGAGAAGGACCTGTGACCCCTCTGTTCTGTTAATTATCGTAAGCATGTCGGTCACCACTGCCCAGTTGACCAAGAGAAATGCTAGACTCCCTGCTTTAAAAAAAAAAAAAACAACAAACCCCAACAGCTTAACCTCTTTTTGTTCCAGGCACTATCTTAGCTAAACACGTAACGTTTACTGGAGAGTGGAAGAAGCGCTTTCTCCAGGCTGTAGTGGCGCCTCTTGGTCACTGCCTGTTAACGGTGTCCAGTGTAAGCTTTAAACCAGGAGGTGACTGAGGCTGCAGCTGACGAGATCATCCCACCAGCACTGCTGCTCGCGATGGGCGGGGATGCCTGGCTGCTCTGGCTCTGGGAGACTTCCACCGGCTGGGAAGGGATGTCACAGAACCGGGGACTTGGCAGGTTCTCCCAGTCCGTGCCCAGGTCAGTTTCCTCGTCACTTACGTGCTCATCTCCACTCTCATCTGATTCTCCAGCAACTCCGGGATCCACAAATTCCATGGACTCCTCCAGGTCAGCTCGCACTTCAAAGGGTCCTGATCTGTGGGCAGACAATGAGACAAGCGCCACTCTCGAGACAGAAGGCCTAATGGGACGTGGGGGACCAGAGCCATTGCTGCACATTCTGCTGGCCTAGAATTGAGTGTTTCTTTACCTAAATAAGGGGCTTCCCAGGTGGCTCAGCGGTAAGGACTGTGCCTGCAGACTTGGGTTCAATCCCTGGATCAGGAAGATCCCCTGGAGTAGGAAATGGCAACCCACTCCAGTATTCTTGCTTGGAGAATTCCATGGACAGAGAAGTCTGGCAGGCTACAGTCCACGGCAGTCGCAAAGAGTTGGACATAACTGAGCACACATCCAGTTACCTAAATAACGACGGCCATCCAAGTAGTGAATAAAACCACCACATGACACCTTCCCTCAACTCGACCTACTTGTGCAGACCCTGAATGGAAAAAGCCCATCCACTGAGACAAGGCGTGCATGTCCAACGTGTGAGTTCCTGTTTCAAACAACTGCTGTATCTACGCGTTCCAGTGAGAGAATTCTAACAGTCAGCTGAGGTATACGCTGGTGGGTTAGTGGAACAACAGAACTGTACAGGTGTTCTCTGCCTTATGTAAGCCCCCAGTTACTAAACTCCCAACACTCACAGGGGCTAAATGATAGAGCTGTATGCATGTTAACAACACTTCCTTGGATTTATGTCAACAGCAAGCTCTTGCACACATTTTAAGATATCATTACATAATTTTCTAGCGATACATTTATAGCATTGAACGAGATATAACTCTTCAGAATATATTCATCTGGAATAGTGTGTATTTCTGTACCATATTTCAAGAGAAAGCTATTTTTATTTCCCAAAGGTCCCCAATGACATCATCACCTCCAAATCAGGCCTCATCACCTGTGATGGCTCCTCAGCACCACTGTGGAACCCGTGTCAACAGGCTCCACACAGTCCCTGCCCCTTCTCCTTGGCCTCTTCCCAGCTGCCTCAGGGGAGCTGGGCTGCATTTCCTTCAGGTGGGCAGTCACCCTGCCCACTGCCCTTCTGGGGGAGTTCCCTGCAGCCACGTACAGGATGGGACCAGTCATGCCAGCAGCCCTTTTCTGTCCCCTGTGGTCCCCAAGATAAGGATCAAGGCCTTGTTCACTGAGGAATTTCATTGATGGCGATTTAGGGGAAAATGACAGACAGACATTAGCAAAAGTAATGGAGACATGAGAAAAAAGAATTGTAGAGCCCGTCATTTTACTTTATGGTCCAAAATTCTTTGCGCCCTTCTGAATGCTAAAAGCCTAGCACTAGCCTCAGCGCACCTCATCAGACCTGGACCTTCTGACTCACTTTCTTCAGGGTCAGGCAATCTTCATTCTTTCAAGACAACCATGGTTCCCGGCTAGAACACAGCAACAGTAATAGCTAACGTTTCTGTTCAGGTCTGGGGGCTTTACAAGTATTAATTAAATTGGAAGAGGCACTGCAAGGCTCCCCTTCGGTCTGCGGTGAGCAATTTACTTTTCAAAGAGCCACTCAGACCAGGGGCTCCCAAGTTGACCAGGCCTCCATCCCCAGAAGCCCTCACTGTACAAGAGGTAAAGGGAAGAAGAACGGGGGAATGTCTCTCCCCAGCAGTCTTTCAACCTCCTAACCACTGCACCGGCCTCTTAACTCTCAGGATCTCTTTTCTGGTTCCTGAAAAGGTTCTCCTTACAGTCCAGTCTTGCCCCCCTTCTTTCTTTCTTTTCTTGGACACGTCTACCCCAAAGATGTTTTTTCAGATTCTTCTCCTCCCGGCTCCACTCACAAATACCCTCCACACTGCCAGAGCTCTCTGACTGAGGGCTGCTAAACTCTCACACTCATCTTCTCTGATGTCTGAGCCCACCAGTCTCAAAATACAAGCCAGCAGGAACTCTCCCCTTCCTCCCTCATTCTCCTGCCTGCTATAACCAAATAAGACCCCCTTTCCACCCTCACTGCCACCCCCCCAGCTCTGGTCCTCTCTACACCCCACCCCACTTCCTGGTCAGGGTCCCATCTCCGCTCAACCTCCCTTCACCCACCTCACTTACTGAGAGCCACTAGCCCCGCTCCTCTCCTCATGGCAGCTGCCCACCAAGAACACAATTTAAGTGCCTCTGCCACTAAGAGGGACATAGCCTTAGTCCCTGTTTTCCTGAACACAAAAGTCTTGGATTCTGTTCTGTCCAGGGCCCTCAGCATCTACTGCCAGGTTTCATCTCCCAGCGCCCCCCAGGACCCCTCACAGACCCTGGCCAGTTCTCCACAGCAGTCGCTTCCTCCCAGCCAGCCCAAGAGGCACAACCTGTTTTCTATTCCTTTCTGATGCTGCCAGATCTTGGGGTCCTTCTCGGCATGAGACTGCCATCATCCACGGGCCTTCTCTTTAAGGGTTTTCCCACGGAAACAGGCAGGAGAGATGCAAGGTGGGGAAAATGACACTTTCTCCAGGCAGAGCTCCCTGCTGGACGCCACCTGGACTCCAGTTTTCTGCTCAGAATTGCACAGAGCAGAGTCCAGCTGGCCTGAAGAAGGTGCCGAATTAAGTACTTCTAATGAAAAATAAGCCAGTAAGATGATTCCCAAAGTGACAAGTCAGAACAATTTTAGTTCCGACAAGTAACCTACATCTCTAAGAACCTGTAAGAGCAGACATTTCTCCACTCAATTGCTCTCCCACCACTTCTAGCTGAGAGATGATCTGCCCAGCACACCCCAAGCCACACACACACCAACACAGAATTAACTAGCAGAATTAAGTCTTTTCACTTAATGTCTTTGGGAATAAAGATTATAAAATCATTCCTTTAATTTTCAGTTTAGCTGAATAACTGACATCCTTTTACTTAAGACTCTGAAGTTAAGAGTACTCATTTTTTATGATGCTGTAGGGAGTTAACTCTTTATAGATTAAGAAAACAATCTTTTAGCTTTTAGGAAGCCATCTTTTTTGGGTTTTAGGAAGTCTCTTTTGCAAAATATTTCAAAATTATTACCTGATAAAATATACAACCTCAAGAGTGAACTCTAAAGTAAGCTATAAACTTTGGATAAAAATGATGTGTTAAATATGGTACAGGCTGGATCAGATAGGAAAAAAACACAACAACAGATAACAAAATCCAGGGGGAAATTCTGATGAGGATAACTGCATGGTCTCAAAATGTCTCCTAAATGTCTGCTTATTAGTTCCAAGGAAGGAAAAATACGGGAAGTGTACAGAGGAGAAGCTGGAGAGCATCTTGACTAGGTGATCAAATGAACATCACCAGTGAGGGACAGATGGCCACAGTGGGCCTTGGATGTGACAGCCAGCAGAGATTCACCTAGAAGGCATTCCAGCCTGCAATGTACACCTGATCCATGTTTCAAGGAAACAGCAAACTCAGAATAAAAGCTCTATTTAAAAACAAACAAATGGTAATGTCATGAAAAACAAAGTAGACTGTGGTAACTGTTCCAGATTTAAAGGGTAAAGAGGTAACAGCAACTGAACAAAACATCCAACTCAAGACTCAGGGGCGGTGCTTTCAAGGACATTATCTAGTCCAGACAAAACGTGCATCTGGGCACTAGAGTACTGTACCAATTAGATTTGTTGATATTGATAACTCTACTGTGGTTAAAAGCAAGAAAATGGCCCTATTTTAAAGAAATACATATTGAAGTACTTAAGGGGTAACAGCCATGATGCATGTAACTTATCCTCATAGAGTTCAGGGAAAAAAAGTTTTTGTGTATGTATGTATTTATGAAGATAAGAGACACAGAGAAACGGCACAGATGATAAAGCAAACATGGTAAAATACAAACAAAGGTGAATCTGGGTAAAGGGCCTAAGTACTTTTGTCCTATTTTTATTTTATTGCTATTTTTTTGTAAATTTATTTCAAAGTTGTTTATTTTGGGCTCAGGATGGGATCCTCAGTTCAGCGAGTCAACAACCTCTCTAAAGCCTTAATTCCAACTGCGGCAGGTGGGAAGGAGGCCCTGACTCGTGAAGCTTACTTCCCGCCCTCTGGCTCACAGACGCGCATGTGTACTCTTGGCAGACCGAGCCCTCAAGACGGAGGGCAGCCCAAAGAAAACGTCATACCCACCAAGGACATCTGCCCTAAAAGAAAGGTGTTCGTTTTCCAGCAACACTGGGTATCATCAAGCCTTTCCATTTTTGCCACACTTGTGACTGAAAACTACTGACAGAAAGCTATTTAGAATAGTAATTCTTTACTCTTGATTGAGGCGGAAGATTTTTTCATTTGAATATTACTTGCACTTCTGTGTAAAATTCCCACCTAAATCCGTTGTCTGTTTTTCCTCTAGGTCTGTCTGTCTTCTACTGATTTGAAAGATTTCTTTAGTCTAGATTTTAATCTGCTGCCTATTATAAAGGTTACAAAACACACCTGTTGCTTGTCTTTTCACTTTGTTTATGGTGTCTTTTACCAGAGACATTTAGTTTTGACACAGTAAAATGTGTACTCCTTTCCTTTATGGTTTTTGGGTCTTGTGGGTTGCTTGGGAATTCCCTCCCCACACTGTCTTTCCTCCTAGTTCCTTTATAGGTTGTTTTGTTTTTTAAAATAAAGTAATAAGGTCTTTTATATCATCTGGAATTTATTTTTACATATGGAATGCAGTATGATTCCAACTTTTCCCCCACAGAAATACCCACCTGGCCCACCACCATTGAGCTGCTATTGTTATCTGATTCAACATGCCACCCTATCATCTATGATGTTCCTACACACACACAAACACACACACACACACACACACACGCGCGCGCGCGCGCGCGCGCGCGCCTGTTTCTGGACTCTCTGTTCTCTTCCTCTAAGTGCTCCACCTATCAGCATGCTGAGAGCAGGGAATAAAGGTTTTAATTACCTTCATACTATGTTTTAAAGGAGCCAAGCCCATCCCTTGTTCTTTTTTCAAAATTTCTTTTCAGATTGAGCTTCTAGCTGAGCTTTGGAAATCAACTTAAGTTACATGAAATATCTGTTGAAATTTCCAATCAGGTTTCCTTTGGGGCAGAAATGGCATTCTTACCATACTGAGCCTTCCCACCCTAGAAAATGCTAAGGGCCTTCACAGCCTCAGGCTTACTTTCATTCAGTCCAATACCTCATACAGTGCCTGGCAGACATTCGGGAAATATATGTTGAATCATTTTTTAAGTTTCATATTTTCTTTATATAGGTTTGCAAGTATTTGGTAAGGATTATTCTTAGATAATTTATATTTTTTGTTGCCACAACAGAAAGGACCTTTTATCCATTACATTTTCTGATTAGTTGCTGCTGGCATATAAGAAAGCAATTGCTCTTTGTACGGTGAACTTGTATCTAGCCACCGCTGAACAATGAATTCCAACAGTTTCTTAGTTCTCCTGGATAACCAGTTTGATAATCATACTATCTACATTGTCACCTTCTTCCCAATATAAACACATCTTCTTTGTAAAAATGTTTTGCCTTGGCCAGGCCTCCAGAGCAGTAACACAGCAGTGATAGTAGGCATTCTTGGCCTTTTCTGACTATAAAGGGAAGACTCTATTAAATATTTACCAAAGTAACATGTCAATAAGTATACTAGTTTTTGATGTAGTAAATATCCTTTATTAATAACCTATTTTAAAATTTTTAATAGTTTTCCTTTAATTATTAATGAGAACTGAATTTTATTCATTGCCTTTTTCTCACCTATCACGTCAGTCTTACACAGGTCAAGCAGTGGCCCACTGTCCATATATGTTGGCTCAATAAATATCAGCTGTTATTATCGAAGCTAAGTTCCTCATGTGGAATCCTTTACAAACGATGTACAGAGAAGACAGCAGCGAACTCACAAAAATAGGCATCAACCACTAAAAACGGGATGGCTACCTTACAGGTTCCTGGGATTTGGGGTGAGGCAAATGACTTCCCTATAAAATGACGTAGAATTCTAGGTGTAGGTGCAGTTCTCTGGAGAGATTTCACAGCTTTCTCCAGAAGGCTCTATGTCCCAGAAAAGTTAAGCACTGTTTTAGGTGGGGGGAGAGTTGAGAAGACACATAAGACAAGGCTAAGAGCAGATGACCAAGATTTGGCTCGCTGCAGTTGGAGGGAGCCAGGCACCCTGGTCAGTGGAGGGGTCTCCCCTAGAGCCGTGGTTCCACTATCGAAGAAAATGAATTATGGGGGAGGGAGTCCCAAAGAACTTTCCCACCTTTTATTTTCTTTTGCTCTCTTTCAAAAATTCAAATACATTAACCAAGTCATATCTGCAGAAATATACAGACCAACTCCTCAGAGCAAGGGAAAAAGATAAGCACCCAGAGAATGGGTGCATGGATGGTCCCAAAGATAAGTCTCATCTATCTTGTGCTTCTGTGGGCTTAGAGACTAGAAATATCCCACAGACCAGTCCTGATTGGTCATTTTGGTGAACTTACTCCTCTTTTTAGGATAGTGGGGTTTCAAACTAGTTCATTTCATAAACTTTCTAATACCCTTTATCTCCAGCAAATGGCAGCCAGATGGACTCAGCGACAAAAAGGAAACAGGGAAGGATTATCATGATGGGAAAGAATGAACAGGCACAACAGAAAATGCATAAGAATCGGGGGAGACACGAGGCCGAGCTAAGGAAGAAACAGATGTGGATTCAAAGAATCAGCCTCTGGTCTTCAGAGACAGAACAAGAAGTCCCCACTCCAGGAACACATGGCTTCTATTCTGCTGTAGGTGTTACAAATGGTTGCCATTTATTTCCCCTAAGAAAAGATTATGTAAGGACCACAAGGGATCAAACCCGACTAACCCTTGTTTCCTTCTGTACAGGACTGTGTTATCTTTGTCCCATCTACAGAGTTTGGGGCTAGGGATCAGGCCCCTGCACCCTGCTCACAGGTATAGCAACTCTACTTACAAGTCATCACAGTAACACCACTTAGAGAAAAGCAACAAACACCCTTCTTACCTGCCTAAGTGTTCAGAGTTCGGACTGACCAGGTACATTAGATTCCTGAGTGTATGCAGTGGCTGTAATTGATCTAAATTTACATGCTAGAAAAAGCGGAAAAAAAAAAGATTAATATTTTCAACCATGTAACAAATTAAAATTGAGCTCACAGCGTATTTTTCCATACCTGGGAAAAGCACAGGTAAAGAATATTTGCATTCAGTTTCTTCACTGCTCGAGTAAATTTCTGTCTGCTGAGGTTTTCTCCACAAAATTCACTGCAAAACAAATGGACAATCTGTAAAGTCGTGATTCCTGAAGAAATTCTGTTAAAATGTTCATTTTAAAGAGTATGCTTTACACTACAGTTAGCACAAGACACACCCCAAGTCCTTTGCCTCATAATAAACTGCACTTATCAGAAACTTTCTAGGAATGAGCTGCTGCTCTCCCAGAGAGCAACTTCACTGCATCCAGAAATTACACATGCATGTACCCTGTGACCAAGCAGCCCCTACTTCTGAAAACTTACTCTGCACAAGTATCTGCACACTAATGAAACAACGAATGGACAGGATTATTCTCTGAGGTATGAGCAGGGGAGACAGCGGATTGGTAAGATTTTGGCACATTTGTACAAAGGAAAACTTTCAACTATCCACATCAGGCGGAGTGACTGCTAAAGCCAACAGTGGCTCTACAAGGTCCCCACGGGATCCGCAGACTTGGGTCCCCACTGCCTCATTCTCTCACTCTCCCCAGGCTCTGCACCTGCCCTTCTCGCCCTTCTTGCCCAGGGATTCCCATGGCCTGCTCCCAGCCTCCTCCAGGCTCCCACAGGATCCATACCCACCCTCTTGGATGTGGTAAATAAACCCTTCCTTGCCCCACGTTCCCGCTCTTTCGCCTGCTCTAATGTTCTCCCCAACCCTCATGACCAACTGACACGACGTTCATTTACTACGTGTCTCCCTGTTCAAATTAAGTACCGAATGGGCAGAGATTATATTCTCATCACCAGTGTACCCCTGCAGTGCCTGGAACAGTGCCGAGCACACAGCAGGTGCTCAAAAAAATCTTCGTAAATAAAAACAAATTTAAAAAGCAAGGCGTAAACACCTTAGTTTAGCACAATACCTTTTGTGTTTAAAGGGAGGTGGTGGTGGTGGTGGTGGTAATAACATACATTAACATTTACTTGAAATGCAAGGATAACTGCTGGGAGGTAGGAAGATCTTAGTAGGAACTGGGTGGACTATAAACCTTTACAATTAAATAAAAAAGTGTTACAATTTACTCAGTTCTTACACAGAAGCATGTCCTCTGCATATCCTGGTCTTCCCTTAAACTACCTTTTCCTATGAGAGAATTCTGTGGTCTTTTCAAACATGTCACGTGCAATTGTAAGATAATGACACAAATTTGCACGTTGGGCTTATCAAGTATTTCATGGTCAGATCTTTTCTCTCAAGAAAATCCTTCGATTCTTTTTTTTCCTTTCCTGGCCATACATGAGGCATGTGGGATCTGATCAGGGATCTAACCCATGCCCCCTGCAGTGGAAGTGCACAATCTTAACCACTGGACCACCTGGAAAGTCCCAATAATACTTAAATTCTTGTCCTTCCCAAACTCCCCTCCCATTATTTAATTAGAATAAAGAATACAACAGGAACATGAGAGAGCCATGATAAAGATGACATCACTGCTTTCAGTTACTTGCCTGTTGCACAGCTTTTTGGGAAGATTTATGTCGAGTATATGAGACAAAATGTTGACCAGCTGAGTCGCGTAGCACAATGCAGCGCTGATCGTGTAAGCAGGGTTATTATGCTCCATGTCTAAAAAGTAGATAAACAACAGCCATTCACAAAAAACTTCAATTTCAACAAAAACATTAAAGAACCTAGATTTCTGGGATGTGTGGTTTTATCAATACATTACTGGCAGCTAAGCTTTACTCTTTACTAATAAAAAGTCCATGGCCAGATATTAATATTTCATTATTTATAATTTTTGATGAGTGGAATATAACTTAAGCAAATGGGTCTAAGCAGACCCAGCATAAATGAAATTGAAATCTGAACTGCTTGGATAACACATTATTTATGCAATTAATGACCAACTTAAAAGTCACCTCCTCAGAGAAGCCTCCCCTGACTACCCTACAGAGAAATAGTTCCTTCCTCTGTAGCCCCACCCCATGAAGTCGCTGGTTCTGCCTACAGCCCACACTCAGTTGTAATGCCTTTGACCATTAGTTGCTTCCTTTCCTCTCCACAGAGAGGTAAAGGGCTGGTCAGGGATCTAACCCATGCCTTGGTGACATCGCCTTGTATCACCAGCAGCGTGCATAACAGAAAGCACTCATTAAATACTGGCTGGATAACTAAATGCATCATCTTTCTCCACCAAAGAGAAGCTACTGGCATTTTAAAGGGTTTTTCTACTGGGGTATTTCAATCTCCACTTAGGACTGGTAAAAAAAAAAAAAAGTTATTTACAAAGTTAGAAGCTATAAAAATGGGACCCAACAGGCTAAATACACTTCTTTAAATAGTGAGATCTTTTTATATAAGTTACTACTACTACTACTACTACTACTACTACTAAGTCACTTCAGTTGTGTCCGACTCTGTGTGACCCCATAGACAGCAGTTCACCAGGCTCCCCCGTCCCTGGGATTCTCCAGGCAAGAACACTGGAGTGGGTTGCCATTTCCTTCTCCAATGCATGAAAGTGAAGTCGCTCAGTCGTGTCCAACCCTTAGCGACCCCATGGACTGCAGCCTACCAGGCTCCTCCACCCATGGATTTTCCAGGCAAGAGTAGTGGAGTGGGGTGCCATTGCCTTCTCTGATGTAAGTAACATTTGACCCCAAAAGGTGAAATATATAAAAAAATACCGGAAAAAAAAAATGTTTTCAGTCCATTCATCAATTAACAAAATGTGGCATAGCCACACAAAGGAGTATTATTCAGTCATAAAAGGAATGAAATGTATATGCCACAATGTAGATGAACTTTGAAAACCATACACTACGTGAAAAAAGCCTGACACAAAAGGCCACATGTTGTATGATCCCATTTCTATGAAACAAACAGAAAGCATCCATAGAGACAGAAAGCAGGAGTGACTGATTCGAGCCCCAGAGTTTTTGTCTGGGATGAAAAATGTGCTTTTGATCTTGACAAAGGTGATGGCTGCACAACACTGTGAATGTACTAGTCCCGCTCACTGACTCTCTAACTGTTCATTTTGTTACATCAGTTTCACCTCAATTAAAAATTTATAAAAGTTTTCGAACACTATCTTGCTTCTCACCAGGCCCCTGCGTGGTTTTCTTCTCTTCCACCCAGTTGTAGTAGGCCGAGTAGTCCCCGTTGTTGGGAAGGCTGATCCAAGGCCCCGTGATGCTAATGCTGGTATCCCCATTGTGATCATCACAGACCCATCGCCCAGAGAGGTAAGTCGTCCTCCGCGCTTCCGCGAGTTTGCTCACGGTGCTGGAGGTCATGGCGCTGTCACTCTCTGAAGACACGTCAGCAGGATCTCTAAAAGCCGAAGATCACACGGATGTAAAGGCACTTGGTTTTAAACTGTGCAGTTACTTGGCAGGTACACGGAACACTGGCATGATGCATGAAAGGACAGGGATTTAACTGGAAAATACAGAGATCAGCAAGTCCTTCCAGAGGTGAAGGACAAAGCAGCCATGGCAGAGCAGCTCACAGAATGTGGGCACGATGGCACCATGAACAAGGCCGTCAAGTGTTAGGTTCTCAAACTATGTGATTTCAAGACCCCCTCATGTGCTTAAAAAATTCTGAGGGCTCTAAAGAGCTTTTGTGTATGATGTTAGATCTATTAATACTTACTGTATTAAAAATCTCAGAAATTTTTAAATTATTAACTCACTCAAAAATAATAAACCCCTTTACATATAAGTAGCATGTTTTTAAGAATGAAAAGCTATATTTTTCAAAACAGGAAAATTCACGAAGAGTGACATTATTTGCTGACTAGCTGAGCTGCAAAGCACAGCATAGCACTGATGATGACTTTTGAAAATCTCTTTAAAACCCAAGTCTTTCTTCTGTTCTTTCAAGGGGAGAAAGTGTCCCACGGAAAAAAAAAAACTAGTTTCACCAGCAACTCACTCAAGGGCCTTTCCTTCAGCCCCTGGAAGCTTTCAGCATGCAGCAAACATGCCTTCTACAGACTTCCCACCACACTGCACAGCAGTCGAAGGATGGGCATGCAGCGGTCAAGACTTAATTAAAATAAAGTGAATAATTTCTACTGCTTCATCAATAGTGTTCTTGATGTGTAACTGGCTGGTCTTTTGCACTGCAAAGCAATCCAATGACTATTACCACAGTTTGGTGTCACTGCCTTGAAAGCTGTCAAGGCAACAGAGGTTTTCCCACCACGGCATTTGAGCCACCAGTACAAATGTCAACAGAGTGAAAAGGGAAAATACAGTGTTAGTATTATTATGAAAATAGTTTTGACTGCACAGATGTCCTGAAAAGGCCTCAGTGACCCAGAGAGGTTCACAGACTACACTTGAGCGCTGCTGGCCTAGAGTGTGGCAGTGGAATGAGAAGGCCCGGCAGGTACCGTGCAGGTGGCGAGAGGACACAGGGTGTCTGGGGAGCAGAGAGGTCAGCGTAGGTGCGTGCAGGAGGCCCAAGGGAAGTGCCAGAAAATGGTGCTGAAAGAGGTGGGAGATGCCCAGACGAGGCAGGGCCTGCTGTGCTGCTCTGGGTCTAGAATGCATCCCCGGGGCCATCGGCTCTCAATTCCTCTTCCTCTGCACCAGATGCACGTAAACCCACTCCTCCTGGCAGCCCTGCGCAGGGCAGGACAGCACAGGACTCCGTGGCCACTTCTAAGCTGGCCCTCTCCTTCCTCCACTCAAGGAAGATTGAGAAGAAATGTGAAGGAACAAGGTAGCTTATCATAGGGATAACTTCAACACTACTAGCAAAAAAAAAAAAAAAAAAAAACGAATGATATACAGCAATTTACACTAACATAAAAGATTTAAACAGCATAAGTACGGAAGAGAAAGTTTTTCTCTTTGAGTCTTAGTATCCTAAAATCTGGAACAGTATCCTAGTCTTGTTGACCATGTGTTCTAACACGGGTATTTTGGCTCATACGTAATTAAAAAAATCTAGACTGTAATTTGGCATAATGCTGCTGTTTGTCAGCTTTTTTCCCCTCAAAGGCCTGGCCAGCTATCTTTACGCCAATTTTTGGAAAAATCCGACTTTTCCCCACTGATTCAAACTACCACCTCAGGGTCTATTTCTGAGCCCTAAATTCTTCTCTATTTTGAATCTGCCTTTTTATCTCTGTATTTGCTAACCATCACTAGTGAAAAATGAGTGGTTAAGTGTCAGAGTAGGCTGTCAAGTCAGAAGCACAATCAGACCTTCGGGCTTTGCGGAAGCTCCCTCTGGCAACAGGTGAAAGGCCAGACTGAAGTGGAGGCAGTGAATTTTAAGTCCTGGGGAGCAAGACTCCAGCGCCAGGAAAAGGTGCCAGAAAGTGGAGACAACTGGAAGAGAAGGAAACCCCTCAAGGGCAAGAGCCCGATGGTTCATCAGAAAACAAACGGAACTCCTCAGTGGAAGTTTCCACATCTGTGTGATCAGCAGCATCATCTGGGGAAGTTTAAGAAACAAAGCATTCCAAGATGGACAGGAAGGCTGGAGCCCAGTCCTCTGGGACCTGTTTTCTCCTGAAGTTCCTGAGTGACTCTGATGTTCAGCCGCTGGGAATCCCCATCCTGTTTGTCCCACTGGCTCCTGAGGGTGTCTGAGCACTATGGCCTGAGACTCAACCTAGCTGATCCCGAGCTAGACGGGAGGGTTACCAGGAAAAGGTGGAGTCAGCATGTCTCGCCCACCAAGTAAGAGACCCAGGGGCTTTTTCTTCCATCTTAGCTCATGATTTCTCTGTGAAGTAGGCGTTTATTATCCCCATCTCACAGACAAGGAAATAAGACTTGAAGACGCAAAAACTTGCCTAACAGCGTGTGACTAATGAGCAGCCTGACTGGCCCTGCAGCCACATCAGACGGTTCCAGATGAAGCGTGTGAGCCCGGCCCTCCTCCGGAAGCTCTGAGTCCATAAGCCTGGGCTTCACCTCTCCCAGGGCACCGCCCTCCCCTGGCTGCCTCCCCAACTTCGTGCAGTGTTTGCTGTTTGCTGAAGCAGATAAGACTTAAGCTTCATCACCAGGGAAACCCAGAATGAGGCTCAATAAACGTGCTGACGTGCTTGAAAGACACTTGATCTTTGGAAATTGGGTTTCCCTAGAGTTGAAGGACTCGCTTACTGTACCTCGCACCAGTCTTTACTTCCTCGATGGGAAAAATGACAGACGTGAGCTCTAATATGTGAGACCGCCGAAGATCTGCCAGACGCTCGTAATGACTTCTTAAGTCCGTGTTTTTTTTCTCTACCAGGTCACCAAGTTTGCGATTATGCCTCTGGATCTTCTCCTTCTTTTCCTGGTGCCGTTGTGCTCGAGTATAAAGTTTCTGATTCTTTTCCTTGGTTTTCAGGAGGCCTTCGGCATCTAAAATAAACAAGTCACACCCAACAATAAGCTCTGGAAACAGTTCCTGGCTACTGCATACTACCACTCCCCCACCACGGCTCCAAAGCATTATAAGTGTCTTCCTGAATTATGTCTAAATTGAGAGCAAAACCTCAACATTAATGAGATGATGTTCACCAAGTATGGAGACCAAGAGTTTAGTTCAAGGAGGTATTACACACAGAGCAAAGGGGACCACCACTAAAATGATTCTGAGTCTCCATTTGTAATCAACATTAGTAAGCATCACTCAAGACTATCAAGTTCGGCAAGCTGGGTTGTGTTTGAAGTTTAGCACACAAAGCACCTGACTTTTTTTTTTTTTTCCTCATGTGGGCCTGCAGTGCCAGACTGCGCACCTTACTTTCTTAAAGTAAACACTGAAGAATAGGCATATTGGGCAGACAAAATATGTAAGTTTGAAAAACTCACTGGAGACCTGATTTTCCTTAGGAAACTACTGAGTGTGCCTTGGGCTCCATTCAGAGAACCCGAGGGCAACCTCACGGCCGGTGGTCACGCAACAAAGAAACAGACCACCACTCTGAAAAGTCACAGTGGGGAGCAGCACCCCCAGCACGGTGGGAGTACCCACCATACACTAGCATTTTAACCACTGCAAGGGCCACCAGAGCCTGGCCACACAACTGAGAAATCAGACACTCATCCTGCCCAATATGTGTCCTTTTCATGAAGGTCCTAGGGCTTCCCAGGTGACACAGTGGTAAAAGTATCCCTGCCAATGCAGGAGATGCAGGAGACGCAGGTTCGATCCCAAGGTTGGGAAGATCCCCTGGAGGAGGAAATGTCAACCCACTACAGTATTCTTGTCTGGAGAATCCCATGGACAGAGGGGCCTGGCAGGCTACAGTCCATGGGGTCACAAAGAGTCAGACAAGACTGAGGACACATGAAACTGAACCTAGGTTATTTCACTGCAGGCATAAAGTTTCTTTTATACACACACACACACATATTTTTTTTCTTCTCTGATTCATCTCTTCACCATTCCTGATCAATATGAATGTCCCGAAGTTTAAGTCTATGGTCTTTTCACACACTTTCCAGTAAGTTCAATCATTTTCATGATCTCTACTGAGTTCTTTACAAGTACTCAAATATATCTATCAATATCTAGCCATGGCCTGAGCCGTATGGTGATTAGATTTTTTAAATGACATTTTCCAATGTAATACAGGACCCCTTGAAGGTGACAGGAAATCATCACAGACACCCAACCTGCACTAGTGCACTCAGGTTAAGTCACTCTTCTCTCCACGTCATCTTCCCTGTCTGTAATCTACTCTTGCTATTTTGCCAAATAACAGATCAACTCAACTCTGAAATTCCAAATGCAATCATAACATGTTAAATCAAAAGATTCTGGAGAAATATTCATCAGGAGCTACAGTTTAATTGGTATTTTAACAATAAGATTCTGTTTTTTTAAAAAACACACACAACAGGCTATTTCTTGAGTAGCAAACTCTTAATCTAATCTATAAACTTGAGCTTCTGGAATCCATTAACTGCCTTGAAATTGTTTGCAAAATTTTCTGAGTCTAGTGTAGATGGTGGCAAACAGCTTATGAACCTGGCAGGTCATCAGAGTAGAGCTACTACTCAAAGTGTGAACCGTGGATCTGGCCCAAACCTTTACCAAACAAAACAAGTACAGAATTAGAGAGCAAATTTAGAAAAAAAACATATTTTGACATGGCCATGTGATATCACCCTGGCATCCAAATGTGCAATCACTTTTCTAGTAACTAATTTTATTGTATTTTACAGAAGTATTGATGTTGGTTTATGACACATTAGAAATGAAAGACAAAAAAAATGGTCTTTTACTATAGACAGGTTATGAACCATTGACCCCAGTCCCCATGAATGAGATTTTCATTTTGTAAGTTCAAGGCAGGGCCCAGATTCTCTCTAGATTTTAAAAATGGTTATCAGGTAACACCAATCATCTGCTAGGGATGGAAATCACAGCTATAGAGTCCACTAGTGGAGAACCATATCCCTTGTTAATATTTTCCACGGTTGTTGCTTTCAGTATTTTGGGGCTTTGTTGTTGTTCAGTCACTAAGTTGTGTCCAATTCTTTTCCACCCTATGACCTGCAGCATGCCAGGCTCCTCGGTCCTCCACTATCTCCCGGAGTTTGTTTAAATTCATGTCCATCAAATCAGTGATGCTACCTAACCATCTCATCCTCTGCTGCTTCCTTATCCTTTTTCCTTCAATCTTTCCCAGCATTAGGGTCTTTTCCAATGAGCCAGCTCTTTGCATCGAGTGGGCAAAGTATTGGAGTTTCAGCTTCAGCATCAGTCCTTCTAATGAATATTCAGGGTTGATTTCCTTTAGGATTAACTGGTTTGATCTCCTTGCAGTCCAAGAGACTCTCAAGAGTCTTTCTTCTCCAGCACCACAATTTGAAAGCATCAATTCTTTGGTGCTCAGCTTTCTTTATGACCCAACTCTCACATCTGTATATTACTACTGGGAAACCCATAGCTTTGACCAGATGGACCTTTAGCAACAAAGTGATATCTCTGCTCTTTAATATGCTGTCTAGGTTTGTCATAGCCTTTCTTCCAAGAAGCAAGCATCTTCTAATTTCATGGCTGCAAACACCATCTGCAGTGATTTTGGAGCCAAAAAAAATTAAGCCTGACACCGTTCTACTTTTTCCTTATCTATTTGCCATGAAGTGATGGGACCAAATGCCACGATGTTAGTTTTTTGAATGTTGAGTCTTAAGCCAGCTTTTTCACTTTCCTCTTTCACCCTCATCAAGAGGCTCTTTAGTTTCTCTTCACTTTCTGCCATAAGGGTGGTATCATCTGCAAAGGCAATGGCACCCCACTCCAGTACTCTTGCTTGGAAAATCCCATGGACCGAGGAGCCTGGTAGGCTGCAATCCATGGGGTCACTAAGAATCGGACACAAACTGAGTGACTTCACTTTCACTTTTCACTTTCATGCATTGGAGAAGGAAATGGCAGCCCACTCCAGTGTTCTTGCCTGGAGAATCCCAGGGACGGGGGAGCCTGGTGGGCTGCCGTCTATGGGGTCGCACAGAGTCGGACACGACTGAAGTGACTTAGCATAGCATAGCATCTGCATATCTGAGATTGTTAGTATTTTTCCTGGCAATCTTGATTCCAGCTTGTGATTCATCCAGCCTGGCATTTAGCATGATATACTCTGCATAGAACTTAAATAAGCAGAGTGACAATATATAGCCTTGTCATATTCATACCACAATTCTGAATCAGTCAGTTGTTCCACGTCCAGTTCTAACTGTTGCTTCTTGTCCCGCATACAAGTTTCTCAGGAGACAGACAAGGTGGTCTGGTATTCCCATCTCTTTAAGAATTTCCCACAGTTTGTTGTGATCCACACAGTCAAAGGTTTAACATAGTCAACGAAGGAGAAGTAGATGTTTTTCCATAGACAGAGGAGCCTGGCGAGCTACAGTCCACGGGGTTACAAAGAGACAACTTAGTGACTAAACTAAAAGGATACTTGGGATAGGAACCTATTAAAAGGAGCTGATCAAAGTTTTAATCTTATTCATCAGAGAAACGCACAAACTCAGTCAATTCAGCAATTTCAGGAGGTTCACAGAGGCCTGGTGGCAAACTCCTACTGTGAACATCCAGGGAGGAGGGGAAAGTGGGTGAACCCATGGTAAGTAATGAGTTCCCTACACTGCTGCTGACCCAGAGCCTTTGGAGGGTGCAAGCCAAACTCGGCACAGGAGGGGCGGGCTGTAGTTCTGAGACCTCTTCACCAGGCTGCCCTGTTTCTGTAGCTTATTAATCCTGTGAAACTCCACACAAGCACTTTAATAGGACAAGTTTTCAAAGGCAGCTTTTATACTACTGCCTACCACTATAAAATACTTGCTTCTGAAAGCAATGAGCAGACAAGAAAGGGACTTACAAAGGTATGACAGCAATCCATTTTAAACTTTAAACAATCATCTTCAGAAATACATGAACTACTTACTTCTTTTTCTTTTTTCTAAAATTTATCTTTGGCTTTGCCACATGACATGTGGGATCTTAGTGCCCTGACCAGGGACTGAACCCCCACCCCTACACTGGAAGCTCAGTGTCTAAACCACTGGACCACTAGGGATGTCCCAGCATGCACTATGTCTAAGGACACAGGATTTCTAAGAGGATGCTCTTAAAATCTGGCAACTACCTGTGATAAAATATGAAGTACACAAACATAATACAAAATTAATACAAATTAAAATATGTATAAGACTCACTGATGGAGAAAAAGTCATTATTTGCTTCTGGTGTGAACTAATAATTATACTTGATTACCAAGACTGACTCTGAGCTTCCTATCGGCTAAGGGAAATGGGACACATACAGTGCTCAACTTTTTAAGCTAAGTAGTTTATAAATGGCACCCACTCCAGTACTCTTGCCTGGAGAATCCCATGGGCAGAGGAGCCTGGTGGGCTGCAGTCCATGGGGTTGTTAAGAGTCGAACACGGCTGAGCGACTTCACTTTTACTCTTCACTTTCATGCATTGGAGAAGGAAATGGCACCCCACTCCAGTACTCTTGCCTCGAGAATCCCAGGGATAGGGGAGCCTGGTGGGCTGCCATCTATGGGATCGCACAAAGTCGGACACGACTGAAGCGACTTAGCAGCAGCAGCAGTTTATAAGGGTTATTACATTTGCACATGTGCTTATGTATACATGCACACATTTGTAAATATACATAACACAGACACATGTTTTATATACATATATTTGAAATATATATATATGTAAATTCCTTATACAAATGTTTTACAAAGAGTAAAAGGCAACCAGTTAACTTTTCCAGGTTGCTACTGCCTCTACCACCCCTCCCCTTTACTTTCCCTGGTTGATCAATCCCATGAAGTTACACATGAGTTCTTTATCAGGGCTGGAGAAAGGTGGGAAAATTACTTACTCTTCTTCATCTCCTCATTTCCTTTACATATAGTTTGTTTCAGCTGTTCAATCCTCATCTTGCAGGACATTATTTTCCATCTCTTAAAAAAGGTATGAAACAAATATCACAAATATTGGTCTCTTACAATTAATATGATTATCTACTAGGGACACTACTTATCCTGAGGTGTATCTTAGAAAATGCAATGAACAAAAGTCCAGTATAATTATATTTATTACAGCTTTTGTAACTAGTGGTTTAGGACAGAAGCTGCTAGGCAATTAAGAGAGAATGAGAAATAGTTCTTTTCTGTGTTAGTACGTACAGAGAAAAAGGTTGACACATATTATCTTAACCTGTCCTATCCAATACAGAGCTACTGCATGTGGGTCCTGTGTGGCTATCTGAAAGTCAATGAGATTACACAAAATTTAAAAAGAAAATCTGGTTTTTACTCCCACTACCCAAATGTCAGGTGGTACATGTCAACACCACCTATGGCTAATGCCTACCATACTGGGCAGTGTAGACAGAACATTTGTATCATCAGAGAGTTCTGTGGATGCACTGCTCTAAATTCTCAGTGCTGGTTACTGAGGAGACTATCAGCTGTACTATCTCACTGATACAATAAGCAAATATTACTTACAGAGTAATAAAATACTGCAACAGAGCAGAATTCCTTTTTTTTTTTTTAAGTGTACAACTCATGTAAGATTTCTGGAAAAGCCCTGAAAAAATTTTATGAAACATGAAACTGCCTTTTTCCATTACCAAGATTTAGGTACGGCTTCCCCAAAGAGAATAAAGGATAAGTAAAAATCTGACATACTAGTTGGTTTTTAGAAAGTATGATTTATCTATTCTATGATGTCTCCATAAACGGGGACATCCGGAAGCTTACAACAACATTCAAATGTTTATAATGTTTAACACTTGTCTAAGCAGTGTGATGGTACAAGATACAGAATATATTACAGGACTGTTCAGTGGGGAAAATGCTCCCCTCTCCAAAGCAGTGTGAGAGACATCTGAGAACAGATTCACAGGAACCGCGATCAATTTAGGAATAAACTGGCAATGAGATGCTTTCACTTTTAAAAGATATTAGTCTTTAAAAACCAAGATTTTAAGTTTTTGATAGAAAAACTAGAAAACTTAGATAGAAACTTAGAAAAACTGGGATGAGATTCTTTATAGTCTTTTATAACTTTTTTCCATACAACATAATTTAATAATAGAACATTTAGAACATAAGCAAAATTCACTTATATCACATCTCTAAGTATTTAAAAATTATGAATGATGCTTATGATAAAAAAGCAGGCATCACAAAAGAGAAGAACGAGACTGTTAGCCTGACTCTTTCCCACTATTCAGGGGTAACTGTGTATCTTTTCAGACTTTGAAGAGCATATATATTTAAAACACATACACAAATGGAATCATACTTTACCAGAGCCTACTATTTGAGTTTTTTTTTTCATTAAAAAAATATACCTTGGATATCATTCCATACCAGTGCATACAGACTGACCACATACTTTTTAACAGCTACGCAGTATCATAATTAGCTCATTCTGTTTGATGAATATTTAATTATATATTAATTTTACTAAGAACAATGCAGACAATCAGAATCTTTACCCGTAAATCTCTATATTCATGTGCACTTTCTTAGGAGGAAAACTGCTGGATGTATTTATACCACATATGCATTACGAAAGCAACAAACTACCACCAAGCTGTCCCTCAAATATGCCAATATGCACTTCCACCAACAGTGAATAAAAGTGTAATCAATCAAACTCCTTATTTTCATATGTTATAATCATTTTGTCCCAGTTTATATTCATTTTGCCAGGGTCTTCAACAGACATAATTTTTAAACATTTATGTAGTGTATCAAATGTTTTACTTTATGAATTATAAAGGTCTGCTCACCTTCAGATTATATAAACACTCTCCCATATTTTCTTTTAATATTTTAGCTTATTTTTCAATTAACCCATCTAGAAAATGTATGTTCATGAGTTAATTTTTTTTTAAAAAGAGCATCTAACTGTTCTTGTATATTTCTGTCAGCATCAGACCTCATAATTATTCATTATTATGAGGTGGTTCCATAATTAACTGCCAATACCCTGTTTTTGGTATCTAAGTGAAATATGTGAGAAGCCTGCACTAGAAATACATTCACAGAGAACTACCAAAAAATGATCACAAATAAATTTAAGTTCAAAATCATTTTTTAAGTTCTGCCAATTTAAAAACATCTAACCTCAAGTTTAAAGAATATTATTTAAATACGTCTTATTCTTACCAATTGATCTGTCATCCATTTTCCTTCCATAGCTTTTAATACTCTGTTTGGAGAAGAGATAAAGGAAATAAGCTCTTAAAATAATAAAATTGGTAAAGCTCAAAAATGCAAAATCAACAACTTTTTAAAATAAGGTCTTAGAAAACTCTGGATATACCAAAGTGGGGTATAAGTATTTAAAAATGTTTTCCAAATCCCCTGCTTTCTGCAATTCTTTCCTCACCTGCTTCCTTCTGCACTTTTAGTATGGCACTTTTGTATTTGTGTAAATGCAAGAAACTTCCATAACAGCCATCGCCTTTGCTCTCCATCATAATCAATAATTTCCATCAGTCGTAAGTAATAATAACGAGACCCTGATGTTGGAAAAGATTGAAGGCAAAAGGAGAAGGGGGTGACAGAGGATGAAATGGTCGGGTGGCATCACCGACTCAATGCACATGAGTCTGAGCAAACTCTGGGAGATAATTAGGGCAGAGAAGCCTGGTGAGCTGCAGTCTATGGGGTCACAAACAGTTGAACACAACATAGCAATCCAACAACAACATAAGATAATTCATGATCCAAAATGCTATCATCAGTTCCCCCACTTTAAAATGGCACGAGTCAGTGTAGGCTAAAATTTGTGCTATAGAATGAAGTGTTCTATAGGAAAAAAGTTAAGTTTCTATGTTAGAGGAAGTCAGAGAAATGACCAAGTAAAATAAATCCAAGCAGGTTTCTCTAATGCAGGGCATCTCTGGAGTTCATCTGCTCATAAATGTATTAATCACGTCTGGGGTCTGGATGGAGAACAGTGACTGGACCAATTTGGGACAAAAGGTTCTACAGGATAATTTCCAAATCCAGAGGATGAGAGATTTGTCAGGGGTGCTTGTTAATACTCAGATTTCTGGGCCTCCCCTCAGACCTACTGAATCAGAATATCTGAGGATAGACTCCGAGAATCTACATTTTTAACCAGAACACCAAGTTAATTTAATCTTATGTAGATGATCTAGAGACCACACTTTGCAAAACCCTCATACAGAAGAACAAAGACAAAGAGAAGCAATAACGTCCCACACGAGCCACCACCACCAGTGCAATACGCTTTCTCTACTGGACCCATTTACAGGGTCACTCTCTGATTCACCCATTCAGTCACTGTACCTGCTGTTAACCAGGCACCATGTTTGAGCCCACTGTTTTCCAGAAACCCGATTTTTCCAAAATCTCGTATTTTGGTTTCTCCCAGACACAGTGCTCTTCACATGTTGAGATCTGTATCCTAAATTCAATAAATTAGCAACGCACATATCTGCGTACCACAGCATTGAAATAAACCATGTGGTGACCAGATAACCCCCACAAATTAGAAAGCAAAATGAAAACTCACTCTTTTTGAAATTCTTCTTGCTTGCTCTTAAGCTGGCTTAACCTTTCCTTCTTGTCTATAAACCTGTAAGAAAAAAATGCAGTATTTTATTTAAATGTTCATTTTTTTTCCAGTCAAATGAGATTATGTAAATTCCTGAGAGCCAATCATTTCTGCAGACTCATCCAGAAATGTCACTGTCCAAACATATCTTCTCGATGGGATGCATGCGGCTGCCTACCATTTTACTTAAAACTAGGTTACTTAAAACTAGGTTCATATTCTCAGCTTTAAAACTCTTTCATGGATTTATAAATATATGTCTATAGGTTTCTTCATGCCTAGGTTAAATTATATTCCAAAACAGGCAAATCAGAGCACTAAAGTGAGTTTGAATCCAAGGAAACTGAGGCCCCCATTATAAATAATCATCATTATTAAACTTAACTGAACCCTGCTCTCATCTATAAATTGGTGCCTCAGTTCAGTTCAGTCGCTCAGTCGTCTCCAACTCTGCGACCCCATGGGCTGCAGCACGTCAGGCCTCCCTGTCCATCACTAACTCCTGCAGTTTGCTCAAACTCATGTTCACTGAGTCCATGATGCCATCCAACCATCTTATCCTCTGTCATTCCCTTGTCCTCCCACCTTCAATCTTTCCCAGCATCAGGGTCTTTTCACATGAGTCAGTTCTTCATATCAGGTGGCCAGACTACTGGAGTTTCAGCTTCAGCATCAGTCCTTCCAATGAATATTTAGGGATGATTTCCTTTAGGATTGACTGGTTGGATCTCCCTGCTGTTCAAGGGATTCTCAAGAGTCTTCTCCAACACCATAGTTCAAAAGCCATCAATTCTTTGGTGCTCAGCTTTTTTTATAGTCCAACTCTCACATTCATACATGACTACTGGAAAAACCAGAGCTTCGACTAGATGGACCTTTGTTGGTAAAGTAATGTCCAATTTTTTCTCACTAAATTTATTGCTAGGCATTATGGCTAGCAAGTCACTATTATTAATAAAGTTAAAAGGAAAGAATATCACATCACAGATCATTTTTTATATTTGTCAGTGTTCTACCCTTATTTTTATTTTCTTCCTGCTACGTTATTAGGGATTTAGTTTGCTTTTTTTTATTTTTTGGAGTGTAAGGTAAAAATTTCAATCATCAAAATTTAAGCCTCTCCTTAAGTTACAAATTTCCACCAGAGTATTGCTTAAGCTAAACCCTTAACATTTTTGAACTGCTGTATTTTATCATTTAGTTTGAAATTTCTAATTTTCTGTAAAATTCCCTCTGATCAAGAATCTATTCATAAGTGTATCACTCAACTTCCAGATATACCAGCTTTTTAGGTAACTTACTGTTATTTTTCTACTTTAACTCTGACGTGGTCCCAGAATACATGAGATTTCAATCTTGTAATTTGAGACTGTCTTATGGCCTTGCATATGATGTGCTCGCCTCGGTGAAAGTTCCATGTGCACTTGAAAGAATGTATATTTTATAGTTCCTGGGTACAGAGTTCTATAAGCATTAACCAGCTGAAGGTGGCAAGCAGTGATAGTCAAATCTTCTAGATCTGTGCTGTTCAACACAGCAGCCATCAGGCATATGTGGCTACTGAGTACCTAACATGTGACCATAATGGCCCTAAAAGTCTCTTCCTTAAAATAATAGTAAAATAATCTCTTCCTCAAAATAAGAAAAATTTTTAAAAAATGCATGAGTAATAACATGCAACAGACTGGTTCAAATTGGGAAAGCAGTACATCAAAGCTGTATATAGTCACCCTGCTTATTTAACCTATGTGCAGAGTACATCATGCGAAATGCCAGACTGGATGAAGCACAAGCTGAAATCAAGGTTGGTGGGAGAAATATCAATAACCTCAGATATGCAGATGACACCACCCTTATGTTAGAAAATGAAGAAGAATTAAAGATCAAAGTGAAAGAGGAGTGAAAAAGTTGGCTTAAAACTCAACATTCAAAAAACTAAGATCATGGCATCTGGTCCCATCACTTCATGGCAAATAGATGGGGAAACAATGAAAACAGTGACAGACTATCTTTTTGGGGGGCTCCAAAATCACTGCAGACGGTGACTGCAGTCATGAAATTAAAAGACGCTTGCTCCTTGGATGGAAAGCTATTACCAACCTGGACAGCATATTAAAAAGCAGAGAGATTATTACTATGCCGACAAAGGTCCATCTAGTCAAAGCTATGGTTTCTCTAGTAGTCATGTACGGATGTGAGAACTGGATCATAAAGAAAGCTGAGTGCCAAAGAATTGATGCTTTTGACCTGTGGTGTTAGAGAAGACTCTTGAGAGTCCCTTGGACTGCAAGGAGATCAAACCAGTTCTAAAAGAAAGCAGTCCTGAATATTTACTGGAAGAACTGATTTTGAAGCTGAAGCTCCAATACTTTGGCCACAGGATACGAAGAACTGACTCATTAGAAAAGACCCTGATGCTGGGAAAGACTGAAGGCAGGAGGAGAAGGGGACGATAGAGGATGAGATGGCTGGATGGCATTACCGACTTGATGGACATCAGTTTGAGCAAGCTCCAGGAGTTGGTGATGGACAGGGAAGCCAGGCGTGCTACAGTCCATGGGTCACAAAGAGTAAGACATGACTGAGCGACTGAACTGAACTGAATATCATGCAATGATTTTGAATTGAGCTAACAGTGGCTTATTAACTGCTTTCAAAGAAATAAAGGTAATGTTACCCACCATGGTAACATGGTATGGAGTCCAGAATTAGGCTTTTGGCTATCTCCTGATTTCCCAGTCTAAATGAAAACAATTCAACAGAATCGTAACATAAAACCAGAACCGTAACAGCCCTAAAAATCTCTTCCTTGAAATAATCCAGACAAAGAAGACTAACACACTATTTTTATAATCCCACATCTGAAATATCCTCAGATATCTACTTCTAAATGGAAGGGATAAAATGCCCTAATTATGACTCTGCCATTTCATAGTCACTGAAAATGTACCACATATATTAAACAAGAAAGGAAATCAGACAATATTATATGTGACAGAATTATATACATAAGTGGCTAAATTAAAATTAAATTAAAAATTCACTTTCTCAGTGACACTCTCACATTTCAACAGCTACATATGGCTGGAGGCCACTTTACTGGATGCACAGATATGCAGCATCATTGCACAGAGTACTGGGTAGTACTACAAAGGCCAGTGAGGTGGTGACTACAGGAACCATTAGAAAACTCAGAAACCAATGTAGAATGTGGACAAATTCATAGGTTCACCAAATAATTTATCAGGCTTTTACTATGTGCCTGCAGCTTACTACAGAGCACTTTACAGAACGTTAAGAAATCTAATCATTCATTTTCTGCAACTGGCTGTGTGCCAGACATGGCACTTGTGATATGCTTCCATTCCTTATACTGAAAATGAGAAACAAATGTGGTATTTACTTCTCCCTTACTGAGGTAACGCGTGATTCATGCTCTTGATCACCTGAAAGGAGATGACAAACTCACAAGATTCATCAACCTGTGTCAACAAAGGGCTGACATGAAGGAGAAAATCCTGCTTTCAAAGGCTATCAAAGTGCTCCTTTCAGGTCTGTTGTAAAGATTCCACTTTGCACTAACACAAATTGGGATGATGACACTGTCCAGCTTTGTATCAGGCTGGTTAGTTCTCCTGGGTTGTTAGAAAGAAACCCAAACTTAAAACACAAAAATACAGATGGCAGCAGGAAAAGCAAACAGGAGATGGCAATTCCTCCTGTACGGAACGCATCAGGAGTCATGTCACTCTTCATGAAGGAAATGAGAAAACAGGTAGTGTGAGCAGAGCAAAAGAGCAGATGGTATCAAGGAATGTGCCTGGTCAGCAAGCCAACTGCTCACCAGCACCTCGTCCATTCTCTGCATTTTCCAGTCCAGGACTCGTGGAGATAGGTTAGGGAAGGAAAAGAAAAAAGGAGAAGGGGGAAACGCATATTTTATTTTATACACTGTCTTTCAAGCTGGGTTATTACATAAAATGTTTTCTATCTTTTTCCACGTCAGAACATAAAGACGTGTCTCATTATAGAATTTCACTGAATGGACATCATGTAACTTATTCACAGAAACTCCTGCTGAGGAACACTGCCATTGCTTCCAAATTTACACTACTATCAATAATGTTAGAAATGAATATCCTGGTGCACAAATCTTTTAAGCTTTTAGGTTTCTCTACAGGAAATTCTTACAAATAAACTGCTAGGTCAGATATTCATATGCAAACATCTGGCAGTTATCTTTAAATTTCTTCTGAAATCATTTCATACGATATTTCCAATCCCACCAGCCTGTTCTCATGCTCTCAGCTCTGCACTTTTTATTCTTTACTAACATGCCTGGCTTCCCACTCCCTTCCTTCAAAGATAGTTTACAATTCATTTACTTGCCTTTCTTCATTATTTCTTATTGGCTACTTTTCATTTGTTATTCTATGTCCTTTGTTCACTTTTCTATAGTTTTTTTAAAGGGTTATTAGGAAAATTAGTGATTTTCCTTTCATACATCTTGAAATTCTTTCTCAATTTTCTTAGTGACTATTATGGTTCTGCTCTGCAAAAATTCCAAAATTTTGTGCAGATACATTTATTCATTTTCTTGTTGCTGGATGGCTCTATAGTTTTGCATTGTTTTCTGAAAGGAATCTGCCAGTGAACCTGTACCATGCATGCATCAGGGCTTTTAAACACTTTTTTAATATTTTCTTTCCCAATTTAAAAATGTCTTTTGTGTTATTTACCAAATTCCTCCAGACTTGTATTAGCTTTTCTCCCCCCTAAAAAAGGATTCCCTTAAGTCGACTTTAAACCATGCCCCTGTGATAGAGACTGGTGAGAACCAGGAGCAGGCGGTCACACAGAGTCTGGTGCTATCAATCCAAGAGACGGTACACAACCCAACTCAGGTTCTGGAGTCACGTCTGCCTGAGCTGCCACTTGAGGATGGGTTAGAGGTGGCCCTACTAAGGGAAGGAAGGCATTACAGGCAGAGGAGATTCTGCTGTTTCACATGCTAAGAACTTAATCTGTCCTGCCCCAGAGAACTTCACCAGACCAGGGGGACAGCAGGGTGACGAGGATCAGTTACAAGTGTGAGCCGCCATCGCTCCACGCTGCGCCATGGCCACAGATCGTCCTGGGTGACTGAGTGGATCTGGCCACAAGCAGGACTGGTCACCTAAGTCTGTCCCATGAGAGCGGGAAAGCAGCACCCAGGCACGCACCCTATCAGGAGTCCTATTAATTCTGTGCGAGATGATCAGTAACACCGTTAGACCATCGACTACATCTTGCTGAGCACTGACTAGGTGCCTTTCATAAAATAAGTCTCACCTTCCATCGCCGCCCAGTCCTTCCCCTCATCCTAGCGCTTCACATTCACTTGTGCCTAGGGTTACAGCAACAGAGAAGTCCAAGAAACACTATTCCTGTATTTTAAGAAAGGCAAACAGAACAACCCCACAAAACTTTCAAATATGCAATTGAGGGCCTTAAGAATTAGTCAACCCTTATATTCCTTGGGTTTCTTAAATCTGAAAGGAGAAAATAAGCACTGACAGCTTTCAAATCAGTGGGGGGGAATTTCCCCCAGCTCCGATTTGGACACAGGTTTGGTGAAGAGTTGATGATTCTGGCTCTAGAAATAAGGCAGTGAGACTTATCAGGTAAGAAAGAGCACAAATTTTCTTGGAAAAGAGCATAGCAATCTCTATTATACAAGCAGAAAGGGTTAAAGAACGGAGTATTTCTTGAACTAGGATACTATCAATAACACAGCAAAAATTACTAGCATTCACATTTTTCTCCCTTAAGTTCTTTTAGGCATTCAAGGGTATGACGTTTATGGACAAATGCAATATGAAAAAACACAGTCCTTATCCTATGTTAGAGTATTTAAAGTATGAGAAAATACACCACTTCAACAATGTGGGTTTCATCAATTGTAAATACTACAGTACCACACGGTCTGAAGTTGATTCAATCTGTGGGTGCAGAGCAACCACAGATAAAAAGAGGGCTGACTATAAATTATAGATGAATTAACCCCTGTTGTTCAAGGCTTAACTGTAGCAAAAACATACTCCACTGGCAGGAATGAAGGTTAAGTCATTAGTAGAAAATACAGACAGAGCACTGTTTAGTTCCTCACTTGTAAAATGAAAATAATGATTATCCTACTTGATTATAGGGATTAAATAAGATAAATGTGAAAGCATCAGGTACAGGCACTTAACAGGCAATACAGGCTAGTTTCCCTTTTCTTCGTTGCAATCAGTGATTTTGCACTTAATCCTCCTAATGTATTAAATGTATGTATGTATTTCAGATCTGGAGGTCAATGTAAGAATTAACATAGCCCAGCAGTAAGTAAGGCACAACTACTCTGAGCTTCCTCATCTTAAAAACAGGTTAATAACTCATGGTTTTGTTACCAGGGAACAAATGAGACAATACTTGTGAAATCCTTTTACAAATTCTGAAGGGTACACATAATGGTTAAGAGTAGCCAGTGATACTGATTGAAACAAGAATTATACTTTCTTAGGAGATCCACATGTATTGTTGTAAATACAATTAATAAGCTACATGGGATGGGAGCTGTGACCTTTCCTGAAAGAGAGAACCCAAGTGAGCAGGTTGATTAAACTCCTGTCTCAAGATGGGAGTCCAGGTACCTATGGAGCTCTTATTCTGCTGAGTGGGGTACAGATGTGGGTCCAGAACCGAATCCTCGTGAAAACAAACTTTTATAAGCTAAGGGCTGACAACCAAAAAGATACTGGAGGGGAATAGAAGTGTCTCAAGAGTAGTTTTTAGGATGCATCTTCCTCTCAAAATCTTCAGTAACGTCTAAAATTTCTTGCTTGTCCTCTATCCCACTTCTCAATTTGTCCGGGGCCCATATTTCTGTTTTGTGGTAAAAATGTAGTCCTCAATGCCTAAAACTCATCAGTGAAAGGAGTGCTGTATCACTCCTAATGCTGTGTACTTATGAAAGCAATATCCATCTACTCACAAAATGCCTTTTTTTTTTGATCCACACTTTAAAATAACTGGTTTCTAAACCAGCATGTAGAGGTTCCTGGGTATCCTCAGATTATCCCCCCTGTCTCATTCTTACCCCCTATCATAAACTGGTAAGCAATTTTTTCAAGTTTTGAGTGGAAAGATTATTTCAACTTGTCAGTTATCTGTTGGGTAACAGTGTTATTTCTAGTACCAGATAAAGGTTTAATCCAGAAAACTACTTTCCTGTTAAAAGACCTGCAATTTTAAAATGTTCTCTGGTACAAGATTCAAAGAAGATGGTGTTGAGAGTATAGCTTAAAATCATTCCTCTTCATCTCTGAAGGAAGCAAACAAGTCAAAAGACAGACGCGAAAGCAGAGATGTGGGCAGTGTCTCAGGACTGGGCTGAGGTGGGAGGTGAGGAAAGGATAGTGCTGATGAGGGTACCAAGGCTATAAGGAAGTGTCCCACTGAATAATAACCAAAAATAAAAACCAAAACTAGCAAGTTCAAGTATTTTTCAATCAATCTAACTGCCAAACTCATACTGTCCACAAAACTACATAAAGATGCATGTTCCCTTCTTAGAAGTCAAAAGAATTATTAGGAGACACATTTATTCTTTAATATTGAATTTTCCTTGAACTGCTAAACCATTAGAACCTGTATATTCAGTTAGTCTATTAATGAAACCTGAAAAAAAAATCTACATTTATAGGAACTTTGATATGTACATCACATTCAAGATCCTTGCAGGCACAGCTAATCTGGGTGACTTACTGAAAAGAACCAGGGGTTAAACAAGGGTATTTAAATCATGCTGAAGCTTCCATATTTTATTTCCAAGTGGTTTCCCAGTCAGTGAGTTTTCTCATAAAGTAAGAGGGGGAAAAAGGGTCTGAAAGTAAAGCACAGAATACAAAATTTTTCATAAATACTGAAGACCAGAGAATATATCACAACCAACCTTTGGCCCAAGATATCTAAGGCTTATTAGTAGTCAGTGCAAATCCTCGAGAGCAGAAATCTGCCTTTCTCTTATCTGCTGGAATATTTCACGCCAATAACTGTACCCAATGAGCTCATTAAAACTGATCTGGCCATCAGGACAGGGTCCTGGGTCTCAAGAGATTCTTGCATCCTACTACATGCTGGACACTGGTTAGGGAATGAAGGAAAACAAACAAGCAAACTCCTCTTCTTTAGAAATACACACTTCAGAAAAGGGGATGATTGAAGGTGAAGTGAAGCTCTCTTATCCCCAAACCTTAACTTTCTTTTTCATTTCTAAATTCTGAACGATCCTGGTATTTATTTTTCATCTTTCTGCTTCGTCATAAAAAGAAATCCACTGTAACACATCCCTGTCCTGAAAATAATTCATATTTCCGTTTCTAAAATGGTCCCGCCTTTACCATTTCCTTCAACAATCTGCTGATTATGTTCCTGCCCAGCGCTGCACTAACCACCAGGATGGGATGGAACAAAAGCAGAATTCACTCCTGTGTGGAACTACTGATACATTCTGGATGCAGTTACCTTCCGCAGATAAGTGACACCACTTATCATGCTCAATACCATGAAAGAATTGAGTACTGTGACAGAAATGGGAGGAGAGATGGAAGTGGGGACCTACCTTAGTGAAGGTCAGGCAAAGTCTCGCTGAGGAAGTGCATTTAAGTTGAGACATGAAAGGCAAAATGCCAATCAGGAGGAACAGTGTTCCAGGCAGAGGGAATAGTAAAGAAAAAGGCCCATGGATGGAAGGGTTCCATGTGTTTGAGGATGTGAGAGAAAGCCCAATTACTGAGCTGTGAACATGAGGGAATGTGGTGAGAGTTTACTTTTTGAGTGCTTAATACATGCTAGACATTATGTTAAGTAATTCAGTGCATGCTCTTATGTAAGTACTACCAGAAACCTATGAAACTTCAAAATCACATAACAAGTGGTGGAGCTTGGATTCAATTCAATGCAGCTTGAATCCAAAGATCACATTTTAAACTCAACCTTACAGCCAAAATTAGAAGGTAGGCAGTAGCCAGATCACATAGGGCTTAATAAGCACAGTAAAAAGTTTGAATTTTATTTTCTATAAAGTGAAAAAACACTGAAAGGTTTAAGCAAAACAGTGAGATTATCTGATTTACATCTCTACTGTGGCTGTTGTGTGAGGGCCAGAGGATGGCTAGGGAGGAGGTGTACGTGTAAAAGAAAGAAAAGATCTACTCTGAAGCAGATCAAATTATACCTGTCAATGATTTGGATATGTGGAATAAGAAAAAAAGGAAAAAGCTAGGACAACGCCCAGGTTTCTGGTTTAAGTAACAAACGGGTCATGATGTATAATAATGAAGTAGTTCAGGATCAGACTAAATTTGGGAAGGAAGGGTAGATTGATTCAGTCATTCAATGAATCTTTATTAAGCTTCTACTATGAGGATATAGCAGAGTACAAAATTGTCTTGTTTTCACAGAGCTAACATCACTGGAGTGAGAGGCAGTTACAAATTAATATGCAAACCATAAGATGGTGATAGGTACTATGGAAAACAAGAAATCACATTGTGTGGGGAAGAAAGTTACTATTTTAATTGAATGAATGCTCAGAGTTTCTCTGTAAGGAACAGAGGCCTACGGATTCAAAGAAAGTAGCCTGGAAGCCTAGGAGAAAGGAGTTCCTGGCAGGCTGAATAAGACCGAGGCAGGAGTGTTCTCAGTATGCCTGAGTACTGGCAAGGAGGCCATGATGTTTTGCAGAGTAGCTAAGAGAAAAGCAATAGGAGAACAACTGGGGGACAAACGACATAGAACTTCGGATAAAGACTTTGGCTTTTTTTTTTTTTTTTAAACTTTGGGTAAAAGAGGACACCCCTGGAAGATGTGAACAGAGGAATGGAAGGATGGTATTAATCTGTATGCAATATGAGAAATTACACTATGAAGGAGAAAAGGCAGAAGCAGAGACTCAAGAAGCAATAATCCTCCGGTGGACCAGACCAGGAAGTAGTGAAAGGGCTGGGATTAGGTTTTGAATGGCAGATGGGATTTGTTGATGGGATAAGATACGGTAGCATTAAGAGAGGAGTCAAGGAAGATTGGAAGACTTTTTTTGCCTGTTCCAAAGAATCAGGTCATCATTTACCGGGTTGGGATGAGCATGAGAAAAATAGATTTATTATGGATAATCATGAATTCAGTTTGCCATATGAAGATGGAGATTCTCACTACAAATTTAAATACAAATAGAGCAAACAGCTGTTTTCTCAATTTAATAAAGGCCTAGGTTGGAGAAACAAGTCTGGCAGTCTTCAACCTATAGATGATATTTATTTTTTTTTATATAGATGATATTTAAATTATAGGAATGGATCTAGGAAAAAGTATATAGAGAAAAGGATCCAGAACTGACCCTTGAAAGACATTGCCATCTCATACCTAGTATTTTTATAATAAAACTGTTTTAATTCTTAAAGCTATTACTTATTACATCAGCAGTTTCTAAATTCATCAACTACATCAATGACTAAAACAATGATGAACTAAAAGATTATATCATACAAATCTTCTCAAAAGAAAAAGTAATGAACTCCATTCATGATCAGAAGACTATCAGAAACTCAAAAACACTTTCAAATACAGATGTTATATAATCCAGTGGTTAAGTGCATGGCATACGGGTTCAGGCTGCCTGGAATTTAATTCTGGTCCCTACCCTTATTATTTGTGTGACCCAGGGCAAGAAACTGCAGCTTCCTTAGCAGTAAATTAGGGATAATAACTTACTGGGTTGTTGTTAAGGCATTATTATCTGAACTTTTGCACTAAAAAATATTAGCTGGCTTACTGTCACTAAGTTATTGAAACAAAAGTTGGGACTGAGAAAACTTTCAGCTAACCACACTAATTCTACAATTATTTAACCAAGGGCTTGTTTTAGTCACTAGGTCGGTCCAACTCTTTTGTGACCCCATGGACTGTACCCCACCAGGCTCCTCTGTCCATGGATTTCCCAGGCAAGAATACTGGAGTGAGTTGCCATTTCCTTCTCCAGGGCATCTTCCCCACCCAGGGACTGAACCCGGGGCTCCTGCAATGGCAGGTGTATTCTTTACCACTGAGCCACCTGGAAAGCCCAGGACTTGTAGGCCTCTGTTTAAATGTCAAAACAAGGCCAAAACGTGTTCTTAAATTCAATTCTCTTAATAAGGGCTTGCAGCTCCCACTGTGCATTTTTAAAACAGAGGAAACACATCTTCAAACTCCTTAACACTCAAAACAATCTTTGCAAAGGGGAGAAACTAGCTAGATTAGTTTACACATTAGAGTAAGGATGTCTGATAACAAGATCAATCTGTGACACAAACTACCAGGGCCCGAATCCCTCTTAACCAGTTATTTGATTCTCTTCTGGCCTCTTCTCTAGAAAATGAATGTTCTTTTGAAAATAATGATTAAACCAAGCTTTTGCTTGAGCGAGTAACAAAGTACCGAGAATCCAACTCTATGGCAATAATAGGAGAAGACCTTTCCACAGGTACCACCTATTCCTTTTCCCTAGTACCAGAAGCACCGTGAGGTCAGGCTCCTCTCGAGTGGGTTAGGAGGAAACTGAGACCTCTCCTCTTCGGGCCTCCATCCCCGTCCCCGTCCCTTGGGAGCAAAGTACCGGCGCAAAGGAGCTACCCTCGCTACCTCCTCCTCTTTTCGCTGGGCTCCGCGGCCCAGACTCGGCTCCACGCTCCAGCCTCCGAGCCGGTGGAGACACCCAGAGAAGACAATAGCGCAGGGGCGGCTGCCGTACCTTTCGCGGTCGCGGCCGTCGAAGTAGACGAAATCGCCGCTCTGGACGCACTTGGCGCAGGTCAGCCGCCGGCGGGTGGTGTTGCAGAGAGGGCAGCGCTCGACCGCCACGTACAGCCCCTCCGCGTCGTCCACAGAGTCTACCAGGTCTCGGGCGAGCGGCTGGGGCCCGCAGCCAGGAGCCTCCTGCGCCTGGGCTCCCTTCCCACTGGGAGACGCCATGATAGCATGAGAGCAGAGCCAGTCACGTGGGATTTTGTTTTCAACCAAGTGCATCTTGGGTGAGGAGGAGGGGCCTGGGAGGGGCCTAGCTCGGCGGGAATCCCGCGAGCACCTCTCCAGACCTCGCCCACCCCCAGCTACCGCTGGGTAGGAATTAGGTTAGAGCCGGGAGAGGCAGCGCAACAGAGTGTCATCAGCGGCTCCTTCACGTCCAGGCTACAAATTAACGTCAGAAACTTGTGCAAGACATAGTAATACAGTGCCCTCAGGATTTGGGGAAGACAGATTGCGAACGCATAAGGGAATTTCTGTCATTAGCTGTGGATACTTACTAAATTTGGCTAAAACTACCGCAGAGTTGGATGAGGGAAGTGGGTCTTGGAGCGAGGTGGAATTATGGCTCATGTGATTTCGGGGCAAATTCCTCACCTCTCCTGTGTTCACGTGGAGAAAACTTCAGTGCCCACCCAACGTCGTGAGGATTAACAAGTCAATCCGTTTAATAGTAATCTGATAGTACTTTGCCAATAATAACTAACCAGTGGAAACTACTGAACGTGTAAATCACAGTTGGATCTTTATGAAAAATTTTAATGTCCAGCACTCCGCTTCTATTCTCGGCCATATTCCAAGAATTTCAACTAGGTAGTATTTTAACATGGCTTGATTACTCCAAATTTCTTTCTGTAAGAATAAATAAGGTGGGCCAGAGGATTATATCAGAGTAATTGGTGTTTGAATATGCCTGTAAACTACAGAAGAAAAAAAAATTGGGCTCATAGGTCAAATGATCCAGACCAGTGACTCAAAAGGATTATTTTGGCAGGCTATAAATTAATGACTGCCTTAATTTCTCTCTTCAACTAGGGCTTCTCTCCCAAGTTCATACCCCCAAATTCATAACTGCCTACACTAGGCTTAAAGTAATGTACGGTGACCAATTCACTGTACAGAATTGGTCTGAAGCAATTCAGAAACAAAACTGAACTCTCCCTCCCTACAAACGTTTCCTCATTTTGTTGTGTTCAGTCGCCCAGTCGTGTCCAACTCTTTGCGACCCCATGGACTGCAGGCCAGGCCTCCCTGTCCTCATTTTAGTGAAAGACAATCCCCGCCCACGTGGGAACAAGGTCCAAGACTCCTATTAGCCCATCCCCCTCCCTGTTAATCTCCACTTCTCCATCAAATGCGCATGATTCCCACAAGCTAATTGGGTTTTGAAGCTGAGCTCTTTGCTCCAGCCTCTTAAGTCTTATTTGATCTATTTTAATACAATTACACAGGGTTATGAAGGTACAAAAAAAAGCACAAAATCCCTAAACTGTCTTCAAAATAGACTTTATACTAAACCTGAATGGTTCCTGAAAGTTTAAGTTTTAGGGAGAGAAATACTTTTCTCTGATTATTTCAAACAAAAGGATATGTAATTATTTAATTTTTCTTAAAGTTTTCAGACTTTAAAGTTTCATTTGTATTCTGACAGGATCCATCACAGGCCTGTACCTACTGGCCGGGATCATCTACTCAATATTTAAAAAGGCAAAAAAAAAAAAAAAGACAATAGACAATTTCTATCCTGTTTTATACAGATATTTTAAATTTCTATATATTGTTATACATTTTTAGAGAACACATGTTCATGTACTACATCTTTAACAAGAACAAAGCATTAAATTTTAATGATGTTAGAATATCATTCTAGCAAGGCCTTAACTCTTCAAATTCTGAAATCAGGTTACTTTTTCCATTTTAAAAATAACATACAATAGTCATTTCGAAAAAAAGTGTTATTTCTTAGGCATGGTTACTCATACAGAATCACACTTTAATAATTAAAGTCAAAATGTGCATGGAACATCTACAGTCTAGCTGTTTCTGTTGCTGGGCTTATGCATATATTCAAACCAATATACTGTGAGATGTTGAATGATATATTCAGGCTTTTTTAAAACCCTTTAGAATAGGATAGATGTTTTCAAATGCTTCATAGATGTCAGAACGTTTTTTGGCACCTATAAAGAAATCCAAGTTTACATAATCTTTAATATAAAAGCAATGCTAAAATTTTCTTAAGACTAAAATTTCATTGTCACTTCCAATTACTTTTAATACTTTAGGTGTACCTGAGAAGTACTTTATTCCTGGTAAAGACAAAAGAATTTGGTGACTACAGTCATATTCCCACAAAAACATACCCTAGAGCAGATTTTTCTAGTATTTCTGTAATGTGGGCACATCAGTATGTCTTTAGCCTCCTAGGGCACAGTATGAAATATGGAATGTTATCTCTTGGTGTGCCATGGACATGACCACAGAACATGACCTTCGTCAGCAGCTGTGGGCACTTAGCTACCAGCGAAAGGGACTTCCTTTGATCTACTCAGCCTTAGTTAACATCCTTATTCCCTAATATTGACTAACAGAGTGAGACAAATTGGAACTGTTCTAAAGTTTTAAATTTCAATTTGGGAAGGGATTATTAGAGGGAAAGACTCTACCATTGTTACCCTTAGAGTTAAATTTCAGGAGGTCTTTAATTACAACTGCTCTAGGGGTTAAAATGGATAAAAATATGATTTAGACACACCACCCACCCTTGAGCGAGATTATCAGTCAGCCCTACTAACTACCTTTCGCTTTCAATGCTACACAGGCATGTTATGTTAAGGGTTAAGGACAGGTAGTACTTATGTGGAACTGTCAGTCCATCAGGGAACTATTATCTGATACTGGGCAGGAGACAAGGAGACTAATGAAAAGCGTATTAAAAACTGTTAACATGAAGAAAAATGGAAAATAGTTTTTAAGTTGATAAAGACTTGTTCTTGGGAGCTATAAACTTAGCTAGGAGAAAGGCTAAGTAAGACAGCAGAAATAACGTGTGAGACGTAGTTATCTGGTTTAAGGATGGGACGAATGAGAGGGAATTCCCAAAAGGAGAATCAAGAGATTTGAGAAGTAGGTAGAAATCAGGATTCAGAACCTAGGATGAGCTAGAACAATTTAAAAAGTGGAAAATGGCAAGTGTTGGCAAAGAGACTGAGAAACTGGAAGCCTCATACGTTGCTGGTAGAAACATAAAATGGTTCAGCTACTATGGAAAATAGTTTAGCAGTTCCTCAAAGCTGCTAAAAGAAGAATTACCACATGACACAGCAATTTCACTCCTGGGTACCTGGGAATATACTCCCCAAATTGAAAATAAGTACTCAGACAAATAATATGCATGTAGCTGCATATTCATTGCTGACAATGGAGTATTATTCCACCACAAAAAGGAATAAAGTGCTGATACATAGTACAATGAGGACGAACCTCAAAAACATTATGTTAAAAGAAGTCAGACATGAAAGGTCACGTATTATATGATTCCATTTATATGAAATCTCCAGAATAAGTAAATTCAGAGACTGGAGACTGGCGGTTGCCAGGGTTAGGGTAGGGAAGAAAGGGGAGAAAACCGCCTATGACATAGGACTTTATTTTGGAATAGGGGAAATCTTTTGGCACTAGAGTTGGTGGTTGCACAACATTTTGAATGAACTAATTGTCCCTCAATTTTTCATTTAAATGGTTATATTTGCGCTATTTGCATTTTATCTCAATAAATTAAAAAAAGTTTAAGAATCAAAAATGAAGTACTTATTAGCTTAATATGGTGGTGGGGCAGGGAGCAGTATGCAAGGGCAAAAGTTACTCATTCACTGCCAAAGAGCCTCTACCCTCAAAGATGTCTGGTAGAGAGGCGGGAGGGTCAATCATTGAATGGTTAACAGAAACTCGGTACGTTTGAGGTAGCGAAAGTCCCTTAAGTCTCAGCAAATTTTAATTATAGTGCTAAAATTTTAGTTTCTAAAGAGACTGGTTTTGTAGAAGCCAAACTGTTAGTTTGGGAAAAAGTAAGACATCACTATAAAAAGACTCTGCGTCTCGTTTGATGGACTTTTTCAGGTTCTGGATACATTTGAATAGAACAGCCTTAATTGGGAGACAGTGAAGTAGGAAGATCCCCTGGAGGAGGGCATGGCAACCCACTCCAGTATTCTTGCCTGGAGAATCCCCATGGACGGAAGAGCCTGGCGGGCTATGGTCCACGGGGTCACAAAAAGTGGGACGTGACTGAGTGGCTAAACACAGCACACCACAGAAGCACAGTAGGTATAGCAGGCACAGATACACCTTCACCCAATGCCCCCTCCCCAAAACTAAAGTTCTTTTTTTTGGCAACTAAGTTTCTTTTTATATCTGAGTAACAGATATCCAGGTCCAGCATTTTGGGTAACCATGCACTTCAGTTTTTTCATAACACTTAAAAATAATACCTAGGGACTTCCCTGCTGGCCCAGTGGTTAAGACTCCAAGCTCCCAATGCAGGGGGCACAGGTTCAATCCCTGGTAAGGGAACTAGGATCCCACATGCTTCATGGGGCAGCCAAAAATTTTTTTTAGAAATAGCAAGAGCTTTACATTCAAGCCCAAAATAGTATAGCGTTCTGGTATCCCCTAGAGAGTACAAAACACCCATTGCCCAAGAGGGAACAGACACTGAGAGTGATCATTTTTTTATATCATAGAAAAACAACTTTGGACACAAAAAGGCTTTAGGAAAATTGTCTAGTGCAATTTTTAAAATTTATTGTGTGGGAAAGCAAGGCCCACGAAGTTGAAGATGCCCTGAATCGTGAGTATCAACTTTGAGAGAAGACTTCATGTATCTGCGTTCCTTCCTTTCCATGGAAGGTAAGCAAACAAACATCGCCAGGAATTGTAAATCCCAATGAGGGAACCTGGTCAATTCAGTGAAATATTTCCTCACTGAAATATTACCATAAAAATTTTGAGGAAACCTAAATTGGCCCCACAGTCCTATTAATAATCAATCTATAATCAAACCTCTCAATTTGGAGCACCAGACTTCGATTATATGACCCTTCTCTTTTAAACGAAATCTACCAGATCTTTCCTTCAAATTTATGATGATCACCAATTTCCCTGGTAGCTCAACTAGTAAATAATCTGCCTGCAATGCAGGAATTCAGTTCAGTTCAGTTGCTCAGTTGTGTCTGACTCTTTGCAACTGCAGGATGCCAGGCTTCCCTGTCCATCACCGACTCCTGAAGCTTGCTCAAACTCATGTCCATTGAGTCAGTGATGCCTTCCAACCACTCATCCTCTGTTGTCCCCTTCTCCTCCTGCCTTCAATCTTTTCCAGCATCAGAGTCTTTTCCAATGAGTCAGTTCTTTGCATCAGGTGGCCAAAGTATTTGGAGCTTCAGCTTCAGCATCAGTCCTTCAGTGAATATTCAGGACTGATTTCCTTTAGGATGGACTAGTTTGATCTCCTTGCAGTCCAAGGGACTCTCAAGAGTCTTCTCCAACGCCGCAGTTCAAAAGCATCAATTCTTCAGTGCTCAGCTTTCTTTATAGTCCAACTCTCACATCCATACATGACTACTGGAAAAACCATAGCTTTGACCAGACAGACCTTTGTCGGCAAAGTAATGTCTCTGCTTTTTAATATGTTGGTCATAGCTTTTCTTTCAAAGAACAAGTGTCATTTAATTTCATGACTGCAGTCTCCGTCTTCAGTGATTTTGGACCCCCCCTAAAATAGTCTTCACTGTTTCCATTGTTTCCCCATCTATTTGCCATGAAGTGATGGGACCAGATGCCAAGGTTTTAGTTTTCTGAATGTTGAGTTTTAAGTCAACTTTTTCACTCTTCTCTTTTACTTTCATCTTCAACTCTTCTTCTTTTTCTGTCACAAGTGTTGTGTCACCTGATTATCTGAGGTTATTGATATTTCTCCTGGAAGTCTTGATTCCAGCTTGTGCTTCATCCAGCCCAGCATTTCGCATGGTGTACTCTGCATATAAGTTAAATAAGCAGGGTGACAAGATACAACATTGATGTGCTCCTTTCCCAATTTGGAACCAGTCTGTTGTTCCATGTCCAGTTCTGTTTCTTCTTGACCGAATACAGATTTCTCAGGAGGCAGGCAAGGTGGTCTGGTATTCCCATCTCTTGAAGAATTTTCCATAGTTGTTGTGATCCACACAGTCAAAGGTTTTGGTGTAGTCAAAAAGCAGAGGTAGATGTTTTTCTGGAACTCTCTTGCTTTCTTGATGATCCAGTGGATGTTGGCAATTTGATCTCTCATTCCTCTTTCTAAATCCAGCTTGAACATCTGGAAGTTTATGGTTCACATACTGTTGAAGCCTGGGTTGGAGAATTTTGAGCATTACTTTGCTAGTGTGTGAGATGAGTGCAATTGTGTGGTAGTTCGAACATTTTTGGCATTGCCTTTCTTTGGGATTGGAATGAAAACTGACCTTTTCCAGTCCCATGGCCACTGCTGAGTTTTCCAAATTTGCTGACATATTCAGTGCAGCACTTTCACAGCATCTTTTAGGGTTTGAGATAGCTCAGCTGGAATTCCATCACCTCCACTAGCTTTGTTTATAGTGATGCTTCCTAAGGCCCACTGGACTTCGCATTCCAGGATGTCTGGCTCTAGGTGGGTGATCCCACCATTGTGGTTATCTGGGTCATGAAGATCTTTTTTGTATAGTTCTTCTGTGTATTCTTGCCCCCTCTTCTTAATATCTTCTGCTTCTGTTAGATCCATACCATTTCTGTCCTTTATTGTGCTCATCTTTGCATGAAATGTTCCCTTGGTATCCTTAATTTTCTTGAAGAGATCTCTAGTCTTTCCCATTCTGTTGTTTTCCTCTATTTCTTTGCACTGATCACTGAGGAAGGCTTTCTTATCTCTCCTTGCTGTTCTTTGGGCATTCAAATGGGTGTATCTTTCCTTTTCTCCTTGTCTTTCACTTCTCTTCTTTTTTCAGCTATTTCTAAAGACTTGTCAGACAACAATTTTGCCTTTTTGCATTTCTTTTTCTTGAGGATGGTCTTGATCACTGCCTCCTGTACAATGTCATGAACCTCTGTCCATAGTTCTTTAGGCACTCTGTCTATCAGATATAATCCCTTGAATCTATTTGTCACTTCCATTGTATAATCATAAGGGATTTCATTTAGGTCATACTTGAATGGTCTAGTGGTTTTCCCTACTTTCTTCAATTTCAGTCTGAATTTGGCAATAAGGAGTTCATGATCTGAGTCAGCTCCTCCTCTTGTTTTTGCCAACTGTGTAGAGCTTCTCCATCTTTGGCTGCAAAGAATATAATCAGTCTGATTTCAGTGTTGACCATCTGGTGATGTCCATGTGTAGAATCTTCTCTTGTGTTGTTGGAAGAGGGTGTTTGCTATGACCAGTGTGTTCTCTTGGCAAAACTCTGTTAGCCTTTGCCCTGCCTCATTTTGTATTTCAAGGCCAAACTTGCCTGTTACTACAGGTATCTCTTGACTTCCTACTTTTGCATTCCAGTCCCCTATGATGAAAAGGACATCTCTTTTGGGTATTAGTTCTAGAAGGTCTTGTAGGTCTTCATAGAACCATTCAACTTCAGCTTCTTCAGCGTTACTGATTGGGGCATAGACTTGGATTACTGTGATATTGAATGGTTTGCCTTGGAAACAAACAGAGATCATTCTATCGTTTTTGAGCTTGCACCCAAGAACTGCATTTCGGACTCTTTTGTTGACTATGAGGGCTACTTCATTTCTTCTAAGGGATTCTTGCCCACAGTAGTAGATATAATGGTCATCTGAGTTAAATTTTCCCATTCCAGTCCATTTTAGTTCACTGATTCCTAAAATGTTGATGTTCACTCTTGCCATCTTCTGTTTGACCACTTCCAATTTACCTTGATTCATGGACCTAACATTCCAGGTTCCTATGCAATATTGTTTTTTACAGCATTGGACTTTACTTCCATCTCCTGCAATGAAGGAGACCCTGCTTTTATTCCTGGGTCGGGAAGATCCCCTGGAGAAGGAACGGCTACCCACTCCAGTATTCCTGGACTTCCCTGGTGGCTCACGACAGTAAAGAATTCACCTGCAATGTGGGATACCTGGGTTTGATCCCTGGGTTGGGAAGATCCCCTAGAGAAGGGAACAGATACCTACTCCAGTGTTCTTGCCTAGAGAATTCTATGGACAGAGGAGCCTGGCAGGCTACATGGGGTTGGAAAGAGTCAGACACGACTGAGCAACTTTTACTTTTGCCAGATCATTCCTTCAAGTTATGATGACACCAATTTGGGGGATAAACACCTTTGCTAACTGTGGTAAATGAGGTAGAAATTCTGTGGCTAGTGCACTGAAGAAAGCACTAGCTACTGGCTTGAGATCAAACCACATGGGCTCAAGTGCAAGCCCTCCCACTAAGTTTGAAATCACAGGCATGTTGTTTAACTTCTGAGCTTCTATTTCCTCACCTATAAACAAGGACAACAGTCTTCTCATAAGGTGACTATAAGGATTGCATGAACAAGTTTTTGCAAAAAGTCCTTTTCAAATGGTAACATTTGACAAGAGCTTAGCCATTTTTACTGTCCTAAAAGAATGTACTTCAGGATTAGGGATGCTGGAATGGCTGGTTCATGCATTCATGGCTTATCATTTGGTTCTGTGAGAATCGGTATCATGTAATTTGTCTGTCTCCTTCACCAGGGCTGGATTTTTGCTGGATAAAGAGTGTGTTGTATTTGCTTTCGCATCCTGAGCACCTAAAACAGTATATGTACCTCGTAGGCATCCAAAGTTTATTAAATATCTATCATCTAACAATAGAATTTGCAAACTCATCCATACCCCTTGCATACATGCATGCGTGCTAATTCGCTTCAGTCATGTCTGACTCTTTGTGACCCTATGAATTGTAGCCCACCAGGCTCCTCTGTCCAAGAAATTTCCAAGCAAGAACACTGGAGTGGGTTGTCATGTCCTCCACCAGGGGAATCTTTCCCACCCAGGGATGGAACCCACGTCTCTTATGTTTCCTGCATTGGCAGGTGGGTTCTTTACCACTAGCACCACCTGGGAAGCCCTCCCTATCTCTTAGCCAGCCCCAATATCTCTTCCCAGGACTACCTGGATTTTCTAACTCTATTCTTACATCAAGTCACAAGTACACATCTTATTTTCCCAAGGGATACCGTATGTGTATACACATAAATGAAAATCTTACAAATTGGGGAAAAAATAAACAGACTTTAACCTCTCAAGGTATACATTTTGCAGTATATACTGAGTCGCTTTTAGTGGTAAATTACCAGCAATGATCAACAGGGATATCCTGTTCTCTGTCTGGCTCACTCACTATTAAATCTTGCCATTTTTATGGTGTCCTCCGACCCACTCATTTCCAAGAACCACTGACACCCAGCTGATTGAGAATGACCCTCCCTAACAAAGACCCAGCTTCTGCATCCTTTATGCCAGAAGGAAATAAGTATAAAAAGCATTTTACTAAAGCCTCTTTAAACTTCATATTCCTATCATCTGGGCAAGGCACGAGAGCAACAATTCATCTTTTTCAGTGCTGGGGAAAACTCAAGAAGAGCGGGCTTTCACAGAGGTAATAACAGCTAACATCTATACTGTGTTTACAGCAGGTAGTTTCTATGGGCCCCTGCCTTTTACATATGTAGAAATCAAGGTGGAGCACAAACTCACCCAAGGTCAACATAGCCAAGAGATGGTAAAGCTTGGATTAAAACTAGATGACTGGCTTCCACAGCTTAGCCTCTTAGCTATCACACCTGCTGCCTCTCACCACTAAGAGTATTTGCCATTCCTTAGGTGACAAGGAGTATTAGGAGGAAGGTGTCCAAAAGACCACACAGGTGTTTTCATAGACATCTAAAGAGCTGGGGGATAGTGTACGTACATGAAGTTGGTGGTCTGAAGCCAGGCATGTGCAGCATGAACAGCTGTTCGACATTGTTAATGTTACTTAAGCTCTCCATTGTCCTCATTTTACAGGTGAGGAGACTGAGATATTAAGCACAACCTCACAGAATTAACTGTTGTTGTCTGGTCATTAAATCACGTCTGACTCTTTTGCAGCCGCATGGACTGTAGCCCGCCAGGCATCTCTGTTCATGGGACTTCCCAGGCAAGAATATGGAGTGGGTTGCCATTTCCTTCTCCTGGGTATCTTCCCAACCCTGGGATCGAACTTCCATCCCCTGCATTGCAGGCGAATTCTTTACCACTGAGCCTCCAGGGAAACCAAGAGAGTTAACTAGAACCCATATAAAAGCCCTTACTTATCATAACGCCTGGTATATGAGTACCTAACATGTCTTTATTATGTCTCATCTTGGAAGTGAAAATTGACATATATGCTGTCACTGTATATTGTTCCAGCAGATCCTAGCTAGACTATTCATTTTACTGTGGTCTGAGAAAAAGCATGGGTCCTAAATGTCATATTAGCTGTAGAAAAGCAGCACAGACCAGAAGAAGTTGTGTTAAGGTCCCTTTGCTGTTTGCTCTCTGGGACCATGATGAAGGACAAAGTAGGAAAGTAGGTCCTCTTTGTTCTCGGCTCATTTAACTATTCATTCATTCAGTTGTAGCTTTGGACGTGCTGACTGCAGCTTTGGCACCTCAAGGGAGTAAGACAATTTTACAATTAGCTATGCCTGTTCTTTGAGCTGAACGCATTGACAAATTTTCAGGGAAGGGTATTGTATGGTCTTCAGTACCCTGAGTTGACATTCCTTTACTTTTGTAACTTGAAACTCCTAGCAAATGTGCACATGAAAGTATATCTTTTTCCTTTTTATTTGGGATAACTAAGAAAGTTGGTCTGAATTATGGATATTTAAAGAAACTTGTTCTTGCATACCTATAATAGGAACTTAGCCTGTACTTGGCAATTTGTACTTGTAAATAAGACAGTTTCCTAATGATACATAACACATAGATGAAAGCATCCATCCAAAGATCTTAAAATTTTTTTTTCCCTGGAGGAGGGCATATATTTGCCTGCAGTATCTACACTATTCAATGTACTTGGCAAGCTTTTTCCCCTTTCTCCAGGACATATAGAGGGAAACTAGATCTTCCCAACCCAGGGATCAAACCCGGGTCTCCCGCATTGCGGGCAGATGCTTTAACCTCTGAGCCACCAGGGAAGCCTGTTAATTACTAGGAGGTCTTAATTATTCTAGACACTAAACTGGTTGCATCTGAACAATTGTTGCATTGTTGTATTCAAAAGGTTCTTGAATTCTAAACAAGCTCTCCCAATTTTGAAGATACATTATTTCTGAAAGAAAAACTGTAACACTTACTGGGCATTCTCAAGATTTAGTAACAGACACTCCATGTTTTTGGATGCTGAGTGATAACTTTATCGATGTTTCTCAAATTAATTCAGCTAATGCAGAAATCTCATTTGGCTTTAGATGGGGCAAGATATTATTAAATTTTAAAGTTTATTTGGAAGAATAAATATTTGAGGGGAGCTAATCAAAGAGAAGCAATGACAGGAAACTGGCCTATCAGATATAGAGCTCACTAGGATTAACACACATTCATAACCACAATGTAGTAAAAATACAGTAGGATTATCATAGTATAATTCAGGAGCAAAGGTGGAACTGGAGACCAGACCCATATTTTAAAATAAAGGCCAAAAAAGAAGTCATCAGATATTAATAATGAAGGATATGTAGTTTTAGGTTGTCTGGCCAGCTATTTGGGGGTGGGGAATAGTCAATTTGGCTCGTGCCATAAAAACTGGGTATTTATCCTGGTCCCAGAGAGTAAAATGTGTAAAAAGACAGACAAAATAAGGCAAAACCAGCAAACTTCAGTAGAATGGTGTGGAAAAGAGCCTCAACCATTTACCTCAAGAATTAAAAAAACTTTTACGTAAAAATAAGTGAAACTGGGAAAACTCACAAAACGAAGAGTAATTATTTTCAATACTACGGTAAACTCACACAAACCCTTAGAGGGCGGAAAGTAGACAAAAAGCAGTGTTACATACACGCTATTTTAAAAAGATGAAATGCTGTTTACTATGCGGAAAAGCGATCAATTTCTATTTCTGATTACCAGTGAGATCCCTTTCACTTACACAGTTAGAGTTTTTTTCTGTAAATTATTGTTTTGCATGTTGCTGAGAGTTTGTAAAAGATACTCAGATACATTCCTGGCAGCAATGTATGATATAGAAAAACTGCATTGTATAAACCTTTTCAAAACAATTTCATAAAATAATTTGTACTAGGAAGCTTTAAAGTGGTCTGTCTTTAGACAAATATTCCCCTTCTGAGCATAGGTCTTCCCTAGTGGCTCAGATGGAAAAGCATCTGTCTGCAAAGCAGGAGACTTGGGTTCAATCCCTGAGTTGGGAAGATCCCGTGGACAAGGAAATGGCAGCCCACTCCAGTATTCTTGCCTGGAAAATCCCATGGACCCAGAGCCTGGTAGGCTACAGTCCATGGGGTCACAAAGAGTCGGACATGACTGAGTGACTTCACTTCTGAGCATTTACACTAATAAATGACTCTCTACACATAAAAATAGCCAAACTTTTGTCCCATTAATAAGCAGCAAACAAAGAAAAAGCATAACCTGACAATGGGAGAACCAGTCTGATGCAGGAACATGTTAGAACAGAGGTTGGGAAACTTAGGTCTGCTGGTCAAACCTAGTCTGCTACCTGATTCTGTATAGACTGTGAGCTAAGAATGATTTTTATACTGAAATGGTTGGGGGAAAAAAGAAGAAAATTACTTGATATGTGTAAATTAAGTGAATTACATTAAATTCACACTTTAGAGCCTTTTTATTTATGTGGTGTTCACAGTTACTTTCACAATAAAACAAGGCTCAGTTGTGACAGAGACTCTACTGCCCACAAAACCGAAAACATTTAGTATTTAGCTCTTTGCAGAAAAAAGATTTGTTGACCCCTTTGTAGGAACATTGTTCAGACATTGAAAGCCTTCATTAAGAATTTGTAACAGTGAGTTAAGCTACATATGTTATAATGGTTATTAAAATGATAGGATGTAAAGATGAGTATCCCTGGAGTAGGAAATAGCTTATAAACTTCAGTATTCTTGCCTGGAAAATTCCATGGACAGAGAAGCCTGGTGGGCTACAGTTCATGGAGTCAAAAAGAGTTGGACACAACTGAGCTACTGAACAGACACATAAACACATAACATATTCGTTTTAAATATATCAAAATGACATAAAACATGGAAAAAGTTATATTGTTTAACTTTAGGGACCAATGTATGATGTTATCTTTCATTTTGCTTTTCATTTTTTTCCCGGGTATTCTATAATACCAAGAATTGCTGTATGACAGTGAATAAAGTTATTTAAAAGGTAAAACAAAGCATAAGCAAAGCATACGCAAAGCTGTTGAATTTTAAGAAAGTCAGAATCTTAGAACTTACCTGTCAGCACAACTTTTCCAGATACAAAGATAAGCAACACAATTCGTGGTTTCACCATTCTATAAATAAGGCCAGGAAACAGTTCAGGTTCATAACTGTTAAGATATAAAAGAAAGAAGTTAAAAAATAGCACTATTCAACTACTTTCTCGTAATATTTGAGATCCAGCGCACAAAAGCAGTTTTCAAAAGCCATTTTACCAAAAACCTTTTGGCCATCTTGACAAAAGTAGTCTTGAGTGTCTTAGGTAATTTCTGTGGCAGTCAGTGACAGAATTCATTTTTAGTCATAATATTTTTCCAAGTGCAGACATCCTAAGCTTTTAGAAATTAAGGAAATTTAGAGCATCAGATTTAATATATTAAGGTCTTCTTAGTTGAATGTTCTCTATTTTTCAAAAAAAGTCTATCAATAGCAATACATAAACACATTTTCAAAAATTTCCAAGTTCCACAATAATAAGCACATTGTGGATATATTTATAAAGTGCTACAGTTAACATTTTTAGCAGATAGAACCTAAAAACATTACTAGAATACTTTGGACAGATACTGTATACTAAATCATACCAAGTTTTACAAATTCAGAATTTGCTCCTATAAATAGTATCTCACTCCTTCCTAGAAAGGCTTGAGGAGCCTACAAAAAAGATGTCAGTAGTTAAGAGGATGTTGATGAAATAAAACTATTCTCAAAACAATGGCTAATGGGGATAGAAAAGAAAGAAAAAAATCTAGGAAATTGAACACTATAATATACATGGGGAATTCCCTAGTGGTCCAGTGGTTAGGACTCTGCACTTTCACTACTGAGGGCACAGGTTCAATTCCTGGTTGGGGAAATAAGATCCCTCAAGCCGTGTGGTGCAGCAAAAAAAAAAAAAAAAAAAGTTTTTGCTCTTAAGGAGTGGATCCAGATCACACAGAAAAACTCCATTCCATTCTGAAATGGCTCTGACCTCTTACTGGCACCAGAAAGATGCATGACGGTGATGAGTGTACCCATCTGAAGTATATGGAGGTCGTTATGTGTAGACATGTCTTCCTGGGACATCACTCTATTTTCCTGCAGAAAGCCTGTCAGGACTTCTGCCCACAAGCCACTTCCGGACACTGGGGAGACAATGATACTAGCTGGAGCCCTGAAAAACTTCTATAGGAACTATGAAGTTCGAGCCAAGAAAGTAAAGACTAAGGGCAGAGAAGAAATGTTTTCATTTGATTTTCCAACCAAATCTGAAGACACTAAAAGGGAAAAGAGCAAATAAAAGTCTTTGGTATGTAAATACCTGGAAATGTCCCTAACCTGGGAAAGGAAACACACATCCAGGTCCAGGAAGCACAGAGAGTTCCAAACAGCATCCACCCAAGGAGGACCACACCAGGACACATTGTAATTAAGATGGAAAAAATTAAAGATAGAGACAGACTATCAAAGGCAGCAAGGGAAAACCAACAAGTTACATACAAGGGAACTATCGTAAGGCTATCACAGCTGACTTTTCAGCAGAAACCCTGAAGGCCAGAAGGGATTTGCACCATGTATTCAAAATGATGAAAGGGAAAAACCTACAACCAAGAATACACTACCAAGCAAGGCTGTCATTCAGATTTGATGGACAGAGCAAAAATTTTACAGACAAGCAAAAGCTGAGAAAGCAGCACCACCAAACCAATGTTAAAGGGACCCCTCTAAGTGAAAAAGAAAAAGCCACAACTAGAAATGTGAAAATTAGAGAAGGGAAAAGCTCAGGTAAAGGCCAACAACGCACAGGAAAGGTTGTAAATAACAAAGCTAGCAGGAAACCTAAAAGACAAAAGTAGTATTTTCCAGGCAAGAGTACTGGAGTGGGGTGCCATTGCCTTCTCCACAATAGGCAATTAGGGAATTCAAAAAAGAAAAAGAATGATATCAAAAACAGTAATCATGGAGGGGGGAGTAAATATTCAGGGTTCTTAAAATGGCTTTGAACTTAAGAGATCAACAACTTAATTATGTGTATACACACACACACACAGACAGATTGCTATATATAAACTTCATTTATGGTAACCACAGACCAACAATCTAATAATACATACACACAAAGAGAAAGGACTTTCCTGGTGGTCCAGTGGCTGGGAATCTGCCTGCTAATGCAAGGAACACGGGTTTGATCCCTGGTCTGGGACGTTCCCACATGCCTCGAGCAACTAAGCCCGTGTACCATGACTACTGAACTCGTGCCCTAGAACCCCTGCTCTGCAACAACAGAAGCCACGGCAATGAGAAAGCATGCACACTGCAACTAGAGAATAGCTTCTAGATCGCCACAACTACATAAAGCCTGCACATAGTAACGAAGACCCAGCACAGCTAGAAATAAAATTTAAAAAAAAGAGAGAAAGAAATCCAAACAGAACATTAAGGATAGTCATCAAATCAGAAGGGAAGAGAACAAAAGGAAGAAAGGAACAGAAAAGACCTACAAAAATAACCCCCAAGCAATTAACAAAATGGCAGTTAAGAACATGAAAGGGAAAGTGAAGTTGCTCAGTTGTGTCCGACCCTTTGCAACCCCATGGACTGTAACCTATCAGGCTCCTCCAACCATGGGATTTTCTAGGCAAGAATACTGGAGTGAGTTTCCAGTTCCTTCTCCAGGGGATTACCCTAATCCAGGGATCGAACCTGGATCTCCTGCATTGCAGGCATCTGAGCTACCAGGGAAGCCCCAGTAAGAACATACGTATCAATCATTACCTTAAATCATAAATTGACTAGGGACTTTCCTGGTGGTTCAGTGGTTAAATATCTGTCTTGCAATGCAGGGGAAGAGGGTTTGATCTCCAGTCAGGGAACTAAGATCCTATATGCTGCAGAGCAATTAAACCAGTGAGCAGCAACTACTGAGGCCACATGGTACAACTAGAGAGTCCATGGGCTGCAGGAAAGATCCCAAGTGATGCAGAGAAGAGCCTGTGTGCCGCAACCAAGACCCGATGCGGTCAAATACATAAATACATTCTAAAAAATTAAGAATAAAACTACCATATGATTCAGCAGTTCCACTCCTGGGTATATAGCCAAAGAAAATAAAAACATTCAGAAAGATACATACACCCTAAAGTTCACAGAAGCATTATTTACGATAGGCAAGATATGGCAACAATGTAAGTGTCCATCAACAGATGAATGGATAAAGATGATGTGATATATATACACAGTGGAATACTGCTGCTGCTGCTGCTGCTGCTAAATCGCTTCAGTCGTGTCCGACTCTGTGCGACCCCAGAGACGGCAGCCCACCAGGCTCCTCTGTCCCTGGGATTCTCCAGGCAAGAACACTGGAGTGGGTTGCCATTTCCTTCTCCAATGCATGAAAGTGCAAACTGAAAGTGAAGTCTCTCAGTCGTGCCCGACTATTAGCAACCCCATGGACTGCAGCCTACCAGGCTCCTCTGTCCATGGGATTTTCCAGGCAAGAGTACTGGAGTGGGGTGCCATTGCCTTCTCCACAGTGGAATACCACCCAGCCACAAAAATGAATAAAATTTTGTTATTTGCAACAACATGTATGGACTTGGAGGGTATTATGCCAAGCGAAATAAGTCAAAGACAAATACTGTATGATGTCATTTATATGTGGAATCTAAAAAATACATCAAACTAGTGAATGTAACAAAAAAGAAACAGAATCAGAGATACAGAGAATGAACTACTGGTTACCAGTGGGGAGAGAGAGAAGGGAGAAGAAGGGATTGAGAGGTGCAAATTGCTATAATGTAAAAAGAAATAAGCTACATAGATATATTATACAGTACAGGGAATATAGCCAGTATTTTATAATAATAGTAAATTTATAATCTATAAAAAGTTGAATCACTATGTTGTACATCTGAAACTAATATTGTAAATCAACTGTACCTCAATAAAAAACAGATACATACATATATATACAAAAAAAGTCTTTGGTATGTAAATCATGGTGAACTGTTTTTGGCTTCAGAACCATGATTTTAAGGTACTAGCATGATGAACTCCCAACTAGAGATTTACTTCATTTTATTTACTCTCTACTTCATTTCAAAAGAAGGCTGAGACAGAAAGAAAAGAGGTTTTGGTTAGAGATGGAGAATATTTCATGAAGATTGAAAACAGCAAATAGCTGCCAATCTCTTGGACCAAACCAGCTCATTCAAATCTCAGTTTAAATGTCATTCCCTTAAGAAGTCTTCCTTATCTTCAGCCCTTCCCCAGTTACATTAAGTATCCTAATTGATGGTACCAAAACAAGTCTTCCTTATCTTCAGCCCTTCCCCAGTTACATTAAGTATCCTAATTGATGGTACCAAAACACGCCAAGAGGTATTCACCTTCACCATTATACCTTCATAGTTACATTTCATTATTGTCTTTGGTTTCTCTGTTTTCCCTTTTAAATAGTGGTTCCATAACGGCAGGGGCCCGTGGCCGCATTGATTACCACTAGCATCACAGCATCTACTACCCAGTAGCCACCGAGATTCTACTCATCTAAGAAATATTTAAGATAACTTTGATTTATTGGATTGGCCAAAAATTTCATTTGGATTTTTCCATGAGATGGAACACACTTTTGGGCCAACCCAATAAAAACTGAATGGACGGGGAAAAAATTGCTCAGGGAAAATGGAAACAATTATGGCGTAGAAAGACTGATGGAGAAGCTGCCCAGTAACAAGTGAGATACGTATTATCAGATGCTGATATACATATTTGTAGAAGCAGGGGAATTAAATGAACTTGAGGTTTTAACATAAAGCAAACTTGACTTGACAATTATAAGTGGTATGTTGCCATGGTTCCCCACAGGGCTACAGGCAATTAAAGGAAGTCTTCATTTTAAAGGCATAAATCTGCTGAGAAAGAGGTTTTAATGCCCCAGTGTCACAAATACACACACTGAAGTTGTAATCCATAAGATAAGGATGGAGGGCATTTTGGGGGAGGCAAAAATGAGACTAAAAAGAGGTATCGGTGAGAGTATCTGGCCAAATTTTTTAAAAAAGATGAATGAGATCATAAAACTGGCTTACGAGGAGGGGAAAACAGTGATGGACCCACTCCAAGTGACTAAAAGCAGTGCATCAGGTGAATTCTCATCTTGCCCTTCTGCAATTTCATTTTTCAGAGGTAGAAGTACTGACAAGGGGGCACTCCCACTCCAGATTTAAATCTGACCTACAAAGAAGACAATCTTGGTGAAAAAGAAATGAAATTTAGGGGGAACTGCACACATCATTTCAGAGCCCTAAAGGGCCAGAAAGGGGAATGCCAAGACTAATACAGACATGTACCTCAAAATTGGGCAGACATCTTTCACATGTTCATTAAAAACTGCCTCAGAGAAAGATAGACAGGAGGTCCAAGGTTGAGGATCTGGAAGATAGAGTATGTGTTCAGAGACTCTTAAAAATGAAGGTTTTACTATGAGTCTATGAGTCATTCCAAGATTGAAGGAAGAAAAGGACACATAAAGAGGCAATACATCTTGCATGGGGTGCTTCTCAGTGAACTCAAGGGGTACCTCATAGGCACTTAATAAACATATGCTGAAAAAATTGAGGCAGAGGAAAAAATGAAAAGACAGTCAAGAGCAAGATATTGCTTAAAGAATATCATAAAAGCTAAATCTCAGAATGAACAAAATTTTTTTTGAAAGTTAGGGGAAAACAAGGCACTTTTTAACTTCTGTTTAGGTCATTTCTCAATGGAGAGTTAACAAACATTAAAGAAAACACAGCTCTATGATCCCTGTCTATTATTAAGCAGAATGATTGCATAAAGGCAAAGGGAAGGAAAAGCAGAGTGAAAGGACTTCAGTTCAAGTTAGATCACAAGAATTTAAGAGCATCTGTGATTCTAAGCCAGTTTAAGTGCCCTGGCCTAAGGGGTGGTGGGATTTAGTGTTAGTCAGTCACCCTCCATCACCATTCTCTGAGGGCCTGAACAGGCTGTGAGAAGCACCGAAGCAGCTGGAAGAGGAGCATTTGCTGTTGAGATGGGAAGTTTCGTTTTAAGAAGCCAAGCAGGCTAGAGATACTCCCCAAGAAATATGAATCCATGAAAGAAGCTGTGGTGGGGGCTACAGCCACACACAGCAAAAGAAAACCCTTGAACAAACTCCATAGGACAAAAGCTAGGTAGGATTGCCTTCATAAAGTATGCTACGGCCATTCTTTATCATTATAATATTATTTTAAAATCTTCTCTCCAGCTCTTTCTCCTCTCACTGGCTGTCAGACCTTCCTACTTACCTAGTCTGTATCATACCCTTTCTCTTCCTGCCATTGCCACCACCCCCAGCCAGGTGTGACTTTTTTTTTAGAAATCTATACATTAGTGAGTCTCAATGTGTGGGCCTCTGGCCAGCTGTAATGGCATCACCTGTGAGCTTGTTAGAAAGGCAGAGTAAAGCAGAATCTCTGGGAACTGCAGCCCAGGCAGGAATGTGTGTTGATAAGCCGTCCAGGTGATCGCTATGCAATTTAGTTTTGAGAACCACCGTTTCAGAAGATTAGACACATATGGTAACCAATGAGGACTTAGGTATAGCAATTTAACCCTTTCACTTATTGTGGCTTAAAAAAATGTACACTTTCTCTGAAAGATAATATATAAGCAATCCAAATAGAATTTTAATATTTTGGTAAACTCAAAGTGAAGTTATACAATCATACCTACTGAACTGCTGATGGGTTAGCACCAAACCTTCCAGACTGATAGGAAATCTCACATCACAGCTTGCAACCATGTTCTGAATTGTAAAATCGAGGAATCTGGCAGGAAAGCCCAGCTTCTGCACCACACGGGCGTACTTCCTCGCTGCAAGTCGAGACTGCTCTTCGCTGGGGAGGGGCAAGATATTAAAGATGTCTTAATCACTGCGACTGCTGACAAGTTGGGCTATATTCAGACACTTCTCTGATTTATTTTTTTAGCATTTGTACCATGTTTACCCTTCACTGTATACAAGGAAGCTGCAGACTTTGAAGAGAAGGACCCACCTCCCCTACTACTGTCCCTAGCACCTAGAAAAGGCTTTGGTACAATGGACAGTTTTGGAATCATAAACAGATTTGTGTCTTCCTAGCCATCTTTTCGGAGAAGGCAATGGCACCCCACTCCAGTACTCTTGCCTGGAAAATCCCATGGACGGAGGAGCCTGGTAGGCTGCAGTCCATGGGGTCGAGAAGAGTTGTACACGACTGTGCAACTTCACTTCCACTTTTCATTTACATGCATTGGAGAAGGAAATGGCAACCCACTCCAGTGTTCTTGCCTGGAGAATCCCAGGGATGGGGGAGCCTGGTAGGCTGCCGTCTATGGGGTCGCACAGAGTCGGACACGACTGAAGCGACTTAGCAGTAGCAGCAGCTGCTCCCATTTTAAACAATGCTGAAATGTACATCTTTGCAGAGTTGTCCAAAAATGACTTCAAAATGGAGATTTCTAGATCAGAGGATACACAGATCAACAGAAGAGAAAGTCTGGAAACTTACCTGGACACAGGTAAAGAGCATGCAAAACAGGTGGGGGAGGAACAGATAAAATGGATTCTCTGATAAATGTATCAGGACACTGGCCATTTGAAAATACTGAAATGAAATTCTAGACTCGCTGTGCCCAATATGGTGGCCACCAGTTACACTGGCTATTTAAATTTATATTAATTTTAAAACAAAATAAAAAGCTCAATTTCTCTGTGGTATTAGCCATATTTCAAGTTCTCAGAAGCCACATGTGACAAGAGGCTACCACACTGGACAGCACAGGTACAGAACATTTCCTTCATCCAGAGAAGGCTCTGCTACTGCTGCTGCTAAGTCGATTTAGTCATGTCCAACTCTGTGCGACCCCATAGACGGCAGCCCACCAGGCTCCCCCGTCCCTGGGATTCTCCAGGCAAGAACACTGGAGTGGGTTGCCATTGCCTTCTCCAATGCATGAAAGTGAAAAGTGAAAGTGAAGTCACTGTCATGTCCGATGAATCAAAACATTAATTTCTTCTCTTCAATACAAAGCAAGACTTAAAAGAAACAAGAAAAACATATGGAGGTCAATACTTACACATGGGGAATGCCTTCCTAAGCGTGAAGCCAAACACTGAAGCCATAAAGAGAAAGATTGGATAGACTAACCATACACACACAAAATTAAACTGTGTATAAAAAAAAACAAAAAAATATTACTAACATTAATATGGGAGAAATACTTATAGTCCAAAATGGCAAAAATACTTAAATACAAAAAGATAAATATCTCCATAGAATATTGGGCAAAAGCTACAGTAGACAGTTTATATCCTTATGAAAAGTTAGTCTCACTAGTAAATAAAAAGAAATGTAGTTAAAACAATGTAACTTTTGCCAATAAATTTGGCAAATAGATAGAAGAATATTAACACTCAGTGTATATTGAAGAAAATTGGTACACCCTTTCAGGAGGACAATTTACTACTCATCTACTAACACCTAGAGGGAAGAGCAGCTCTCCTACTAGTTTTATGGCGAACAGACCTCCATCAGCACAGGGCTACCTCGGCATGAGATCCAGGAAAGAGAAGCCTTTTAAGAGATCCCTCCTGAGTGAATGCTCAAGCTAATGCTCAAGAAATGTCTAATTCCCCTCCTTTGAAAAGTTCTATCCATGTATCTGCCTGCAATGAGGAAAATACACAAGAACTACTTCCCCAGATTTATAACAGGCTTTACTACTATAGCTTTTCTTTTTTTCATTTTAAATATACCTTAGAAACAAGTTGTAATAGCCTAGTGAAGCCCCCTTCACTATGGGAGACTGTAAAGTGGGATATGTCAGTATTACGAGGCTGAATGTTTTTAACCCCTAACTTCTCATTTCATGAATTTAACTCTTCAGCAAAGTATTTTGCATCTACTATGTGTTTTAGAATATTAATGCCATCCTTCCTTGTTTCACATACTGAATTGTTTGTCTGGTTTTGGAGGAGGGTGGCTCCTCTTACCTTTTGGCTCCTGTGCAGACCATTTTCCCAGAGCTAAATATGAGGGCTGTAGTCCTGGGCTCTCGGATCCTCATTATGACAGCGGCAAATCTCTAAAGACAGAAGCCAAAAGAACAATTAACCTTCACTAGGGGTTAACACCTGCTGAAGCTGAAACTCCAATACTTTGGCCACCTGATGCAAAGAACTGACTCATTGGAAAAAACTCTGATACTGGGAAAGATTGAAGAGAGGAGGAGAAGGGGTGACAGAGAATGAGATGGTTGGAAGGCATCACTGACTCGACGGACATGAGTTTGAATAAGCTCTGGGAGCTGGTGATGGACAGGGAAGCCTGGCATGCTGCAATCCATGGGGTTGCAAAGAGTCAGACATGACTGAGCAACTGAACTGAACTGAAGGGTTAGCACTATTCCAGTTGCAAGGGTGAGCTAGACATGAAAAGGGTTAAATAAATCGAAATTTAGTGGGAAACTAAAAAATGTCTGGGTCTATTCTCCTACCTTAAGGTTAACAAAATGATTGTGATTCTAAAATGTACATGATTCTAAAAGGTAAGCAGAATAATAGTAAAGCTAAAATTTGAGTATCTGTTAATGTTTCAGACCCTATGCTAAAAGCTTAACAGGTCTTATTGCATTTGAAGTGCCGACAGTAAAAAGAACCCCAAGTCAGAGCTACACACAACTGATCAAGGCCTATTAATGTTTTCCAGATGTTTACTAAAAAGGTGGCACTCTCACCTGATATTCCTTTTGTTAAATTCTTAAGACATCTGAAATGCCAAACCAGAATTTTTCCAGCTGTCAAGTCTAAGTATGGACAAATCCTATGCACCAAATTGAGAGGAGAGCTGAGGACGGTAGAGAATAAAATAGGCTCAAGATGTTGATTGCTCACTTGTGTAGTCAATCATAGCTACATCCTTAAAAATCCTGGCCCGTCACTGGGCTTCTGTCCTCATCATAGCTAGCAACACAAAAGATAAACAGGCAAGCTTTGTTTCACTAGGTAATATTCAGGTAATATTTAAATTCGGATGTCAACAGCACCACTACCACAACAGGAAAAACAAAGACTTTATCCATAAATAGTTGATGTTGGCAAGGTCCTCTGGGTTCTGACTAATATGGCCTTTCTCATCTAACTCCTTAAATCTCCACTACCCAAGACAGTGAACTTTTCCCCAGTAGGCACCAGGCCTTACTCGTCTTTGTACTAAGTAATTTAACTAATCATTAAATGTTGATTGAATGAACAAATCCTAGGTAAACAGACCACTGAAAATGGGATACCTGGCCTTGGAAAGACACAAAAAAGAATAGATTTTATTAAACTTTGATTTTAATAGATAAGATAGAATTTAATAAAATAGATTTTATTGAAGCTGGAATCATACACTTCAGTTTTGCACTTTATACAATTGAGATTTCCCAGGTAAGAGAAACTATAAGTGAAAAAATACATGTGTCAGCTAAATGGGAAAACAATTAGAAAAAATTATTTCCATGAGTATGATGACATTGTAAGAAAGTTAGCATTTCCATAATCAGGCTGAAAATAGCCACACTGAAAGGTTTTTCTGATTAACAAGAGAAACATCTTAATGTTTAGAACTGCTTAATAAGTATTCAACACAGAAAATGAAATTATTTTTATAAGTTCAAAACAGAGAATGAGGCAATTAAACTTTCAAATTGCCAGAAGTCTTCCACCAAACATTTTTTCTTTTTAAAAAATATTAACAAAGGAATGAGTCAATATCACGATCCTATGAAGGAAAGAACATCTAAATAGAACCTAATTATTGAAAAAATTACTGAGAAATCTTACCTTTGGGTTATATTCTGCGTTTTTTGCATGCAAAGCTATTTTCTTCAGATCCAATTTACAGGCCAGGTTTACAGTGGAAACTATGTTCCTAAAGAAATAAGTCAACCTAAGTTATACCAGATTTAAAAAGTAAAAAATAATTAAAACATATTTACTTCTTCATTTTATAGGTTTAGGTGCCTTCCTAGGGGGAGAATTATTCTAAATGTGAAATATATAGTTACACAGTCCTTAGTATATTGTAAAACTCCTAAAGGACTAAAATAGCTTTTTCTAAAATTTCATGACTAAAATTAAGTTTTAGATCTTTTTCAAAATGCCTCAAAATAGAAAGCACAACATCAAATCAACTTGCAAATCAAATTCAGTTTTACATTTTTTTTATCCTTTGTGTTATTCCAACTCCAACCACAATTTATAACAACTAAAGTGCTTTAGTGTAAACAATCAGAGAAGGCAATGGCACACCAGCACTCTTGCCTGGAAAATCCCATGGATGGAGGAGCCTGGTGGGCTGCAGTCCATGGGGTCTCAAAGAGTCGGACACGACTGAGTGACTTCACTTTCATGCATAGGAGAAGGAAATGGCAACCCACTACAGTGTTCTTGCCTGGAGAATCCCAGGGACGGGGGAGCCTGGTGGGCTGCCATGTATGGGGTTGCACAGAGTCAGACATGACTGAAGGATTTAGCAGTAGCAGCAGTGTAAACAATATAATCCTTCAGGAATATGTAGACTAACCCTCAACTCCTGCTTAGGAGATCAAGAGTTGGTGCTTCATTTTTCAGGTAAATAGTCTAAAACCAAGTCCACTAAGAGCTGATAAAACAAAGGATACTGAGATCTGAAATTTTCTTCCCTACACTATTATGATCCCATTCAAGAATACAAAATCTATACTCAGAAGCATTACTCATCTAAAACAACAGCAACTTACTGTAGTTGAGGCACAATTCCAGAACATTCTGAAATAGGGGCCATTGGTGTCATAGGAGTTATGGACGCCAGAGGCATGGAGTGTGGTTTCTCAGGAGAGGGCTGGGCTGAGTTACCATCAGCAGGGTGCAGATGTGAATGGGAACCTGACCCACTGCTGCTGTTTAAGGCCAGGCCAGCGTCCAGTTGGCTGGGTAAGGGCAACCTAATTTGCCGACTTTGAGTTTTACAGTTTTCTTCAACTTCATGCTTGCTCCTAATGACAGTCTGGTCTTTATTTTCTTGGGAGAGCTCATCTGGTAAGAAGCTAAGATCCACAGCTGAGAAACTGCCAGATGCTTCTGTGACTTCTTCAAGCTGGGGATTAAATGCAGTCTCTGGATTGGATGACGTAAGCATGTCCACATCATAAGGCACAGCTGGGCTCAGCAGGGGTGATCTGGATGGCGTAAGGGCATCCTAGGCCGTTCCCAAAACAGACAAAACACAACAGACAGAACATCATGTCACACCCAAAGGATGCCAACCTTGGCTGACAGGCAGTGTGTTCAGGAGGAGGCCGTTCAGATAGCTTATATTCACACCCTGCTCTTTCCAGAAAGGCTCCTTAAAGTTCTACTCTAGGGTTACAACACACTTCATGAAAACAGGAAAATGTATCTTAAAATACAGAAAAAGCATGTTTCATAAAATGTTTTTCTTTGGTTAGATTTGTAGTAAGTTGCTACTCTAAACCCACTTCTGTAATTCAGGTAAGTTGGCAATCACGCTATAAATCTGTACTTTGAAAAGTACAGATTTTTCTGTACTCCCTAAGTTGATTATAAACTTTAGTTGACTTAAAGGTTTTTGGTGGTTTTTTTTTTGAGTTTTAAAATCATATTTTTAAAAAAAGAGTAGTAAGTGAAGGAAGCTGAGGATACAGCCTTGAGTGCTAATCAAGCCTCCACAAAGGACTCATCTTTATTCCTTCTAGTCAAAGGAGAGATAAGAAATCATTCCATTTATGTGCATAGGGGGAAAGTTATTGAAATTTAAATGGAAAGACTAGTTCAAATCAATGTATTGTATTTCCAGCACAGGGACGGCTAATCAACTTCCATTATCATCAACCGAGGGAATGAGGTGTGCAACTGAGGGAAACAGCTAATATAAAACTCATGGCCTTTGTTATGGAAAAAAATTGTTGGTACATATTACCACCCACATCACCCAAGTTGCATGCCTGGATTCTATATTTGACCACTAGTTGGCAGGATAACCTCACCCATCAGAAGATCTTGCTTCTAATAATTGAACAGTCACGAATGCCTTGTGCTATGTCTTCTCCATGACAAACTTATCTCAGCTAATACGTCTGGCTAAAAGTGTGTGCTCAGTCGTGTCTGACTCTTTGCAACCCTATGGACTGTAGCCCGCCAGGCTCTTCTGTCCATAGAATTTTCCAGGCAAGAGTACTGGAGTGGGTTGCCATTTCCTACTCCAGGGGATCTTCCTGACCCGGAGATGGAACTCATATTCTTTACCACTGTGCCACATGGGAAGTATATATATATATATATATATATATATATATATATATATATATATCTGTGTGTGCTGTGTACTAAGTCACTTTAGTCGTGTCCGGCTCTGTGAGAACCACCAGACTCCTCTGTCCATGGGATTCTCCAGGCAAGGATACTGGAGTGGATTGACATGCCCTCCTCCAGGGGATCTTCTCAACCCAGTGATGGAACCTGGGGCTCCTGCATTACAGTCAGATTCTTTACCATCTGAGCCACCAGGGAAGCCCGTAATAAGTCTGGCTAGATCCTATTGGGACGAGGTGGCCGAGTGGTTAAGGCGATGGACTGCTAATCCATTGTGCTCTGCACACGTGGGTTCGAATCCCATCCTCGTCGGCCTGTGGCTTCTGTGGCCCGCTTTGCATTTTATGGGGCTTCCCTGATAGCTCAGTTGTAAAGAATCCTCCTGCAAAGCAGGAAACCCTGGTTCAATTCTGGGTGAAGATCCGCCGGAGAAGGGATAGGCTACCCACTCCAGTATTCTTGGGCTTCCCTTGTGGTTCAGCTGGTAAAGAATCTGCCTGCAATGTGGGAGACCTGGGTTCGATCCCTGGGCTGGGAAGATCCTCAGGAGAAGGGAAAGGCTACCCACTCCAGTATCCTGGCCTGGAGAATTCCATGGCCTGTATAGGCCATGGGGTCGCAAAGAGTCAGCAGGACTGAGCGACTTTCACTTTTACTCTTTCACTTTCGGATCCAACTGATGGTGCTGTTACCACGAGTCCAGCAGATGGCAGCGGTGACTAAATGTTAGACAAAAACACTTAGAAGAACGCAGTTATTCTCTTAAAATAAGATTTGACCTTATTTCATTTTGCATTATATTTTGCCCCTATCTCCCTCCACCCCTACCCCACAGGTGGGCCCTAGGGAAAGTGAGGTGGGGACAGCGGCCCAGACCCCTCTCCACTGTTTCCATGGCCTCTTCTGTTCTAGCCGGAAAAGATTCCATCAGCCAATTTACACTAAAGAACTAAAGTCTGCAACATCGGTGACTCCCCTCCTTTTTCCAATTATGGCATTTTAGCAGAAGGCAAAACTCCCACCCAAAGAACTGAACTTCAGCAAGGAATTTGAGGCAATGGCAACAAGATAAAAAGAGGGATGTTTTATGTCAGTGGAACCCTGAAAGCCTCCTGTCTGAGTTTATTTATAGGAACACACCTTAGAGAACAAGCTTACAGAGTATTCCCTAAGTATACAGAATATAGCCTTATACTTGAAGAAACTTTTTTGTTAAACTGTCTTTACAGAGCCATTAACTCATCTTTCACAGAATCTTCCCAGCTTGGGCTCTCCTTTGCAATGTTAAATACTGTGGGACTTCACTATTTCTACTTCACTGCTAATCACTGGTCTATTTAAGCACCCCCCAACCACCACCACCCCCTCTGTAAGTTGCTCTCTTGCTTTTTCACTTGTTCTTGACTCCGCCACATGCATGATCTTAATTTCCTTAGCACTGATGGAAACCCAGGCCCCTAAAATGGAAACTCAGAGTCTTAACCACTGGACCAACAGGGAAGTCCCTTTTTTTTCTTTTTGAGGACTCTTTCCTCTGTTTTCTACAGTTCTTAGATTAAAAAGCAAAACCTCAAAATGTAAGAATCAACAAACTGAAAGAAGCCTCAGGTGTCTCCAATTTGTATTCACACTGGACCAGCAACCTTTAGTAAGTTAATTCATCTTTCGAACCTTCTAGTTTTTCAACTGAAAGATGGGGATAATGAAGCCCACCTCCTACAGTCGCTAGAAGTTTTACTAGAGATAAAAGGAAGGCAGACTCCTGGGTACGCAGGACGTGGGCCCTGACTCTGGGACAGTGGCGGCGGCTTCCAGGCTCACCTGGGAGGAGCACTGGTCCAAGTAGAGCTCCAGGTATGTCTCCTCCATGGGTGGAGGGCTCACTGTTGGGAGTTGAGAGGTTGGGAATGGGGGGAAGAGCCAGAGCGAATGGAGCTGTGGCTGAGTTGGCCAGGCGTGTGGGGCGCAGAAGCCATTTATTGGCCCGCGGCTGCTCGTGGCAAGGCGGGGCCTGGGCCAGGGCTGGGAGCAGGGGACCAGGGGCCGGGCAGGGGGCCTAGCCTGGTCCCCCACGTCTACGCTCCCACAGATGGCTGGAGGGAACAGATGATGAACCAGGGAGGGGGTTGCAGAACTCCGCACCCAGCCCATGAGTCCCTTACCTTGCTGGGGAAAGAGGGCTGGGGCAGGAAGACTGTTCTCGCCTGAGTGCAATCACTGCACTCGGCCCACAGCTGAGAGGCAACGCGGCCTGCCAATCTGGAGAGTTCCTTCCACCTGCAAATGCTGCCTTTGCCTTTTGCAGGAGAAAAGGTCTCAGTGTTGTTGTTCAGTCACTAAGCCATGTCCGACCCTTTGGGAGCCCATGGACTACAGCACGCCAGGCTTCTCTGTCCTTCGCAATCTCCCAGAGTTTACTCAAACGCATGTCCATTGAGTCGGTGATGCCATCCAACCATCTCATCCTCTGTCTCCCCCACTTCTTTTCCAACCCTCAATCTTTCCTAGCATCAGGGTCTTTTCCAATGAGTCAGTTCTTTGCATCAGGTGGCCAAAGTATTGGAGCTTCAGCATCAGTCTTTCCATGGAATATTCAGAGTTGATTTCCTTTAGGATTAACTGGTTGGATCTTCTTGCAGTCCAAGGGACTCTCAGAAAATCTCCTCCAGCACCACAATTCGAAAGCATCAATTCTTTGGTGCTCAGCCTTCTTTATGGTCCAACTCTCACATCTGTACGTGACTACTGGAAAAACCATAGCTTTGACTATACGAACCTTTGTCAGCAAAGTGATGTCTCTGCTTTTTACTACACTGTCTAGATTTGTCATAGCTTTTCTTCCAAGAAGCAAGCGTCTTTTAATTTCATGGTGGTCACCATCTGCAGTGATTTTTGGACTTCAGTGTTAGCATCATGAAATGGGTTGGGCAGTGAGAAAAAAATTTTTTTAATAGAATTTTTTTTCCTTGAGTAAAGTGAGTGGAATTTTAGGCACTTTACCCAGTCAGGTGTTGGACTTTTATGTTATAATCACTTCTCACTTTCAAATCCTAGCTGGCTTTTTTCCAATTTCAGAGAATTCAGTCTAAAGCCACATATAAAAGAATGTGTTGCTGCACTTAGGGTTGTGCTGTGCTAAATCTCTGCAGTCATGTCTGACTCTTTACAACCCCATGGACTGTAGCCCACCAGGCTCCTCTGTCCATGGAATTCTCCAGGCAAGAATACTGGAGTGGGTTGCCATTTCCTTCTCCAGGGTATCTTCCCCACCCAGGGATTGAACTCATGTCTCTTATATCTCCTGCATTGGCAGGCTGTTTCTTTACCATTAGTGCCACCTGAGAAGTCCACAGTTGGGTTGATGCAGTTCAGGAAGGTAATGTAAAACCAAATAACCAGAAGATTTTCCTCTTTCTTGAAATGTAACTTTTAGTGCCTCAGCTTTCATAAGAACTTACATGTGCAGAATGGTTCTATAAATACAATTGATACTCTTAATATGAGATATTTCAAAATGGAGACATGCATGTCCCCATTCTAGCCTATGCTCTCTGAGAGGAGGATTGTTACTCATCTTTGTGCCTTTGAACCGAGCTCATGGATAATCAGTAAAATTTGATCAGTGAATGAAAAATTGTCCTCAGAATGGAGCATAGTAGAGACAGAGAACTCAAAGAATCAGGTTAGGCCAAAAAAGAATTAGGATTTGTCATTGTACCAATCAGTGCAAAAATCAGATACAATTTCTAATCAAGAATATAGGATATATTTTGACAAAGTTGGGATTTTATATAATAGTTATACTGATGCATTATTTAATCTAATGATTTATATGTAATAAGATAGCTCATCAAAAATGTTTAGCATAATACCTGTTTAGTAGCTCAAATAACTCAAATATTAGCTCTTAGTTTTGTTATTAGACAGATAAGGACCAAATTGTGTCTCGCCCCGCCGCCCCCCCCCCCCCCCCCCCGCCCCCCGCCAATTCATATGCTAGAAACCTAATCTGTGTAACTTGTGTCCTTATAAGAAGAAAGAGACATCAGACTGTGAGGACACAGTAAGAAGGTGGCCATCTTTAAGCCAAGGAGAAGGGCCTCAGGAGAAACCAGACCTTCTGACTCCTTGATCTGGGACTTTCAGCCTCCAGAACCGTAAAAAAATAAATTTTTGTTGTTTAAGCCATTCTGTCTGTGGTATTTTGCTGTGACAGCCCTAGCAGGCTAAAATACATGCTTATAAAGTATCTCATCATATGTGGTAGGTGGAATCCTGAGATGGTCCCCCAAATTTCCACCTTCTCCCAGTTATTCAAACAATAATCTTGGTGCTGCTGTAAAGGTATTTTGCAGGTTTAATTAAGGTCCCAAACCAGTTAACTTTAAGAAAGAGAGACACATTACTCACATTACTCACAAGAGACACACATCACTCACATTCCTGAGTGAGCCTGACCTAATCAACTTATCAGGCGAGGCCTTACAAGGAACCGGGCCCTTTCTTGGGAGAAAGATTCAAAACTTGAGAAAGAATTGCCATAAGGGAGATTCTCCATTGCTGCTTTGGAGATGGATGGGGTCATGTTGCAGAGAGGGTGGGTGACTCGGAGGAGCTGAAAGTGACCCACACTCGACACCAGCAAAGAAATGGAGACCTCAGTCCTACAGCTGCAAGGATCTAAATTTGGCTGGCAACAGAGAAAGGAGTCCCTGAAAGAAACTCAGCCTAGCCACGACCTTCGTTTCAGTCACGTAAGCTCTGAGCAGAGAGTCCAGTCATGCTGTGCTCAGACTTCTGACCTGTACAACTGTGATCTTATAAAAAGGTGTGGTTTTGAACCACCAAACTTGTGGTGTGATTTGTTATGCAGAAATAGAAAACACATACATCGTAAGTTATGAATAAGAAGTAGGGACACAGATTTGCAGTGATCTGGTGGGCAAATGATAAGTTGAATGAATAAAATGTTAATAATTCTGAGTTTGAAGTTATTTTCAAATAAAGAGTTTCAAAATAAAAGATGAATGACTGTTTTTGTAGATGTTTTCAGCTTTGGTAAGAGTTAATTTATTCCAAATCTTAAATTGTTTTATTTCTGAGAATCAAAGATCGGTATGGTTTTGCTAAATAATAACTGATTGTTGGCATTTGTTCACCTCTTACGATGGGCCAAGCTATATTCTAAGTATTTCCTATTATGAATTCACTTAAACATCACAATAACTCTGTGAGGTAAAGTGAACGTGTTCGCTCATGTCAGACTCTGTGACTCCATGGACTGTAGCCCGCCAGGCTCCTCTGTCCATGGAGTTCTCCAGGGAAGAATACTGGAGTGGGTAGCCATTCCCTTCTCCAGGGGATCTTCCTGACCTAGGGAATAAACCCAGGTCTCATGCATTGCAGATGATTCTTTACCTAATACTCTTTAATCATTTTACAGTTGCAGATACTAAGGCACAGAGAGGTTAAGTAACTTGTCCCACGTCACTCAGCTCCTGTTCAGAATATCTAACTCCGAAGCCACACGCTATGTATTGTTCCCCCATCAAAGTCTACATATGCCACTTCAGATTAGTAGTTTGCTTTCCTTTGCACTGCGCTTGTTAATCTGTTTTGATTCTGAAGATTTTTTGTCTGTTTTGTAGTTCAGAATTTGTAATATTTTGTACTTTGACAAAAAAATGGGGGGTACAAAAAACCCACTGTGTCCAAGCATTTTAATTCATTATTTCATAATTTACTATTGCAAAGATGAAATGAGTTGAATGGCCGTATGTGTAAACTTTTACCAAGCACTTTGCACGAAGTATTGTTTCTAATGTCTTTAAGAGAGTAATGCCAAACCTTAAACATTGTAAGTCAACTATACTTCGATAAAATATATATAGTAAGGAAAAAAAAGGAGACTTAGATGGACCATGTCAATGATCAGGAAGACTCTTTAAGAGAGGTCAACTCTGAAAAATAACTTTTACTTTAAGAGGTTGTCCCTCATCATAGAAAATATTAAAAAGAACCCACATCTCACATTAAAAGTAATTTATATGTAACTGTTTAATAGCTGAGTTGCTGTGATTAGTTGATATGTCACATTTTGTAAACACTTCATCTAATGTTTCAATTTTGAAACTAGATTCAGTTTTGAATTTAAAAGACTTTGGAGCCAATGGATTTTTCTCAGCTCTCAAACAATTTTATTGGCCCTTGAAAAGCTTGTAGGACATAGGTGCTGGGCCTTAGCTGCTAAAAGGCAATCACACTGCTTGCTGCAGAATGGAGGTGGAATTTCACTGTTGATGAAACTTTAGGAAACAGTTTCTAGGTGTTTCCTAGAGGGCGCTCTTTCCTCTCCAGAAAGGAATGAGGTCCTCCTTAGGGAGCAAACAGCTTTTGGAGACAGAATACAAAGGAGTCCTTGCACCCCTAGATATTAAAATAAAAAGTGAATATTACTCTGTGCTCAGAAGACCAGAGGGTACTTCCAAAAATACTTATAACTAATTAGGGAGTTCCGTGGCCATCCAGTGGTTAGGACTCCAAGCTTTCACTGCCAGCGGCAACGGTGCAGGTTCAGTTACCGGTCAGGGAACTATGATCCTGCAAACTGCAGGGTATGGCCAGAAGAGAATTAGGACTTGTCATTGGACCAATCAGTGCAAATATATTTTTACAGAATTATACAAGGGGATTCAATTGTTTTAGTGGCTAAAGCAACTGTAAGTGCTTTAGAGTAATCTACGTTCATACCACTTTGATAGGTGCATAGTTCAGTTCAGTTCAGTTCAGTCACTCAGTCGTGTCCGACTCTTTGCAACCCCATGAATCGCAGCACGCCAGGCCTCCCTGTCCATCACCAACTCCTGGAGTTCACTCAGACTCACGTCCATCGAGTCAGTGATGCCATCCAGCCATCTCATCCTCTGTCGTCCCCTTCTCCTCCTGCCCCCAATCCCTCCCAGCATCAGAGTCTTTTCCAATGAGTCAACTCTTCGCATGAGGTGGCCAAAGTACTGGAGGTTCAGCTTTAGCATCATTCCTTCCAAAGAAATCCCAGGGCTGATCTCCTTCAGAATGGACTGCTTGGATCTCCTTGCAGTCCAAGGGACTCTCAAGAGTCTTCTCCAACACCACAGTTCAAAAGCATCAATTCTTCGGTGCTCAGCCTTCTTCACAGTCCAACTCTCACATCCATACATGACCACTGGAAAAACCATAGCCTTGACTATACGAACCTTTGTTGGCAAAGTAATGTCTCTGCTTTTGAATATGCTATCTAGGTTGGTCATAACTTTCCTTCCAAGGAGTAAGCGTCTTTTAATTTCATGGCTGCAGTCACCATCTGCAGTGAGGGGCAATTTTGCTGCCTAGGAATAATCTGAGAAATGAGAGTTTGAGAGGTCATTAGACCTAACACGGTCTTGAGGCCATGTTAGGAGAGAATGTTTTTCAATCTGGTGCCGGTTTTGCTAGGTGCAGCCTTCTCTTCCTTTTGGGAGCCCTGGACGTTCATTGTGATGAATCTCCGCGTTGAACTGTCATTTTCCCTGACAGGGATTTTATACACAAGAATAGGTAGGTGGATTTGAGCACTGTTTGAAGGTCTTGTATAGATCAAAATTTGATGAATTCTCTTCCTTTCAGTAATTATTTGAAATAAAAATATCCTGCAATAACTCATCCTTTCCCTTTTCAGTGGATTTGGAGCATAAAATCAGCGTCTGGGAAGGAGCCTGGGTTAGGACTTAATCGAGGAGGCTCTGAAGCACAGTCACAGATAACCTTCTTAGTAACCACAGCCTTGGCTCCCCACTCTCAGTCCACGGCAAATTTTGCCTGGTAACTGCTCCACAGTGCCTCCCTGATAATGCCACTGCCTTCCTTCTCAGGTGGGCACTGTGCTCCCCATGAAAAGAAGACTTGCTGTGTTTTAATTTTCGCAGGAAAATGACTCAATTTCTTGTAAAATGAAAAAGCTAAAAAGTCACAAGTTCTCTTCTCTTTTTGATTCATCCTCATTATTTTCTTCTATATGTACCATTAGAGAGTTTCTATGATAAAGAATGCATTACTTTCTAAAGCCTATAGATAGCAAGTGTTATATATGAGCATAGTTTTGGCAGTTGTTACATGGAAACAGAATGGCATCAATCAGCACTGATTCTGGGCGGGATGGAGTTGCTTTATCATTTCCCAAACTGAATACATCCAGGGAAACTTGATCCCAGAAATCTTCTGCTCTACCTGCCCTACCAGGCACGGCAGATCATGTTTTCCGGCATCTGCTTGGGAAAATATGTATAAGGGTTTCCACTTCTGTCTTCTCTTTCAACTACGCTTTGTACACACCTTGCTAAAATATGAGTCTTTGCACATGTCTGTGCTTGTATACTGTATAATTAGAGGCAAGTTGGGAATGACTCTCCAACTCTATCTTTCCTGCCTCCAGAATTAACATTTAAAATTTTAATTCCGATACGCATTCTCAGGAAACTTAAAATGTGTTTATATTTCTTATGTGAAATCAGGTAAACTTCTGAGATTGCAGCTGTTTACCCATCTGTGAAGGGTCTGCCTCAGTATTTCTAACCTGGGAAATGCAAGAAGAAGATTGTTTTTGTTCTCTGCTTGGAAGAGAGGATGCATATTAGGAGGTAGTAGTGTTCGGTGGTTAAGAGTCTGAACTTGGCAGTTAGATCCAGTTGGAATCTTAGTTTCATCGTGCACAAGGATTGTGATTGCAGGTGTTATTTACTATCTATAAGCCTGAAGTTTCTCCCCTGTGAAATAGAGCTAATCACAGGTTTCTCTTAGATTTGTGGTGAGGACTACACGCAATAATCAGTAGAACACAGTGCCTGGCTCTTTCTAAGTGCCCAGTCAGTGATGGTAGGGTTACCAGGAATATTATCTGCAGCCAAGTGGTAGTGACTGCCAGCCTTCACATCAAATGGTGAACATCTTTTAGAAAACTTCAGAGTATTCTAAAACAAAAGAAAAGAACCATTTCTTAAGAGCCTTGACCCTTGAGAAATAGCCCATGGGATCACGTGGGGGAGAGTATAGTATGTAGACAGAACTAACAGGGCAGTGAAGGTTTCCACATTCCTGAGAGGTCCTTGAGGGGAGCAGCCTTTGGGAGGTGAGTCAGCACACCTACCCAGCTCTGAAGAGGCTGCTTAGGGCTACTGAGTCACTTTTCCCTTAAACCAGGAGAGAGCCCCTCCCCACCCCCTTTTTTCCCTCCTATTTCAGAGTCACATCAATGCTCAGAGGTACAATGAGAATGATAAAATATAATTACCATGATGACAAATCCACAGATGATGTTCTTTATGAAAATGAATTCTCCTTGGATATGCTGGCTTACTCAGAAGGGCCACTGAGTGACAAATCTCCCAGTTGTGCTTCTTGTAAGTCAAAGGGAGTAGCTGTTGGCAGAAAGGTCCTGGGAGTGGCCAAGAAGAGACTCCCCACCTTTGGGGAAGACTTGACCACTTTACTGCTGATGGGGGGCTGGATAGAGCACTCACCCCTCATAACATTTCCAAATATGTCTATTTCAAGGCAACTTATCTGTCATTTTCCCCCAATATTCTTTATTTTGTGCAAGACACTTCTTAGATGCCATGGAGGATACAGAGATGTCTGTCTTTAAGGAACTTACAATATTAGGGAAAATGATAAAATCCACCACAACAAAGATAATAATAATAATAACACTTACTGATATTTTACTGTTTCCAGGCTCTGCTTTAAGGCCCCTTCAGTGTCTTTTTATTTGGACTTCCCTGGTGGTCCAGTGATTAAGATTCCATGCTTTCACTGCAAGGGGCCTGGGTTCCATCCCCGGTGGGGAACTAAGATCCTGCATGCCATGTGACTAAAAAAAGTTGTTTTTTTTTTTTTTTTTAATCAAAACAGTGCTATAAGAAAATGTAATTATCATCTCAGTTTCAAAGATGAGGAAACTGAGGTCTGTGAAAGTAAGGGGCTTCCTTGGTGTCTAAGATGATAAAGAATCTGCCTGTAATGCAGGACACCTGGATTCGATCCATGAGTTGGGAACATCCCCTGGAGAAGAGAATGGCAACCCACTACAGTATTCTTGGGCTTCCCTGGTGGCTCAGACGGTAAAGAATCTGCCTGCAACTTAACTAAATCCTCCTTGGTGTTATTGCATGCTTGTATTCAGGACTCAGTGTGAGTTACTTGGAAGTTACGTTTTGTGAAGGAACTCACACAAACATGAAACCTGCATACAAGCATGCAATAACACCAAGGAGGATTTAGTTAAGTGTCCTGATAGTTTGTAACAGGGAAGGATTACTTCCTGTGTATTGCCATCAGGGCATTCTTCACAGAGGAAGCAGCGTTAAAGCCAAGTATTGAAGAACAGAGCGGGGTTGAATGGGCTTCCCAGGTGGTGCTAGTGGTAAAGAACCCACTGCTGGTTCGATCCCTGGAAAGCTCCCCTGGAGGAGGGCGTGGCAACCCACTCTAGTTCTCTTGCCTGGAAAATCCCCATGGACAGAGGACCTTGGTGGGCTGCAGTCCATAGGGTCATGGAGTCGGACACGACTGAAGCGACTTAGCCCACAGTGGGTTGAATTGTGGCCCCCCAAAAGACACATCCTCTTCCAAACTGGGAATGTGACTATTTGGAAAAAGAGTTACTGTAGGTGTAATCCAGATAAGGAGCTCGAGATGAGATTATCCTGGATTTTGGGGGGCCCTAAATCCTGTGACAAGTGCCCTTTTAAGAGAAAGGCAGGGAGAGATTGGAGACACTGACACAGAGAGAAGGCCATGAGGCAATGAAGACAGAGATTGGCAGCCCTAATTCAGGGGTGCTGGCAGCCACCAATCACAGGAGAGAGGATGAAACAGACTGTCCCTGAGAGAACCAATCCTGCCAGCACCTTGATTTTGGACTCACGGCTTCCAGGATTGTGAGAGAATAAATTTCTCTTGTTTAAAGCCACCCAGTTTGTGATAATTTATTGTGGCAGCCCTGGGAAATGAATACAAAGGGTATGTGAGAATCGCTGGGAAACAACAGCTCAAGCTAAGACACTAAAGTGGAAAAATACAGAGATGTGAGTGTGTGTCTCTTTCAGTTTGGTTGAAGCATAAAGATCCTGAAACAGAACAGGGTGTTGAAGATGGAGGTCATATCATATGATGGAGGGCGGTGAATTTCAGGTTAGGAAATCTAGATTTTATTTGCTGAGCAATGAGGAAAATTAATTAGAAAATGAAGGCATCCCTGAGCTGGCAAGAGGTGATGTGTGTGTGTGTACTCAGTCGTGTCTGACTTTTTGCGACCCATGCAGGATAGCCCTCCAGGCTCCTCTGTTCATGGAATTTTCCAGGCAAGAATACTGGAATGGGTCGCCATTTCCTTTTCCAGGGGATCTTTCCAACTCAGGGATCGAACCCACATCTCTTTGCATCTTCTCATTGGTAGACGAATTCTTTATCACCACCACCGAAAAGCAAGAGATAATAGGTATGTGTTCAGTTACTTCAGTCATGTCCAACTTTTGCAACCCCATGGACTGTAGCCCTCCAGGCTCCTCTGTCCATGGAAATTTCCAGGTAAGAATACTGGAGTGAATTGCCATAGCCTCCTGCAAGGGATCTTCCTGACCCAAGGATGGAACCCACATATCTGCATTGGCAGGTAAGTTCTTTACTGCTGAACCACTGGGGAACCCCAAGAGGTAATAGGGGCCTGAAACAAGACAAAGGGATTGGAAGGAAGAAAAGGGACAAAGGTATCTTGTAGGAATCCAAGAGACTTGGCAACGGGTAGATCTCACACTGACTTGCTAAGTAGCTTGATTCATATTTTACCTGCTATTGTTTATGCGCTTTTGTCTTCTGACCTGCATCACACCCACATGTTAAATGAGCTACCTCAAGTCTTTTGGCTGCCTGTCAAGTCGGATTATTAACTTTTTCTGATCTTTTGGCAGTCAAGCTGCACTCTAGATTGGGGACTTTTTCTGAATCTTGGGACTGTTTCTTTGACTAGATCTACCCCTGCCCCTTCTATGTGAGCTGGACCTCTGGAAGCTTCGGAAGCTGTTTCAACACCCTTGGTCACCTCTTCTTGGCTCCCATCCTGCCTGAACTGGGAGCAGGGCCTTATTCCTGCTATGCTGACCTTATTCCAGCATTCTATAATAGATCTTGTCTTAACATTTGATGCAGAGTGTGATGGAGAGACTGCATTGATCAAACCATGACATCTGGAATAGATGCAAATCCCAGAGCCTTTTCAGAAGTTGGACATTGGCCATGCCTCGGAGACCTTTAATGTGGTCTGAGTCTTCAAGCCTTATTAACATCACATTCCTTTGGTTAGTTTTCCCCAATCATGCTGACCCTCTTGATCTGGTTTTATAAATAGTGTGAGACCAATGGGAGAAAAAGAAGGGGAACCAGAGTTTACCCAGGGCTGACTCAATGCCAATTATCTTGTGAGGTGCTTTGCAAATGTTATCTCACTTCATCTTTGTGTCAGAAGTACAAGGCAAGTGCTATTATCATTTTACAGATGAGGAAATAGACGCTCAAAGCACTTAGGTCATACGGTGAGTGGTGCTGCCAGGATTCAACTTTGGGACTTGCCCAGAGACCACACCGCCTCCTACGTAAGAGATCATTTGTGGTCAATGCTACTAAAGTGGTAGAATTCAGTTTTGGGCATATGTGCAGGATTTGCCTGGTATGTGCTGTTTTTTTTAATTTTGTGCCATGATTTTGTAAGATCATTTCTCCCATGGTACCTCCTAGAGCTTAGGCACTGACCTAGCATTTCCTGGACAGCAGCTTCCAGAAGGTTTGAGGACTTTCTAGGCTGATGAATTTGTGCTGTTTAACAAAAGAACAGAAGTGTTTCAGCATCGGGTTGCAGTTTTCAGTTTTTTGGTTGCATTGCTAGGTTTGGTTGTATTGATACTGGAAAGAGTGAATACAAAGTGTTCTTTGATGTAGCCTGCGTCTCTGCATTGGTGTGGGGAAAGGAATGGTTTTGGTAGTGTCACAGCAGTACTGCTTGCAAAACCTGTGATGCCAGGGCCTCTGTTCATGGTTTCCAAACCCAAGCAAATATCCCCAAGTCCACTATACTAACAGCCTTTGTATAAACTGTTTTGTCCCACCTTCCTCTTGCTCAATCCCAGAAAGTGCTTCTCCCTTCTTTTTGCAATTCCAATCCTACACTTTGTTCTTGGCTCAGTCCCAGCTCACTCCCTCCATTAAGCACTATCTGGTCAGCTTTACCTTTCTGAATTCCTGCCACCAGTTTGCTTCCATGGTGCTCCTCCCCAGCTCTCTTTCTAACTCTGGATCTGTGCATTATCTCTTAAATTGATTGTAGCCTCTGAGAGTGGAGAAGGCAATGGCAACCCACTCCAGTACTCTTGCCCGGCAAATCCCATGGACGGAGGAGCCTGGTAGGCTGCAGTCCATGGGGTCACTAGGAGTTGGACATGACTGGGCGACTTCACTTTCACTTTTCATTTTCAGGCATTGGAGAAGGAAATGGCAACCCACTCCAGTGTTCTTGCCCGGAGAATCCCAGGGACAGGGGAGCCTGGTGGGCTGCTGTCTATGGGGTCGCACAGAGTCGGACATGACTGAAGAGACTTAGCAGCAGCAGCGGCCTCTGAGAGTAAGGAGTGTGGTCTTCCTTATGGCACCATGGTGCCTGGAAGAATGAAGGGCATATAACCAGGGCATTCATTATTGATTAAGCCCATAAGTTGCACATACATTTCTAAAACATAGACTACCTTGCGCAATCTGCATTGCTTTCTCCACCACGTAGAGAATACAGTGCAAATTCCTGAGCATGGAATTTTTGTTTTAGGGAAAAACAAAAAACTATACTTCTAGCCTCTAAAAACGCATTATCATTGCTCCTATGATTCTCTCAGCCAAGAATACCGTTTCTGGATTGTCTGTCCCTGGAAATTTTTCCTAGACTTCAGCTGTCACCTTCTGTGTGGAGCTCTTCTTGATCTCCCAGGACACACAGCTAAGACAGTTTTTCTTCAGAGCATCTGTACCATGTTGCTTTAGCTCCACCCGGCCTGTGTTTCATTTGACCCTGTCCTCTATTTCATTGTGTACACTGATTCTGGATTGGACACTGCTTAAGGAGCAGAAGGGTGTTGATTCGCTTCTACACCCAGTTAATGCCCAACATAGGATAAGCAGCCTTTCATTAAGCCTGCTTCTGGTTGGCGTAGCTCCTCCTTGGTAGGAAACAGCAGTAGCTCTAACTCTTTGGCAGCAGCTTGCTTGTAGAGGAGCTGAAAGGGGAGGGCTAGGAGGAAATGTACCTGACCTTTCCTTCTTTTCACTGTCTTCCCTGGTGGCAGAGACAGGGTTCTTGGGTCTCGTTTCTGAATGCATAACTGGCTGTCCTTAGCAACCTCTGTTTCCTGGAGAGGAAATAGAAATCAGTGCGGATTCAGGTACACACATCACATCAGAGGCAGGCCAGGGCCTCTGTGTCTTACGAGTCAGCAGGCATTAGACCAAGCTCATCTCTTCCCTTACCTCTAAAAGCCACAAAGCAGCAAACTCATTAGCTCTGCACAGGGAATCAGGAGCATTAGGCCAAGGTCAGAGCAACCTGGATTGTTGCAAGGATTGCTTTTTTTTCAGGGTTGGCGCGGTGAGCCAGTTTCCTTCAATTGCTCACTGCCAGTGAACCAGAGATTTCCTCTTGACATCATTAGTTGGGTGAGCCAGATGTCAGCCACTAGCTGTTTCTAACTTCCCCAGCTTGCTGAGCTCATTTGGTCATTTATGATTTAGTAAAAAATGTCTCAAATCTTCATCCGTATGCAGTAAGTAGCTCAGATACTTTCCCAGTAGCTCTGAAAATTCTTTCCGGCAGCACAAACAGAAGGAGCCTGTGTTCCCTCTGCCCCTTCTCTCTGTTTCCTCTGCTTTCTTCGTCTCCACTCTGCTTTCTGCCTTCTGTATGCCCTGTTCATTTTGCATATACTGCCTACTTACTGGACTCCTTATAAACCCTCAGTGCCCAGAGTGCCACTCTTCCTGGCTGTGGGTGCTGCAGACTTTACCAAAGATTTGGGCAATGGAGTGCATGCCTGCGTGTGTGTGTGTGTTTCCTAGGCCTGTTGTTACAAAGTAATATAAACTGAGTGGCTTAAACAACAAAAGTTTATTGTCCCACGGTTCTAAAAGCTAAAACTCTGAAATCCAGATGGCAGTGGGGCTATGTGTCGGCTCAGAAGATACTAGGGAAGGATAACTGCGGGCCTCTCTCCCAGTTTCCGATGCTTCCTTAGGCTGTAGCAGTGTAACTCCGGTCTTCACGTGGTGTTTTCCCTGTATCTGGATTTTCTCTTTCTATAAAGACACTAGTCCCACTGGATCAGGGGCCCACCCTTCTCCAGTATGACCTCATCTTAATTACATCTGCAAGTCCTCTTTCCAAACAAGGTCACATTCTGAGGTATGGGGTGTGGGGGTGTTAGGACTCCAACATTTACATTTTGGGAGGATATAATTTAACCCATAGCAGAGAGGAGTGTGTGTGTACATGCGTATTATGTATATTAGGGTTAGGAGTATTACCTTATAGAATATAAGGGCAAAACACTTGCAAATGAATACTTGACCTCCTTAGTTTTTTAAAGTCCCTAAGCCATCGTGTACTTTGGGGAAATTCCTGTGGTCCTCTCTTTCCCTTGGCCTTCTGCCATGTTGCTGGACCCCATCTTACCCTCTTCTTGAACTTCTCTTTGCTTCAACAACAACTCCAAAAATGTGTGTTTCTGATGTAAAACAGTTTAACTATTTTCCTCTCTCTGCAAACCATATAGATGTGATCAAGAGGGCCATCCTAATAACCAAAAAATCCATTTTAAGATGTTTTTAACAAAGATAGTTCTCTACCTAAGGAGAAATTCTGTAATAAACTCTGACAGAAACCTCTTTTTCCCCTTCCATCAGTAGATAAAATAAAATTATTTGTTGTTCTAAGTATTTTAGCAAATTAGCTTTTTAAAATTTATTTTATTTCTGGGTGCATTGAAAAAATAATGCCTCTTGCACAAAAAGAGAAGAAAAAAAAAAACAGAAATGATAGTGAGAATAGGTTGTGTATCTTAGGCCAGGGAGGGCAGCTCATTACCCCTTCTACTGAGAGACATCCTGATAAACATGGCACTCTTTTCTGCTGAGCGAGGACATGGCTTCGGAGTCCTCTACAGAGTTGACTCAGACTGCCGTTATTAAGTCCATTAGAGTAGTTGGGAGTGATGAAACCAGTTTGCCACCACTGGGAGGCAATATGAAGAGAGTTGTATTTTCTGGTGATTACTTCTATTTCTGTTCACTAACAGTTGCTGGTTTGGGGAAATGAGTAGAGTGTGGAGAATGTGATTTCTGTAAGAGTCAGTATAGACTGTGGTAATAAATGACCCCCCAAACTTGGTATTTCTTGCTCATGTGACTCATTTTTTCAGAATTAGTTGAGGATCTGTTTTGTGTTTCCTTTATCTAGGAAGTCAGGCTGACACAGCAGCCTCTATCTGGAACATTGCTAGTCTTGTGGCAGTAGAAAACAGACCATGGTGAATCATTCACTGACTCTTAAAATTTCTGCTTATAAGGAACTCACGTCACTTCTATTCACACTTCATTGGCCAAGCCTAATATCAGCGAAGTGGGCAAGTGTACCCTCCCTTAGGGCTGGGCAGCAAACACATTAATTCAGTTTACATCAGATACTTACAGTTTATTCTTAAATAAAGGTAGTGAAAGAAAAGAGACTTTTCTATTTATCAATTTCAATGGCTGCTCCTTATTTTTCTTACTGTATATAGTAGAAACCTTATTTTGAGGTTTAAAGGCTAGAAATACACATTTGATGTGATTAACCTCAGGACTTTTTATTATTCAGTGTCCTTTCTTCAGCTGGGATATAATTAGTTTTAACAGATGGCGGTTTAATGGTCAAAATGAGGTGTAGTATTTATGCAGACTAAGATAATCTTAGTGGTTAAATTTGACTCTAATTATCTGACACAATAGCGCTGTCTTTTAATCACCTTCATAGCAGAATAAAGTTAAACTGAACAGTATTAACCTCATGAACCATACCCTGCTCAACTTTCTGAAAATATACTGTACTCTTATACATACTTTTACTAGGAAAATAACCTTTTCATATTGAAATACATTAAAACAGATAAAACTATGGTCATATGTTGTGATAATATTCACTTCATCCCATTGAATGTAAAAGTTTCAGCATGTGACATACAAAGCAGAATTGCTAACACGTTTGGAAGAACACTGGTTTAGAAAGTGTTAGTAGATGTTACATTCAAAGAAGTTTAGTAATTCAAGGGTTCAGGAGTGCTTGGTTAAACAGTAAATCTGTTATGCAAGATGTCTTAGAATCTTAATGATGCATTATTAGTGCATCAGCCACTTACATGGTAATATTCTTCAGAACACACTTTAGAAAATGCTGACTCACAGCTTTCAACCAGTCCATTACAACCATTTTTCAACCTCTCTGGAAAGTCAGTCCTTCAAGCCTTCTGTTTGTTTCTAATTAATCAGCCCTCTGCTTTCTTTGCTTCCCTGTTTATCCATCTTAGACTGAATGATTCATCATTTTAGTAACACGCTTGGCCAATTATCTAAGCCCCCTTATTTCTTGTTTGTACCAATCTGGCAAAACCCCACTGTGGATGGAGCCAACTTTCTGCTTCCATTGAGCCCTGCGGGAGAAAGCCAGATGATCATTTAGTGTCAATTAGGCCCTTAGTATCTGACAATCCTATTAGGCTTCCCGTTCAGCTTACATCCTACTCTCCCACTCCCTGTAACACTATTGAAATCCTTTCCACTTTCTGGATTCTACAACTACCTCTCTCTTCTCCCCAGCTGCATATCCTACCCACCTAGCCCCTTTACACAGCACAGTTGTGCCTGGTGTCCCTCATCCTACAAAATTCCTGTCACTGCCCCCATTCCAGCCTCCTTTTCCCCTATTGAAATAATAGAAATGTTCCTCCTCCATCTAAGGACAATCCCTGTACTTGTACTTGGATTTGCATACCCTCCCAACTTTCCATAGATCTTACACTGTGGATTATACTTTCTTTTTCTTATACAGAGTCAATTTCAATTTTTAACTAGAGTTTCTCATCAGCCATCAGCTTTTACACATGTGTAAATCTTTCCCATTACACAAAGGAAGGGAAGAAGAAAGGAATGAAAAAAGGAGGAAGAGAAAAATTCTCCCTTGACAGGACACATCTGTTTTAGCTAAGTGCTTCTCTGTGGCCCCAAGTCTCTTGATGTTGGGGGCCAGAGTGAGGTACTCCGCCCATGGCAAAGGTCATGAGGAAGGAGGCTCGACATACGCAAAGGCGGGATTGAGCCTCAGGAGTCCCCCTGGAAATCCTCGAGTGTCTACCCCCATAACCAGAGCCTGCCTACTTTACTACTTTGTGCTCTTACCTACACCTCTGACTTTACGGGGGCCTGTCCCCCACTACCTCTCTGAAAAAAGAGTTAGCTTACAGCTCCAGTTAATAATTCTTGGGTGTGACAGTGTTTCAACCTACAAACTCCTTTGGAAATCCTCTAGCCTGCCTGAATAGGTTTTTCCGGCCACGTGTGACTTTCAGAGCCTCCCAACTGTGAGAGGCAGGAGATGTTCTAAACTGTCTAAATACAGATTCCTTTGAGCAGTCAAAAGATTGATTAGAAATTGTGTTGGTGAAGGGTTTTTCATTTGTTGAGCCAATGTTTGTTGCTACGTCTCCACATCCCCTGCCCTTACACACATTAATGAATATATAGAAGGAATAAGTATTAACCTTTGATATTAATCACGTTAGACCTTAGGCTAAGTAAATTCTTTCCTTAACTAAAACCCACTACACCCTCACCCCGTAGGGATGTAACTTTATTTGGGTGGCGTCTGCTTTGAGAATAATCAGCCCTGGAGAAATAAGTGTCCTGGTTGACTGACCGCTGTCACAAGGAGAGGGTCATAAATTGTCAGCAGGCCCCCTGGCCAGAAGATGATGTAACACCCCTAAGACCTCTGTATACATTTGTATGAAGCACCTGACTTTGATAAAAGTCAGGACTGCTGACCCCGCGTGACTTTTGCATAACATCTCAGTGTATAAAAGTAGACCATGGAAAATAAAGAATGGGGATCAGTTTCTCGAAATACTGGTCTCCCCATGTCTCTCTCTCTTTCACTCTGGCTGAGTCTCCATCTGGACCGCGGAACCCACCATGCTTACTAATTATGCCTGGGCTTCTAAGATCCGACCGGGGAGGCCTCAGTGTCTCCTCTCCTTCGGGAGAACGGAAGGACGCCTGTGGCCTACGTAAGTGGTGCAAACTTCTTGTCTTGAAGTTTTATTGGTCTCCCGCGTAAACCAAGCCACTCAGCCTCTTTTCTCCACTGAATTTCCTCACTGAGCTATCCTCATCCTATTACTCTTTATATCCTTAATTAACATTTAATTAAGCAGTTGTTTCCTGATCTTCGCCTACGCCGTCTCTCCTTCGAATACCCTGGATCAGCCGGGGCTGGTCCTCGGCATCTTTCCATTTCCTCTTCTCTACTCTTTACTCAGTTTGCTACCATTAAATGTTTTAAATTGAGATTTAGGATACATATGGTCATGTGCCCCAATCTTAAATGCACAGCTCAGTGAATTTTTACATTTTTATGCACCCCGTGTAGCTACCACCCAGAACATTACCAGGTAAGAGAACATTACCAGGAACAAAAAGTAGCAGTATCCTCAATGTTTACTAACTTGTTATCTTCACTTAACAATACATCCTAATGATTACTCCATAGCAGTGTACTGAGAACTTCTTAATTTTTTCACTCACCTGAGTAGCGCTTCACTACTCAGCTGTACCAACACTTATCAGTATTCTACAGACGGACCTTTAGATTGATTCCAGCCTTTTGCTATTACCAACAGTGCTTCAACGAAGAGTTACATACGGACATCCTTCAGTATTTCTGCCAACGTTTGTTTGATTCTAAGAAATGACTTACTGGGCCAAAGGTTAAGCACATTTGTAATTTGCCTAGATATTGTCAAGTCTTCCGTGTAGAGGTTGTACCATTTTCATTCCCAACTGCAATGTGTTAGGGTATGCAAAAATACCCTGTTTCCCCACAGACTTGCTAATAATATAAGTTAATAAATGTTTGAAGTTTATATGCATATCTTTTTTCCCTCTTCTTATTTTCTTGTAGCTTCAGTTCAGTTCAGTCGCTCAGTTGTGTCCGACTCTTTGTGACCCCATGAATCGCAGCACACCAGGCCTCCCTGTCCATCACCATCTCCTGGAGTTCACTCAAACTCATTTCCATCAAGTCGGTAATGCCATCCAGCCATCTCATCCTCAGTCGTCCCCTTTTCCTCCTGCCCCCAATCCCTCCCAGCATCAGGGTCTTTTCCAATGAGTCAGCTCTTCGCATGAGGTGGCCAAAGTACTGGAGTTTCAACTTTAGCATCATTCCTTCCAAAGAACACCCAGGGCTGATCTCCTTTAGAATGGACTGGTTGGATCTCCTTGCAGTCCAAGGGACTCTCAAGAGTCTTCTCCAACACCACAGCTCAAAAGCATCAATTCTTTGCCACTCAGCTCTCTTCACAGTCCAACTTTCGCATCTGTACATGACCACTGGAAAAACCATAGCTTGAACTAAATGGATCTTTGTTGGCAGAGTAATGTCTCTGCTTTTCAATATGCTATCTAGGTTGGTCATGACTTTTCTTCCAAGGAGTAAGCGTCTTTTAATTTCATGGCTGCAGTCACCATCTGCAGTGATTTTGGAGCCCCAAAAAATTAAGTCTGACACTGTTTCCACTGTTTCCCCATCTATTTCCCATGAAGTGATGGGACTGGATGCCATGATCTTAGTTTTCTGAATGTTGAGCTTTAAGCCAACTTTTTCACCCTCCACTTTCACTTTCATCAAGAGGCTTTTGAGTTCCTCTTCACTTTCTGCCATAAGGGTGGTGTCATCTGCATATCTGAGGTTATTGATATTTCTCCCGGCAATCTTGATTCCAGCTTGTGCTTCTTCCAGCCCAGTGTTTCTCATGATGTACTCTGCATAGAAGTTAAATAAGCAGGGTGACAATATACAGCCTTGACATACTCCTTTTCCTATTTGGAACCAGTCTGTTGTTCATGTCCAGTTCTAACTGTTGCTTCCTGACCTGCATACAGATTTCTCAAGAGGCAGGTCAGGTGGTCTGGTATTCCCATCACTTTCAGAATCTTTCACAGTTTATTGTGATCCACACAGTCAAAGGCTTTGGCATAGTCAATAAAGCAGAAATACATGTTTTTCTGGAACTCTCTTCTTTTTCGATGATCCAGCGGATGTTGGCAATTTGACCTCTGGTTCCTCAGCCTTTTCTAAAACCAGTTTGAACATCTGGAAGTTCAAGGTTCACGTATTGCTGACTTGAAATATAACTGACATGCAGTATACTACACAGAATTTGATGAGTTTTCTCATATGGATGCTATGAATCATACTACAGTCAAAATAATGGATACAGCCAGCTCATCCCAAAGTGTCTTCAGGTTCCTAGCTAATCTATCTTTTCCTCCCCAGTCCCCTCTCCTAATATTTTACTTCTCATACACTCTTTCTCAAGGTGTCAAGAAGTGTGTCCTCCAACATGAGGGAGTAAATTAAGAGAGGGAGAAAGGGCCGTCCTTTCTCAGCATGAGGGTGAAGAAGTCCATGTCTGTGGGTTGCTGCAGTGCAGGCCGACGGCGCCAGCATGGAGGGCAACCACTATGGATGTGGTGCAGGCCTTAGGACTCTAGAATAGAGGAAGATGAAACCAATGCAAGTTGTTTTGGAGTAGAGATGTAGAGATCTAAACAGAATGTTTTGTGACTGGAAAACCAAGCAAGTGAAAAAAATAATTGATAAGGAAAAAAAAAGGAAAAGTTATTGGGATATGCCAAACGGCTCAACTATGGATGGATTTGCATTGTACCTCTAATGTAAATATTGAGGTTAATCTAACCAGAATTCTGATATGAGTCTTGCAGGGGAGTGGCAGAATGGGAGTGCATGCGGTAGGGGTGAAAGAAGGCTGGCTCCTTATCTTCCCATGGGCAAACTGAAGGAGCATTCTTACAACTGAAAGATCAAGAAGGAGCAAAAGAAGCACGGTCTCAGCTCCTTCCTACATCGCCTTACATCTTGGCTTGAGTGATATGACCAGGTGCCACTTTTCCTGACTGCCCTTGCTGGCTCTCTTTCAGGCAGTCTTGTGCATACCTTTATTAAGGCACCACCATAACTTTTTATTTACTTTTCTGCATACCCATGAGATTGTGAGCTCCTTGGGAGGAAGGACAGTATTTTATATCCTCTTGGACTGACAGACAGAAAGTGTGAGTTAATAAACAATACTACAGAACACTGCAAAAGCAAAACTATAAAGTCTTGGTAAAATTAAGAGAAATTTAAAGCATCTATTAAGAACCACAGCATACTGAAATTAAAATAAAATCATAAAGATTTAAAAATATTTACTTATCTGACTTCTGAAACTTAGAAACATTCTACCTTCCATGGTGATGAGCAGTAGTCATGCCCCAAATCTCCCCTTAACTCTTTAGGCTATTGAGCAGTTTTCTTAATGAAACTAAGTGCTTAGTACCCTTCCATAGGGGCATTTATTTAACTTTCTCATTCACTAACAAAAAGGTTTTATATTTATTTTTCCATTACCTCCTACTGGGGTAATTTCATAAGCCCTAGGTGTCCTGTCAGGAACAAGAAACCAGTATTGCCAGGAAACTATGGGATATTAAATTGTAGTTAACAGTACAGGTGTGTATTACTTTTGAAACTCAATGTCAAACATGTTAATTGATAAAATATTTTAATTTGATGGAGATGGATAACAAGTGGGAAAAGTGAGTTAGGGGATGAAAGAGTGACTATTTGATTAATAAAAATAATTTTGCTGAGCTATTTCCTTTACGCTGTGAGTTCCTCATGGAGAAGGCAATGGCACCCCACTCCAGTACTCTTGCCTGGAAAATCCCATGGACGGAGGAGCCTGGTGGGCTGCAGTCCATGGGGTCGCTAGGAGTCAGACACAACTGATCGATTTCACTTTCACTTTAATGCATTGGAGAAGGAAATGGCAACCCACTCCAGTGTTCTTGCCTGGAGAATCCCAGGGATGGAGGAGCCTAGTGGGCTGCCATCTCTGGGGTCGCACAGAGTTGGACACGACTGAAGCGACTTAGCAGCAGCAGTGAGTTCCTCAAATGCATTTAAATTCAATTCAGTTGGCCACAATTTGACTTACATTTAGATTTTTTTTTAGAAGCCCATTTCTAACATAAACAGGTCAATCTGTTTTCCTAAAATTACAATATTTTCAGTTCTATGCTGCAAATGACAAAGGAGGTGGAGGAGGCACCTCTGAGCATTCCACTCAGTGACCTAGTTGCAAAATTTTCGTTGTCCATCTTCAAAGTTCTGTGCTTTGTCATGCCCAGGGGGAGGAATGCTTCCACAAGCAGATGCAATTATGGTTCTAATGGATCAGAAGTAAGGTTTCCACATGCAATTGGCTGAACAGACATAATAAGAGGGGTTCATGATGTTGATGGGGTGATTGTGCCTGGCTCCTAAGAAGAAATGAAGTTGCTTCCTGTGAAAAAGAGATAAGCCCTGTAGATCCCTTTGAAGGAAGGACTTTTGGCCCAGCTACAGACAATATGGTGTGCAGTCAGCTTCCAGATATCAGACCTTTAGCTGCCAAGAGCCACCTTGCACATGCCACACCCTTCCTGGGATAGCTGGTGACTGAGTGACTGGCAACACTTCCTTCAGAGCTCCCTCCCCACCAGGCTGGCTGAGGCTTTGCCAGGTTTATACTGCAGTTTTGCTCCTCTGCTCAATTCTGCTTCTGCCTCCTTAACATCACTGGTGTTGATCCCTAACAAGCACCTTGCACCCCAAACTCCCATCTCAGTATCTACTTTCAGAGAACCCAACTGGCAACATGGCACACAGGGAGGAGAAGAAGGAATATGGATGGGACTCAAGGGAATCACTGGACTGCCTCCGCCACTGCCAGTAGCAGGAGTAAGTGGAAAACTACAGTAACTCGATAGCAACTGGACCGCAAAAGGCTCAGCTCCCACAGGAATTAACGTTTGGTTCACTTCTTCAGGCAAAAAATCCAAACCAGCTGAGATGCTGATGGAAAACCAAGGGAACACAGGATAGATGGTGGGAAAACAAGCCATAAATATTAACTGTAGTATTTATACAACATTGTGGAAGTACGAACAATCTTGGCAATTCATGTTTTCTTCTCTGCTATTGTGTATGTATTTACACACTTTAATTTCCCCTCTCTTTCTTCTCCCTTCACTGGGCTTCCCTGGTGGCTCAGATGGTAAATAATCTGCCTGCAATGCAGGAGACCCAGGTTCCATCCCTGGGTCAAGAAGATCACCTGGAGAAGGAAATGGCAACCCACTCCAGTATTCTTGCTTGGAGAATCCTATGGACAGAGGGACCTGGTGGGCTACAGTTCATGGGGTCACACAGAGTCCGACACAACTGAATTGACTTAGCACTCATGAAGGAGTGGAGAGAAAGAAGGAAAAGGAGGAGGAGGAAGGAGCAGGGGAAGAAGAGGGGAAAGAGAAGAAGAAGATGAAGAAGAATCACTTTAATATATCTAACATTTACTGAGCACTTGAATTAACTTATTTAATGTTGCTGTTCAGTCGCTAAGTCATTTAATCTTTAGGACAGCACTTCGAGAATGGTACTATTATTATCTCCATTTACAGATGAAATGAAGGCTCCTACACTTTAATTAACTTGGCCACAGTTACAGAGCATTTGCCCCTAGGCATTCTGTGTATAGAACTCGTGCCCTATCCTGACTTAGTTTACTGCGGAGGAGATGGGTCATTCTTTAAGGCTGCCCAGCCTCTGAGTCCTGTGTTATGCTTGGGAAGTCCTTTTTCACATGAGTCTGGGTAGTAGACAGAGCCCACCTGGGCCTACAAAGCTCAAAGTGCCGCTACTCACTTCCCAGTTTCCCTTGCACCTTGGATATGGCATGTGATCAAGACTCACCCATCACGTGCACTCTCCGGTGGCCACTGCAGCAAGATCAAATTTCAGGAGTTCCAGGGTCAGTACTGCTAGTGATAGACTCGTGTCCAGTGGTGCCAGGGCTGTTGGGGGTCACAAACTGCCCCTTCCAGTTCTTGGCAGCTTGGCAGTGGCAATAGGCCTGTCCTCGCTAGACCAGTCCCTTTTTTTTTTTGGCCACATTCTTTGGCTTGTAGGATTTTATATCCCTGACCAGGGATCGAATGCAGGCCCTTGGCAGTGAGAGCACTGAGTCCTAACCACTGGCCAGCCGGGGAGTTCCCTAGATCCATCTTAAAACATTATTTTGGAAGTTCTTAGCTATGAAGTTTACTAGGCAGTCTTCTTGGCAATTCTGTGAGGTTCCCATAGTCTAATTTGTAGTAACAGCCCTCATAGCTGTTTAGCCTTATTTTCTAAAATGAAGTGCTAGCTTCACATATACAGCTAACAGCATTTTCTTTCCCAGGCCCTATTCTAATTTCATTTCGTGTATAAGCCAAATGAAGTCTTAGAAAATCTTAAGGCTTCAGTTCATCTCTTGTCTGCATTTTACAATGAGGAGACTTAGGTACAGAGAGCTTAAATGACTTGTCCAAGGTCACAGAGAGATGTGATTCCAGCCCAGGTGGTCTGTCACCATAGTCGATACTCACCAGGGCTCTTTCTTTTCTAAAATGTTTTGTTTTGATTCTACCCATTCTTGCATGGCTGCATTTTGTTATCAGAGAATTTTGTATTGTCTTCTTTTTCAAGAAGAACTCATTTCATTTGAGCTCTTTCATGCTGGAGAATATTTGTCCTCTGCTTTATTTTATGAAGAGAAAATTTATGAATATAAATTCTTTTTTTAATATCAAATTTTAGGTCACCCTTTCTTATAGAACTCTCCAAACATGGTTCCGCTGTCCTCCAGAACAGAAAATATCAGTAAAGATAGATAAATTTTGAATAATACAATTAACAAACTTGATCTAATGAACATATATAGGATCCCATAAAACAACTAGAGAATGTACATTTTTTAAATGCTGTACAGAATGTTATGAAAATTGACTACTTAATAGTCCAAAGTTTGTGTCAATACATTTTGAAAAATTAGAACCACAATTTCTGACTACAGTGCAGTTAAAACTCAAATCAGTTTGTAAAAAATGACCGTGAAAATCTTATATGCCAGCAAATCTTAAAATAAACTGCTAAATTATTCACAGGTTAAAAAGGAACTCAGAAAATTCAAAATACATAGAACTGAAAAATAAAAACAAATGTAACAAATAAAAAATTTGAAGATTTAGCTATAGCAATGCATATAGGGAAACATTATCTTAAATGGATCATTTAGAAAAGCCAAAGACTGAAAATTAATGAACTAGGTGGCTAACTTAAAAGTTATTAAAGTAACAACAGAATAAACCCAAGGAGTAGTAGAAGTATGGAACTAATAAAGTAGAAATTAATGAAATGGAAAAAAAGGTAAAAAAGAATCAAAAAGCAAAAAATTGGTTCTTTGAAATGAGTAATAAAATTAATATATCTCTGGAGACTTAGTTTAAAAAAGAGAAAGGGCATAAAAGCACTATACTGGGAATAACTGGGACATAACACAAGGGACAGCAGATTAGAAAGAAATTATGAGAAAAACTCATTTTTAAATAAATATAAGTGAACAAATACCTAGTTTAAAAAAAAGTAATTAATAAGATTAACTTAAAAAGTTCAAACCCAACCCTGAGTACTCCTTTAAACACATGGAATTGGTGATTTCAAGGGGGATTCTCCTGAAGAAAACAACTGCTCCAGATAGTTTTGAGGACAAGTTCTAATAAACAGTTGATGCAAACCTTCTAGAGAATTGAATAAACAAGAACATTTATTCATCCTATGGGATTTATTAAATTGTTAATTTCAGAAGGTTGCAGTAACTACTAGAAAAATCAGCAAAGTATTTTGTTAACTCTTCTGTTAAATATTTCAGCAGTTCAAAGTAACTCGGGTTAATTGTAAGCTCTATCTGATTCAGTTTACATAATTGAACTTACCTCAGTAAATTAGAGTCCAACAGAATCCTGTTTTAAGTCTTCTTATTCATCTATATTAATAAAGGGGCTTTCTAGGTGGTTCAGTGGTAAAGAATCCACCTGTCAATGCAGGAGACACAGGTTCAGTCCCTCGGTTGGGAAGATCTCCTGGAGAAGGAAATGGCAACCCACTTCAGTATTCTCACCTGGGAAATCCCATGGAGAGAGAACCCTGGCGGGCTACAGTGCATGGTGTTGCAAAGAGTCGGACATGACTGAGCGACTAATAGAAGTGATCATCCTTTGTGAGAGGTGGGAACTTGCCAGCAATCTCTGAGAGCATGATGTTGCAATATCTATAAGCAGAGAGTTTGCAAAGTCCACAAACTCTTCCACGGGAATCACAGATGGGAGAACTTCTTGTATTACCTATATCAGTTCAAATTTGCCCCATTTTTTCCACTCAAATAATCTTATATAAGGAATTCCCTGACAGTCCAGTGGTTAGACTCTGTGCCCTCACTGCTGAGGCTCAGGTTCGATCCCTGGTAAGGAAACTAAAATCCCTACAAGCCATGTGAGTGGCCAAAAAAACAACTTATATAATATGCCTGAGTTGGTGTAATCCCTTTTCTCCTCAAATTCCAAAAAATCTGAAATATGGAGCTCCACCTTTACCACTGAATTTAAGAGGAATATATTTAATTGACATAAAGTATAATTCAGTCCTTTTTTCTCTCCTTATACTGCATGCTGCTGAAGTTTACAGGTTATGAAAATCTGCCTATTTATGATGCCTGAAAAATCCTCTTATTAATCCTAGCTGTGCCCTCTGGTGCTCTTGTTGGGGTCCCAAGGGCTGTCTTTTTCTTTCATGACCAAATAAATGATCTCTGTCCTACATGTTTATCAGTCACAATTGCAGAATTCTTGTTGACTTGCCTATTTTCTCCATTCCCTGGGGTTATCTTTTATTTCTAGTGGACGCATGACTCCCAGCCTCTTCTAGAGGCTCTTGATTTCCAGCAGTCCACAGAATCTTTCCTGTTCAGCATTATGCTAAAGGTATGGGTTTGGAGTAAGGCACACTCTATTTGGACCTATAAAACTAACAAGTCCAGGGGTAATTTGTTCAACATTTCTTCTGCTCAGTTTTCTCATCTGTTAACTGGGAACAGTGATTCCTACCTTGCAGGACTGAATGTTTGTGTCCCTCTAATAGTCATATGTTGAAACGCTCCCCTACCCTTATACCCCAGCATGAGAGGTATAAGCATTGAGAGGTAGTAAGGATTACATGAGGTCATGAGGATGGAGTCCCCATGAATAGGATTAGTGTGCTTCCACAAGTCATGAGAGAGGTTGCGTCTTCTCTCTGCAGTTAGGGATGTAACTAGAGGTCCAGAACCAGACAGAGGGCTTTCACCAAAACTCAGCCATGCTGGCCCCCTTATCCCAGACTTCCAGCCTTCAGAACTGTGAGAACTGAATTTTCATTGTTTATAAGCTACCCATTCTATGGTTTTTCTGTTTAAGCAGTACAAACAGACTAAGTCTGAAATAGTAATAATAAGGTTAGAATGAAAGTGAGTGCTTAGCATAAAGCTTAGAACTCAGTAAACACTCACTGCATGCTGCTTATCATTATCATCATCTCCATTCCCAAAGCCAATTTTCTGTGTGTTATAGGGGTAAAGAGATCTTCAAACTGTTTATTCTAGGGCTTCCCTGGTGGCTCAGATGATAAAGAATCTGCCTGCCAATGCAGGAGACCCAGGTTCAATCCCTGGGTTGGGAAAATCCCCTGGAGAAGGAAATGGCAACCCACCCCAGTATTCTTGCCTGGAGAATTCCATAGACAGAGGAACCTGACGGGCTACAGAACACTTAATCTAACCACAAAAACAAGTACAAGATACAAACTGTTTATTCTAATCTCCATTGATTATCTATTGACGTTATTCCTTTGGGGGAAGGGCAAGTTTTTATTTTTATCTTTATTTTTATTTTTGGCCACATCATATGGCATACAGGATTTTTGCCATGCAGACCAGGAATCAAACCTGTGTCCCCTTCAATGGAAGTGTGATTCTTCTTCTTTTTCATTTTTTTGATGTGGACCATTTTTAAAGACTTTTTTGGACTTATTACAATATTGCCTCTGTTTTATGCTTTGGTATTTTGGCCATGAGGCATGTGGGATCTTAGCTCTCCAACCAGGGATTGAACCTGTACTCCCTGCATGGGAAGATGAAGTCTTAAACACTGGACCTCCAGAAAAGTCATGGAAGTATGGATTTTTAACCACTGGACTGCCAGAGAAGTCCCAAGAGCATGTTTTTAGATTTTAATATTTAAATACCCTGTTGAGATCTGATTTCTGGGAGCAGCAACTGGGAACATAATGGTGATGATAGCTTGTATCTCTAATTGCCTTTAATGTACTCGTAGCCTTTCTGGGAGCCACTGTCAAGGCCTTATGAAATATCTGAGCTATTAGTATAGCAATGTCTCTTGCTTTTAGGATCCTCAACAGTGAGTTAATATTTAAATGTTATAACTCAGAAGGGCAGTTGATACAAGTTTCTGTGTGATTTTTTCACAGATACGAAGAAGGTAGTTTTTGTCATACTTTCAGCTTCATTGGGCTTCCTTGGTGGCTCAGATGGTAAAGAATTCACCTGCAAGGTGGGAGATCTGGATTTAACCCTGGGTTGGGAAGGACCTCTGGAGGAGGGAATGGCTCCAGTATTCTTGCTTGGAGAATTCCATGGACAGAGGAGCCTGGTGGGCTACAATCCATGGAGTTGCAAAGAGTTGGACACGACTGAGTGACTTTCACATTCAGCCTCACTGGACCCCTTATCAGTGTTTGGCATACTTGTGAACTGAAATTTTAGTGAAAATTTTAAAAGATTGCTCACTAGTAAAAAGTGATATTCAAAATTTAGGATGATCATTTCATATTTTTAAAGATTGTATGCAATTTTTGTCAAGCCAGTGTCATAATGGGTAACTTGATTCATCCTTGGGACTTGCCCAGGGGCTGTACTGTTGCAGTTTTTGAATGTGATTTAAAATAAGCTGAATAATACATCATTGATTTATCTCCTAGATATCTGAAGAATCATCTGGAGTTAGGGAAAATTTAAGGTGCTAGTGATTGAGTCAGTTGTACACAATGCAGTTTTCTGAAGATATCCTGACGTTTTACCTTCAACATTAAAAGTCTAGATAATAGGTTCTTGAAGTCAACTTCAGGTCAACTTCAGATACAGTTTATGCTCCTTAGATGTCTTTGGATTCCACATCCTGAACCTGTAGCTGCTTATTCTATCCTAGCCACAATCAAAGCCACCCAGCTCCACTGGGGCCCACGTGGCTCTGCTCCCTGGGTCTGACCAGCCTTTCACTCGGAGGGCTGGGTCACTCCCCTTGCTGTGATCCTGCATCCAGGCCAGCCACCCTATACCTGAGTGTTCCGGGACCTGGGGTCACTTCTGGACCTCGACAAACACCATACACTGGGCATGGGAGTCTACTTTCCCAGAAATCAGAAAGGTGCTTGTGTTAATCAAGGTTCAGAGAAACAGAACCAACTGGGTGTTTGTGTAACAGCCTACTATTCTTTTTTATTTTGTCAATTGTTTATTTAAAAAAATATTTATTTGGCTGTGTCAGCTCTTAGCTGTGGCACGCAGGATCTTCATTGCAGCATGCAGAATCCTTCACTGTGGCACGGGCTTCTCTGTAGTTGTTTGTGGCAAGCAGGCAGGCTTAATTGCCCCAAGGCATGTGCAATCTTAGCTCCCCTGGGGATTGAACCCAGGTCACCCGTATTGGAAGGTGGATTTTTTTTCATCCAAATGTTATTAATTTAAAAATTAACATGTTTATTAATTATAATAAATTAGTAATAATAAAATATATTAATTTAAATTTTATATTAATTATGTAGTATATAATTTGATTTATTAGATTTTATAATAAAATTTATTTATTTTAATATTTTAATTTATTATATTAGTTATATAATAAATGATTCAATTTATTGATTTTATTTATAATAAAATAAATTGATTTAATTTATTAATTAAAAATTAATGACAATTAATTTCCATTTAAATAATGAAAATTATGATCTTCAAGATCTTGGAAGGTAATGTACACACTGCTATATTTAATGTGGATAACCAACAAAGTCCTATTGTATAGCACATGAAACTCTGTTCAATTTTATGTGCCAGCCTGGAAGGGAGAGGGGTTTGGGGGAGAATGGATACATTTATATGTGTGGCTGAGTCCCTTGTTGTTCATCTGAAACTACCACAACATTGTTAATTGGCTGTACCCCAATATAAAATGTTTGTGGTGTTATAAAAAAAAAAGTAAGAATATGAAAATTACAGGTTTGAGTCTGCACATTAAGTTGCTATGATTTGTAACAATAAAAAGTTCCACTAGCATAAGACCCGGGTTCGAGCTGTGGGTCAGGGAGACCCCCTGGAGTATGAAATGGCAACCCGCTCCAGTATTCTCGCCTGGAAAATTCCATAGACAGAGGAGCTCAGCGGGCTACAGTAGTTCATGGGGTCGCATAGAGTTGAATGCGACTGAGCGACTAACACTTCAGGGATAAGGAGAACAAAAAACTCATCTAGAACTTCTCACCCACACGTTACATCATGATGTGCCAACGTCTGATTTCTACCCTGGCTCTCATCGGTGACTTCCTGCTAGCATGAGGTACTAGTATGCACAAAGCATAGGAACCACTCTGCCACCATGTGTGCCTTGGTTATTAGCTTCTACAATAGAGTCATTCATTAAGGGATTTGCCAATAGCTTTTTCTGTCTTCTCTCTGAATATGATTCTTATCATTTGCTTTGCAGCTATTGTTCAGCAATGCCATGACATGCACTTTACTTGCAAAGTATTATTACTTTTAATAAGGTTCATAAGAATGAATGATGGGCATTGTTTTGATCCAGCAGCAAATTTCACTGTTTTCATATTGGAGAATATTATTTGTTTTCTGTTTGTTTTGAAATAGAACAGATGATTGGTTCATCAGAGCGGTCATGATGCTTTGTTAGAACATTACACAAAGGGTTCGTGCTACTAGTTGGCAACATTTTGAAGCAGAAAACATTGCTGAGAACTAGAGAATAAATTAAGTAATGACTGTCATTCACCTTCAAAGATTAATCATATTTCTTGTCTGTATTTTTCATCTTTTGTTACTTATAAGAGATCAGTATACATTGTATATTTGTTCTAGATTTCTAGTCACTTTTTATGTGGTTGTTCTCAAGTAGAGTGTTTACATTATTATTTTCATTACTATATTTATACTTTGATGAACTATTTTATTTATTTATTTGGCTGCACTGAGTGGTTAGCAGGATCTTAGTTCCCCGACCAGGGATTGAACCAGGTCCATGGCAGTGAAAGCACAGAGCCCTAGCCGCTAGGCCACCAAGGTACTCCCTCAATGACCCATATTTAAATTATTGCTGCATTGGACATAAAATATAACAAAGGGTAATTTCAAAAGTACAAATTCAACAAATACAAACTTTATTAAATGATATTCAAATATGTTCTCTAAGATAAATTAGGGCATATTAATTGAATGTAAGCTGAAGCAAAGCAATTGAAGTAGTCCTTGTAAGATTTTTACAACTTTAAGAATGTAATGATTACTATACATGAGATGAGATTCATGGGAAAATCCTATTTAGTTATATTAATGCATCTCACATTTTTAAATGTATGTGGAACAGTTTATTAGGCTTTGCTTGAGGCTTTAAGGTATGGTGTTTCAGATACCAAAAGTTCAGAACACTATGCAAAGACTTTAAAGTAGATGTTCAAAAATCAAAGCATCAATAGTACCTTCTACAATGATGGAAATGTTCTATATCTGTGTTTCCTGTGTGAGCCTCTAGCCACATATGACTACTGAGCCCTTGACTTATAAGTACCATGACTGAATTTTTAATTTTTTGTAATTTTGATTAATTTGTAAATTTGATTAACTTATCTCTTTATTTTTACTTTTTTGACTGTGCCATTTAGTTTGTGAGATATTAGTTCTCTGACCAGAGATCAAACCCACACCCTTTGCAGTGTAACCATGGAGTCCTAACCACTGGACCATCAGGGAATTCTCAATTTTGATTCATTTAAATTTAAATGATAGAAAAGCTGGCTTAAAACTCAACATTCAAAAAATGAAGATCATGGCATCTGGTCCCATCACTTCATGGCAAATAGATGAGGAAATAATGGAAACAGTGACAGACTTTATTTTCTTGGACTCCAAAATCACTGCAGATGGTGACTGCACCCATGAAATTAAAAGACGCTTGCTCCTTGGAGGAAAAACTATGACCAACTTAGACAGCATATTAAAAAGCAGAGACATTATTTTGTGGACAAAGGTCCATCTAGTCAAAGCTATGGTTTTTCCAGTAGTCGTGTATGGATGTGAGTGTTGAACCATAAAGAAAGCTGAGTGTCCAAGAATTGATGCTTTTGAACTGTGGTGTTAGAGAAGACTCTTGAGAGTCCCTTAGACTGCAAGACGATCAAACCAGTCAATTCTTAAAGGAAATCAGTCGTGAATATTCAATGGAAGGACTGATGCTGAAACTAAAGCTCCAATAGTTTGGCCACCTGATGCAAAGAGCTGAATCCTTGGAAAAGACCCTGTTGCTGGGAAAGATAGAAGGCAGGAGAAGAAGGGGATGACAGAGGATAATGGCATCACCGACTGGATGAACATGAATTTGAGCAAGCTCTGGGAGTTGGTGATGGACAGGGAGGCCTGGTGTGCTGCAGTCCATGGGGTCGCAAAGAGCCGGACACAACTGTGCGACTGAACTGAACTGAACTGCACAGAGTTAAGTGCAAGTGAAAGTCACTCAGTGTTAATTGGCTCTTAAATCCTTCACCCACACTGAGAGCATAGATGGGATGAGGGAGAAAAGATTGGAGAGAGCTGTTACATGGATTCCCCAACTGCCATCAAAGAGTAGAGCTGGTGGGTGGATGCTCCTCACTCAAGCCTCGTGAAACAGGCTCGGTTCCAGGAATTTAAAGGATGAAAGTGGGCTGGCTAGCTGCTGACAGGCAAATAAAATTGAATAGGGCCAAGACTTCCTAAATGTTTCCTAAGACCCAGGTTTGAGAGAGAGAGTGATGAGAATACCTACCCATACATACAGTCTGATAGGGTTTCCTGAAGGGTGATGATGGCCTAGCAGAAACTCTGAAGAAATTATTATGGGCCATAGAAGGAGTAAGACAGACAGACCAGACAGATTTAAGATATGATTGCTTAGATCAAGGAAGCTATAAGTAAAAGATTTCTGATTGGGATGTTTCTGAAGCAACCACAGAGCCAAGCTCTAAACATTTGCTAGGACCAAGTCTTCAAGGCCATTTTAAGTCAGCCGTTTCCTGCCTTCCTCACCTCTTCCTTTTGCTCACTCCTCTCTCTGCCTAAGGGGTCAGGAACCATGGTTAGCAAGCAGGATAAGAGTGGGGTATAGCAGCCTAGACAGTCTACTTCAACTAAAGTTGGTTTGCTTATGTCAAGTCATGGTAAGGATTTTTGTTTCCTAAAAGGGATCAGAAGAGTCATGAGACTGCTTGAGTTCATTCAGAGGTAAAGGATGAACCAGTTCCATCTAATAAATTTGAAGAGATAGTGAAAGACAAAATTCAGTTGCTTTATGATTATAGCTCATGACTCCAGCCTATTTTGTATACCATGTATTTATGTGAACAAAACTGTTCTTTCACTTTTTCCTCTGAAACATATAACCAGAAAACTACTCGATGGAAGGGTATATTTTAGACATTGATGGAATCCCACCCAAATCCCATTACTTGGCTGTCCAATCCATCCCTCAGGGCCTGTGCATGTTGGTGGCAAACCATTCATAGCTGCACCTTTCCCCAGAGAATTGCTCTAGTCCAGAGAGAACTAGCTCGTCAAGAGTTGGCTGGGAGGTTGTTAGCCACTTCCCCTCAGCCAACCAGTAACTGACAGATGTGTGGAACACAGCTCCTTGTTTTTTTGAGGAGGCAGTAACTCTGTGATGCAAGACACATTCCAAAGCTCCCCATGGGATCAATGTGAAACTAGACTCCAGCTGAAACTATGGCTTTGCTTAGCTTTTACTCCTGTTCTATCTTACTACCCTTCTCTCCTGCAGGTTTCTCCAGAGAGCACTGTTCAATAAATAACGCAGTCTAAGTAAGTCAAACCCAAGTCATTAAAAGTTATTAATTATGTTCATTCTCTTCATTGATCTGCCTGCAAGTTCCCAGCTTTTTAAATTTCATGATCCAGTAAAGTTTTCGTTTTTGAACAGGGGACCCAATAGGGGGTCACCAACTTTTACTTTTGCAAGTACAATTAAGGGAGAAAAATCCTTTCTGAGAAGACACCATTGGTAGCATATTAAAATCTCACGCTCTTCTTCCTTGTTTTCAGAATCCCAATTTTGTTCATGTATGTAGTAGCCAGGGAATTCCGGGTAATTGAACTCCTCTTCTGCAGCAAGGAGTGAATCTTGATTAGGATAAGCCAATTATGCAGTCCCATCACTTTGCCAATGATTTCTTTAGGAGTAAGCCTTGACTTAGTTTTAGTCAATGAGATATATATAATGCAGGAGTTCCGGAAAAAGTTTTTCTTATTCTTAAAAAGAGAGATACATGAAGAAAAAGTGCTCTTCAGGGTAAGATCCAGGTTATGGAGCTTGAACCTTATACAGTTTGGGGGCCCTTTTTAAGGAAAAAGGTATAAAATTATCTTGCTTTTTCAGTTTACAAAAATACATGACCAGGTGAATGATTGCTAGGGTCCTCTTCAGGACCTTGGAAGAAACCTGTAAAAGTGAAGGGTTCTAAAGCTTAAGCTTCATTAGTGTCATGGTAAATCACCACTGGCAGCCTTGCTTTTTTGGACATTGCTGTCTTTATGGTACAACCGGAACTACTGCAGCCATCTTGGGACCATGAAGAAAGCCAGCTTAAGGGGACAAGCCAACATTCACCAGATGGCACAGTGCAAGGATGAAAGAAGTCTTGCTGGAATCACAGCACTTGACTTTCCTTGGAAATCCTTTAAGTACAGGATTTTCGTATGAAAAATGATAAGTATCTTTATTGTTTCCGCCACTGTTCAATAATTTGTAGGCAAAAGCATCCAAACAAAGACAGCTACTATCTACTCTCTCCATTGTTTCACACACCCACACGAACACACATACCCCTAAATATGTAGAAAGGAGATAATTTCAGAATATAGAATGGTCCTTTATATCAAATTAAATTGATGGTGCTTTATATCAGATTAAATTAGCTTTATGGAAAATTCAATTCATTGTCCTTTTTTTCTTATTGGTTGTGTACCCAATGAAAACTTCACCATGGTATTTGGGAAGCACTGGCCTAGACCAGTGCTACTGAAATTGTGGTTCATGGGCTAGTGCCAGTCCATGAACTATTTATTATCAGCCTATAATGAGATATGTTCTGAAACCAAGAGTAAGAATTTAGAAACCTTCTATAGCATTTAGAGATTTGAGAGTAATTTTTGTTATAATAATGAACCAACATTGAGGCATTATTATTATTATTAAAGTCTATACTTTATTCAGATTTCCTTAGTTTTTTCTTAGTGTCCTTTTCTATTCTAGAATCTTACCCAGAACACTACATTACATTTAGTTATCACCATACCTTAGGCCCCTCTTGGCTTCTTTCTGATGGCCTTGACAATTTTGAGGAGAAATGGTCAGTTATATTGTAGAATGCCCCTTAATTAAGATTTGTCTAATGTTTCTCTCATGATTAGTATGTCTTTTTTAAAAAATTCATTTTCCTAGTACAGTCATTCATTTTTACTGTGTTTTACAAAAGCATTGGTCCAGGAAAATTCCCTGGTGCTCTATTGGTTAGGATTACTGTGATCCAGCAGATGTTGGCAATTTGATCTCTGGTTCCTCTGCCTTTTCTAAAACCAGCTTGAACATCAGGAAGTTCACGGTTCATGTATTGCTGAAGCCTGGCTTGGAGAATTTTGAGCATTACTTTACTAGCGTGTGAGATGAGTGCAATTGTGCGGTAGTTTGAGCATTCTTTGGCATTGCCTTTCTTTGGGATTGGAATGAAAACTGACCTTTTCCAGTCCTGTGGCCACTGCTGAGTTTTCCAGATTTGCTGGCATATTGAGTGCAGCACTTTCACAGCATCATCTTTCAGGATTTGAAATAGCTCAACTGGAATTCCATAACCTCCACTAGCTTTGTTTGTAGTGATGCTTTCTAAGGCCCACTTGACTTCACATTCCAGGATGTCTGGCTCTAGGTCAGTGATCACACCATCATGATTATCTTGGGTCATGAAGATCTTTTTTGTACAGTTCTTCTGTGTATTCTTGCCACCTCTTCTTAATATCTTCTGCTTCTGTTAGGTCCATACCATTTCTGTCCTTTATTGAGCCCATCTTTGCATGAAATGTCCCCTTGGTATCTCTAATTTTCTTGAAGAGATCTCTGTTGTTTTCCTCTATTTCTTTGCATTGATGGCTGAGGAAGTCTTTCTTATCTCTTCTTGCTATTCTTTGGAACTCTGCATTCAGATGCTTATATCTTTCCTTTTCTCCTTTGCTTTTCGCTTTTCTTCCTTTTGCCAACATCCGCTGGATCATGGAAAAAGCAAGAGAGTTCCAGAAAAACATCTATTTCTGCTTTATTGACTATGCCAAAGCCTTTGACTATGTGGATCACAGTAAACTGTGGAAAATTCTGAAAGAGATGGGAATACCAGACCACCTGACCTGCCTCTTGAGAAATTTGTATGCGGGTCAGGAAGCAATAGTTAGAACTGAACATGGAACAATAGACTGGTTCCAAATAGGAAAAGGAGTACGTCAAGGCTGTATATTGTCACCCTGCTTATTTAACTTCTATGCAGAGTACATCATGAGAAACGCAGGACTGGAAGAAGCACAAGCTGGAATCAAGATTGCCAGGAGAAATATCAATAACCTCACATATGCAGATGACACCACCCTTATGGCAGAAAGTGAAGAGGAACTCAAAAGCCTCTTGATGAAAGTGAAAGTGGAGAGTGAAAAAGTTGGCTTAAAGCTCAACATTCAGAAAACAAAGATCATGGCATCCGATCCCATCACTTCATGGGAAATAGATGGGGAAACAGTGGAAACAGTGTCAGACTTAATTTTTCTGGGCTCCAAAATCACTGCAGATGGTGACTGCAGCCATGAAATTAAAAGACGCTTACTCCTTGGAAGGAAAGTTATGACCAACCTAGATAGCATATTCAAAAGCAGAGACATTACTTTGCCAACAAAGGTCTGTCTAGTCCAGACCTTTGGTTTTTCCTGTGGTCATGTATGGATGTGAGAGTTGGACTGTGAAGAAGGCTGAGCGCTGAAGAATTGATGCTTTTGAACTGTGGTGTTGGAGAAGACTCTTGAGAGTCCCTTGGACTGCAAGGAGATCCAACCAGTCCATTCTGAAGGAGATCAGCCCTGGGTGTTCTTTGGAAGGAATGATGCTAAAGCTGAACCTCCAGTACTTTGGCCACCTCATGCGAAGAGTTGACTCATTGGAAAAGACTCTGATGCTGGGAGGGATTGGGGGCAGGAGGAGAAGGGGACGACAGAGGATGAGATGGCTGGATGGCATCACTGACTCAATGGACGTGAGTCTGGGTGAACTCCAGGAGTTGGTGATGGACAGGGAGGCCTGGCGTGCTATGATTCATGGGGTCGCAGAGAGTTGGACACGACTGAGCGACTGAACTGAACTGAACTGTGCTTTTGCTGCTATGACCTGGGTTGAATCCTTGGCCGGGGAGCTGAGGTCCTACAAGCTGCTCACAGCATGGCCAAACAAAACACAACAACCAAAAGAATGGGTCTGCAGTAGATTGGAAAAAACCTGGTCCTTCATCACAGGTAGTTTGAGCAGCACTGGTCTAAAGAGCTACTATTCTAGTCTTAGCATTTAAAATTCTCAAACAAATTCTCCTAATGAAACTACTGGTTTGCCTTTGGATACCATTCTGTTTTCTGAATCAAAGTGTTATGAGTGGGGCTTTTCAATTTAAATTTTAAGAAAAGTTAAATTACCTTTTTAAAAGATTATCTTTTGGGCTATCTATAGTATGTCAACAAATGCTTGCTGGCTTACAGAACATTTGAAAGAATGTTCATAAACTCTCAACTATGATGAAAATAGAATGTGTCTGAATCAAGATTGTAGTAGGGAAGAACATCTGACTCCATTTTTGATCTGTTTTTCTTTAACCTTTGTATCCTATTGCTTTTACAAGTTAAGAATGTTGCCTATAGCCTGAAGTATTCAGGATAGCCCATTCTCAAGGCTCTGACCTTTAAAGATGTAACACTTTTCCATTCAGTTGCAGATCAGAGAATAACATTTGTCTTGTTGGAGGTTTACAAGAATATCATGATCTGACCTATGTGGACAGCAGAGAGAACAAAGGATTCTGACCCCAAGAAGTTTGCAACAACCAACCACATTCTGTCCCTTTTTAGTATAAAAGCTAGAATTCTAACCCAGGAAAGATGGTTCTTTGGGACACCAGTCCATCATCTTGTCAGTCTGCTGGCTTTCCAAATAAAGTTGCTATTCTTTGCCCCAACAACTCATCTCGATTTATTGGCCTATCATGTGATGAACAGTTCTGGACGATGCAGCGAGGTTGGCCTCGGTAAAAAGAGCTTTATTCGAGAGGTTTTGTACCATTTAAGCTAGAAGCCCTAGAGGTAGCAGACAAAGCAGAATATAGTCGTATGTTCATCTGCATTCTGCTTGGTTTAGCCTTGCCATTAGATGTTTTGGTTTTCTTTCTTTTCTCCGTCAATTTCACTATAACAAATACTTGGAGCATTGACAGCCAAATTTTCTCCATTATGTCACATTCATCGGTGGGTTACCACTGTCATGTTCATCCTTTTTTCCCATGTTTCCTCTGATATATTCATGTTGATGATATAAAGAGTTCCCTGAACCTTGCTTCTTTGTGGATTCTTTCTTTGATCCTTGTGTCTAGAAACATTATTATAATGAGCCTTCTTTGGGCTTTGATGATAAAAGCTTCACTTGGTATGTGTTTCCTCTCTGGAACTTGATTTTTCTAGTTGTAAGATGTGTGTTAAACAGTGTATATAAACCATTGTATGCCACTTCCTTTATTTATTTTTGTAATTCACAAAAGTATAGCCAAGTATTTTTAATGTAACAGCCTTTAACTTTAGGTTTAGATCTCCTTTCTGCTTTTGAAGCTCTTGACTTCATTTTGAAAATCTGGTTCTTATTTCTTGCCTCACTTATTATGATGGATACAAGCATCAGCTCAAGTTCATTTTTGTTGGTTGTCCAATAAGTCAATTGAGGAGCTATGGCGGTTTTTCAGGAACAGTTTGCAGTAAGGCTTTTGACTCTGATTTTAAAATTGTGGTAAGACTGTCCTTGCCCCTCATCTTGATGTTTCCATAACAGTTGCCAATGCAGAAGGATAAAGAAAAGCACATGTAAGACTATCTTTCCATTCATTCAGTGATGTTCACATGTCAGATACTACTCTTGCCCCAGCGTTGCTGGGCTTGCTTCAAAGGTAAAGTGCTCCTGTTTACTGTGGGCAATGTGGGTATATTTATAAATATTCTGTCAGAGCCATTTTTTCCTAAATATATTTCCTTAGAACCATTTTATTTTCTTGATACAATTTTGTCTGTATTTGCCTCTGATCTGGAACTCTGATTTTCAAATGTCTGTTATGAGTGGTGTTTTATTTCCTTTTCTTTCATTTTAAGCAGTTCAAGGAAAGACCAATTATATATTCTTCTGTAGGTTTGTCTAGTCAAATGTGATTTTGCCACAGGCTTGTTTGTTTATTTACTCAGTTATTTACCCACAAGGTCAGCGCATGTTTAGAAAGTACTTGTTAGGGGGAAATGCTGTTGTTGTTGTTTATTGCTAAATTGTGTCCAACTCTTTCCAACCCCATGGACTGCAGCACACCAGGCTTCCCTGTCCTTCACTATCTCCCAGAGTTTGCTGTTTGCTCAAATTCATGTCCATTGAGTCAGTGATATTATCTAACCATCGAATCCTCTGTCACCTTCTTCTCCTCCTGCTGTCTATCTTTCCCAGCATTAGGGTCTTTTCCGAAGTGTCGGCTTTTTTCATCAGGTGGCCAAGGTACTGGAGCTTCAGCTTCAGCATCAGTCCTTCCAATAAATATTCAGGGTTCACTTCCTCTAGGATTGACTAAAGGGCAGTGAATACTATTGCGAGGTATCAGAGAAACAGTGGTGAAGACAGACAAAAACTCTGACAAGAAACTTTTGATTTAGTGGGAAAGAGACACATGATACACATATACATACGTAATTAAGATGAAATTCTGATCAAGGTTGTGCAGAATAAGTACAACTGCAATTACCCTAGTTTTGTGATTAGAGATGGGAGGGGGCTGTACAGGCATTTCTTTCTTAGAGAAGTGTTATTTAGACTGAGACTTGAGGCATAAGGGGAGCAGATCAGGTGAGGTGGAATGAAAGACCCTTCTACAATGAACCTACATGCTGGGCAAATCTGATTCTTCTTGCCCCCCCCCCCCCCACCTTTTTAACCCTGGAAGAATTAATTCTTTCAAGTAATACTGAGCACCTACTATGTGCCAGAGGTAAACACTTGTGTGTGGAAATAATGTATTAAATACCCTTTAATAGGAAAGAGAAATTCATTTATGATTCTGAGATTGGTTTGGCCTCTGGAGTTCATTTCTCCTCTTTTTTATTTTGGCAGTTGATAAGAAAATACTTCAGAGACTTCCCTAGTGGCCCAGTGGTTAAGACTCCACACTTCCAATGCAGAGGGTCCTGGTTTGATCCCTAGTCAGGGATCTAGATCCCACACGTTACAACTAAAGATTTCACATGCCACAGCTGGAAGACATCATGTGCCATAACTAAGACCTGGGGAAGACAAAGAAATACATAAGTAAATTAATTGATAAATAAAAGAAAATATTTAAAGGTAGGAAGGAGAGATCAGATCAGATCAGTCACTCAGTTGTGTCCGACTCTTTGCAACCCCATGAATCGCAGCACACCAGGCCTCCCTGTCCATCACCAACTCCCGGAGTTCACTCAGACTCACGTCCATTGAGTCGGTGATGCCATCCAGCCATCTCATCCTCTGTCGTCCCCTTCTCCTCCTGCCCGCAATCCCTCCCAGCATCAGAGTCTTTTCCAATGAGTCAACTCTTCGCATGAGGTGGCCAAAGTACTGGAGTTTCAGCTTTAGCATCATTCCTCCCAAAGAAATCCCAGGGCTGATCTCCTTCAGAATGGACTGGTTGGATCTCCTTGCAGTCCAAGGGACTCTCAAGAGTCTTCTCCAACACCACAGTTCAAAAGCATCAATTCTTCGGCACTCAGCCTTCTTCACAGTCCAACTCTCACATCCATACATGACCACAGGAAAAACCATAGCCTTGACTAGACGGACCTTTGTTGGCAAAGTAATGTCTCTGCTTTTGAATATGCTATCTAGGTTGGTCATAACTTTCCTTCCAAGGAGTAAGTGTCTTTTAATTTCATGGCTGCAGTCACCATCTGCAGTGATTTTGGAGCCCAGAAAAATTAAGTCTGACACTGTTTCCACTGTTTCCCCATCTATTTCCCATGAAGTGATGGGACCGGATGCCATGATCTTTGTTTTCTGAATGTTGAGCTTTAAGCCAACTTTTTCACTCTCCACTTTCACTTTCATCAAGAGGCTTTTGAGTTCCTCTTCACTTTCTGCCTTAAGGGTGGTGTCATCTGCATATCTGAGGTTATTGATATTTCTCCCGGCAATCTTGATTCCAGCTTGTACTTCTTCCAGTCCTGCGTTTCTCATGATGTACTCTGCATAGAAGTTAAATAAGCAGGGTGACAATATACAGCCTTGACGTACTCCTTTTCCTATTTGGAACCAGTCTATTGTTCTATGTCCAGTTCTAACTGTTGCTTCCTGACCTGCATACAAATTTCTCAAGATCAGGTGGTCTGGTATTCCCATCTCTTTCATAATTTTCCACAGTTTATTGTGATCCACATAGTCAAAGGCTTTGGCATAGTCAATAAAGCAGAAATAGATGTTTTTCTGGAACTCTCTTGCTTTTTCCACAGTCCAGCGGATGTTGGCAATTTGATCTCTGGTTCCTCTGCCTTTTCTAAAACCAGCTTGAACATCTGGAAGTTCTCGGTTCAAGGAGTGGGTTATAATAATAATAAAAAAATAATAACAAAATTTGATTAATAATAATGAAATAGTGATTGTGAACTCATTGAGAACCCTTTCTGGGTTTCAGTTGCTTTATCTTTAATATGATTAGCTGAACTAGATATTGTGCAAGGCTTTTTTTCAGCTTCAAGTTTTGGTTAAGAGCCACTAACTTTCTGTATTTGCATATGAGAAATAATCCTGATAGCATTATTACTTGGCGTGTTTTGCATGTATACACAAAACAATTAATTCTATGACTATAGTTTTGAATTATATGAAGATGTTTTCAAAATCTTATTTTAATTTAGCTGTCAGTAAATTTCATATAATTATTTATTTCTGTTTCAATTCACCAAATATACTATTGCTTGGAAACATGTACAGAAGGAACACTAAACTAATCAAGTGTATATTCAGGCAAGTGTAATCAGTTATATAGTTAATTATGTATATAAATTCTTTTTGAATCTGTTGCTATTTAAGCCCTGAGATTTAAAATGGTTATTTGGAACTGGAAAGCAAAATTTAATGCCAGGCATTAGACATTTTCTCCCTCCTGCTTAGTTGCAGAAAACTACAAGGTACTAAATCTTGGCCTGATAGTACAGGTAGAAGATGCTGTATTTTCCATATAATCCTTTGTGTACAGGCACACATACATACCACATATTGCTTGAAGGAATATGCAAATACTGTTAAATATACTACAGTTCTGGCCAGAAACAAAGCCTCTGGCGAACAACAGAGTGCTGCAGCATTTTGCCAATTTTAAACCTGCTTCTATTTCTCTTCTGATTTCTGGCTGAAACATGAACCACCTTTATCATTCTGCATAGATGGCACCAACCCAGCTGTTCTCTCACTAAATTAATTAATAAAGATTCCAAATGAGTTATAATTTCATCTAAGGAGTAATTTTGGCAAGAAGATGACTTGGGTGAACTCTCTTGCTTCTCTTTACCCAAAGAGAATATTAGTCTTGGAGTCCTGGCCGCCTTTCTGTGATGTATCCCTATGGACTACTACCTGTCATTGAATAGAATGGGAAGTTTCTCTACCCACTCTAAAGATGACAACAGAGAGAAGAAAATCTCTTCTACATTCACAAGGGGGAAATGAACCTAATAACTGCCTAGGTGGGAAATGGGTTGGGGGTCTGATAAATTAGGATTGGAATACTGTTTTCATCAGTTATTTGTTATCTAAATTCAGTGTCCCCATCTGAAAAATGAGGTAATGATACTGTAATCCACATACCAGTAGTCCTTGCAGATTGCCCCATGCTTTCTTAAGAGCTAGTTCAGTATATTGACACTTCTGGGAAAAAATAAATAAAATCCAGTGATGAGTGATGAAGACCTATGAGGTTGCTCAAGGAAAAAAAAAGGGGGATTACATTGCACAACTCCCAGCAAGGCTTATTAAAACTCCTCTTTAACAGTTTTACTTTCCCCCAGCTTCCAGTTCCTCTATCAATTTTCATATGCATTAGTTAGGGTAATAATAAGTTACCATAACAAACAGTCCCAAAATGGAGAATCCCAGGGACGGCGGGGAGAGGGGGGGGTGGCGGGGAGCCTGGTGGGCTGCTGTCTATGGGGTCGTCGCACAGAACAGAGTCGGACATGACTGAAGTGACTCAGCAGCAAAAAAAAAAAAAAAAAAAAAAAAGGTTTTTTTCTCTCTCTTGTACAGTTAGGATGTAAATGTTCCTGGTCAGCAGGGCAGCTCTGCTCCCTGGTTCCTCAAGAACCTAGGTTCTTTCTAAAGCTCCTCACTGATAACATTTGCATAATAAAATTGGATGGATTCCATATGAAGGGAACAGAGAAGGAGTGGAGGAGGCACAACTCTGTGTCTGAAGATCCAGGCTCATAAATGCGTATTTCACTTCTGCTAGTATTTGATCATTCAGTTGTTAACAAACTTAATTACTTGACCACACCTACTGTAGCAGTTTGCAAATTGGCCCCAATTCTTCACCCTGCCCTGTACCCAACCCTTTGCACTGTGACTTTACAGCTCCTCTGATCAAAAGGTAGAGTTTGTTTCTCCTCTTGAATCTGGCCTGGACTTGTGATTTATTTCTGCTGGTAGATGATGGCAGAAACCATGCTGTGGCAGTTCAGAGTCTAGATTTTAAGGGCATTCTGCTTTCTGTCTTGGAGTTCTTTCTATCTGCCATGTGAAAAAGTGAAGAAGTCCATGTGAACCAGTCCAGCTAGCCTGATGATGAGAAACTGGAGCAGAGACGGACCACCTCAGCTGAGCCCAGCCCAGATCAATGACCCACAGAATTATGAACTAAGTTAGTGGTTAATTTGTTGAAAGTTGGGTTCTCTGGGAAGCAGATGCTCAGATGGAGTTAGGAATACAAAATACTTGTGAAAGGAAAAGGGAAGGAAGCAGGGTTTGGCAGGATTTACAGACAATATTTACCCTTTATTAACTGTCTTATGTGTTGTATGTAGTTGTAAAAATTGGAGCTAATATATACAAAGTATCTTGGAGAAGGAAATGGCAACCTTCTCCAGTATCCCTGCCTGGAGAATTCCATGGACAGAGGCACTTTGCAGGCTACCATGCATGGGGTTGCAGTTTGCTGCGACGGAGCACATGCCGAGCATCTAGCAAAGAGCTCAGAGGTGCATCCTGGTTTTGTGGGGCCTAAATGTTATGTAACCTGCAGGTCCCTTTTTAAAGAAAAAGGATACAAAGTGACAAAAACAAAATTAAGTGCATGACCTTGGATAGGTCCCTTGTGAAAGAGAAGCTTTTCCTTCATTAACTTTATAGTAAACCTGCTCCTGATGATGCTTGACAGATGATAAATGTTAGAAAGTGCATGTTATTATTTGTCCAGTAAAAAAAAAATCACACAGTCATTAATTTATTGGTAGTCAGCATTGCACAAACAAGGTGCCATCAAGTTCACTTAGGTGCAAAATCCATACCAACTTCAATTTCCTCCTGAGGGGAATGGAGGGTCCTTATCACAGACAGAGGTCACCTATCCTTCTGTCTTTCCATCATATAAACCTGTGACAGGGGAACTCCCGTAGCTTTGTGAGGCAGAGTCAGACTTCCACTCTACAAGCTGAAAAATAGCGAAAATGTACTTCCTGAGCCTTTTCTGCAGCTAAGACAGTGCGGATCAATCAGGGCGCATGACCTAGATCTTGAAATGAAAATAACTGTGTGAGGAAGGAGCCCAGCAGAATGTTCTCTGGTAGCTGTTTGGAGACGCAGATGCAGTATCTCTGGCAACAGCGCCCAGTGTCTGACATCCAATATCGGTGGGGTGAGGGGGAAGTTGCAGTGGCTGCACCCAGGGATAGCACTAGCGAGTTTGGATCCCACATCGATGTGAGTACAGACCTGTATACACAGTCTCCCAAAGATTCCATGAGATGCCCAGTATCTTTTCAATAGATTTCCTTTCCTGCTTAAATTAGCCAGAGCAGCTTTCTCCTGCTTGTGGCCAAAATCCCAACAGACATACTATACATGGGTTTTTAACTTCAGCGCTCACAGCTGAAGAGCAGGAAATGTTCCCTTTCCACTTTGGGTGAATTCTTACATCTGGAGATGCTATGGAAAGAAGGATGCACTTATGTGAGAATCCGATGAAAAGCATTTTCCTCCTTAAGAGTCAGATTACTCATTTGATGTCTTCAGTTGTTTACTTGCTGTATGACCTTGGGCCATATGAGAAATTCAGTTTCTAAAAGTCTCTAATGCACGCACCTGGAGTTGGTGTAAGGCTTAAATGTGATAGTATATGTGAAAGTGATCTTTAAATTGTTAAGGAGTTAACAAATCTGAGTTATTTTTAAATATATATAAAAAAATCTACCCAATTCTTACTCTAAAACTGATACACTAATTCCTGCTTTGGAAAATTTGGATAGTAATTAAAGTCAGTTTGTGAGCTTGAACACATTCCTCACATAATTCGAGCTTGTTCCATCTTGTTTGTATAGTTAGTTGGTGGCTTTACTATGTGAAATGTACCTTTGTAACTTTCTTCTTGCTGTATAGGTCACAGCAATCATTTATCTCAATAACTCTCAAGTAGTTTTCAAAATTTGTGAAGGAGAAAATTTTATCATTTGAGTTCTTAAAAGAAAATAAATGTAATGTGGGAGAAATAATTTCACAATCATTTATGCAATCCACACATTGGCCTTGGCTCTTTTCCATTCTTAGACTGGAGTTTCAGTTTCTCTTTGGAGTTTCCTTTTAGAGTTTCTGAACTTGTTTAAAGAAATTGGATAAGCAGGAAATCAATCCTGGAGAGAGCAGACTTAAGTATTTTTGTTTCCCATCCAAGTACTAACCAGGCCGGACCCTGCTTAGCTTCTGAAATCAGACAAGATTGGGCGTGTTCAAGGTGATATGACCATAGACTAAAGCATTTTTTAAATTGTTCTTTGCAAAATATTGTTTGGCTTGTATGTAATATATACTCATTACAGAGAAATTGGAACTATAAATAAGAAAAATATTCTAAATCCCAATAATACTACTTTGGCATTTAGTTATCTATTATTAGTTATTTATTTTGTGTATTATTATCTATTGCTGCATAACACACAGCCCCAAATTTAGTGGCCTGAGACATTCTATGAAGTACACAAAGTGTCAGGAATTCAGACAGGGGACCAAGGAGTGGCTTGTCTCTGCTCTGTGATACTGGGGACTCACTTGGGAAGAGAAGTGCTGGTGACTCGCAAGCCATGTCTGGAATCATCTGGTGGCTTCTCTATTTACAGGTGTGCTTGTTACCCTGGAATGACACAGAGGCCAAACTCAGCTGCAATTCTTGACTGGAGTCTGGAGCATCTAGGTTTGGTCTCCCTGTGTGGTTTGGACTTTTCACACATGGCGGCTGGGTTCTAAGAGGAATATCCAGAGGAAACTTTAGGAGAGTAGTCATTCCAAGAGAACCAGGCAGAAGCTCCCTGACATTTTATGAATTGACTTCAGAATCCACACTATATCAGTTCTGTTACGCTTTTTTGTTCAAAACAGCCACAAGATTGTCCAGATTCAACAGGAAGGAGCCATATACCCCATTCAGTGGAAGAAATATCAAAGAACTTGAGGGCCAAGTTAAAAATGTGTATCTTGCAAGACTTTACTATATGGCTTATATGATATATTCACACACACACACACACACACACACACACACACACACACATACATATCTAAATTTTTGTGTGTGACTATACCATGTGGCTTGGAGGATCTTAGTTCCCTGACCAAAGATCAATCCCGGGCTCTTAGCAGTGGAAGTAGAGTCCTAACAACTTGTCCACCAAAGAATTTTCTAAGTAATTTTTAAAACAAAAATGAAACCAGATCATGCATTCTATGTTAAACATGATTTTATGTAACAAGAAAATAAAAGTTAATGAGATGATTGTTAACTTCCAAGAACATTTAAATTCTGGGAGGTTTTATATAGTGATCTTAAAATTACATCTGGAGTATTTTATATTTAAGTATTTTATATATAAAAATAACTCAGATTTGTTAACTTCTTTACAATTTAAAGATCACTTTCACATATACCATCACATTTAAGCCTTACACCAACCCCAGGTGCATGCATTATAAGTGACATTTTAGAAACTTTTAGAAACTGAGTTTCTTGTGGAGCCCAAGGTCATATAACAAGTAAATAGCTAAAGGCATCAAACAAGAATCTGACTCCAAGGTGGAAAGTACATTTTATAGTTTCCTGAAGATTAATTTAGTGAGAAAAATAAAATTTGGAAAGATGATATCCATTGAGAGTTTAAAAAAGTAAAGGTCTATACAGCAACAATGTTTCTATTTCAAAGCTATTCTTTGAATTCAACTTTTAATCTGAAGATAGAGCTCTAAACCAGTGCTAGTGTTAAAAAGAGAACCAAATGACATTATTTCATCTCAAATATTTTAAAAGATAATGTCAATGCCATGTAGTCAAATCATGATTTGACTTTTTTATGGTCCTAGGCATGGCTCTTCAAACATGGCCATGTATCAAATCACCTGTGTACATAGCATTCTAGTTATGCTAGCCAGGAATTCAGATACTGTCTTCTTCTTCTTGTTATTTAGTTAATAAGCTTTATTTTTGGCCTTGAGGTGTATGGGACCTTAGTGCCCTGAACCAGGGAGTGAACCTGCACTCTTTGCATTGGAAGCTTGGAGTCTTAACCACTAGACCGCCAGGGAAGTAACTCCATTTTTCAGAAAAACTTTAGGTTCACAACAGAACTGAGTAGAGAGTACAGAGAGTTCCCATATACCCCCGGTCCCCACACACATACAACCTCCTCACTATCATCATCCCACGTGAGAGTCGTACATTTGTTGCAGTCAGTATTTCTACACTGGCACATCGTCGTCAGGCAGAGCCCATAGTTTACATTAGGATTCAGTTTTGGTGTTGTACATTCTATGGGCATTAACAAATGTATAATGACCTGCATCTACCATTGTAGTAGAATGGTTTCACTTCCTTCAACAGGCTCTGTGCTCTGCCTTTTCATCCCTCCCTCCCCTCTAAACTCTGGCAGCCACTAATCTTTTATTCTTCATAGTTTTGCCTTTTCTGGAATGCCATATTGTTGGAGTCAAACAGTATGTAGACTTAGGTTGGTTTCTTTCAGTCAGTGATATGTATTTGTTGTCTTTTCGTGGCTGATCATTTTTTATTGGCTTTTTCATTATCTCTATGTATCTCAGTTCATTCATCCATCTTGATTGCTCCCAAGTTTTGGCAATTATGAGTAAAGTCGCTGTAAACATCCATGTGCATATTTTGTGTAGACGTAAGTTTTCAATTCATCTGGGTAAATACCAAGGGGATGCTATTGTTGAACAGTGTGATAATAGTATCTTTAGCTTTGTTAGAAACTGCCAAACTGTCTCCCAAAGTGGCTGTACTATTCTTGAATTCCCACTAGCAGTGAATGAGAGTTGCTGTTGCTCTACATCCTTGCCAGCATTTGGTGTTGTCAGTACTCTGGACTTTGCCCCGTCTAATAGGTGTGTTGTGAGATAATAACACATACATGTATTGGTCTCTGCCCCTGGTTCCTGGCACAGAGCTCCTAAAACCTGTGTAATTTCTTAAGAAATAGAAGCCTTAGGATTTGTTCTACTATTTGGTCTTTGACCTTAGTTCCTGACACAGAGTTCCTAAATCCCCTGGAATTTCCTGGGTGATAGCAGTGTCTTTTGTTCTAACAAGGTGACACTTTGGAGGTTCCTGGATGGGGTCTGGTCATCAGAAATACCAAGCCATGATTAGAAGCTTGAAATTTTTAGTCCCACCTCCCATTCTCAAGAGAGAGGAGAGGGTTGGAAATGGAGTTAATGATGAATCATGCCTAGATGATAAAGCCTCTATAAAAATCCCAAAGGTATGGAATTCAGAGAGTTTACAAGCTGGAGAACATAGAGGTGACATGACTCCTTCCCACATCCCTAGCCCTTTGGATTTCTTTACGGATATTCATCTATATTCTGTATCATATCCTTTTATAATAAACTGGTAAATAGTAAATAAACTGTTTTCCTAAATGCTGCAATCCACTTTAACAAAGTACTCAATCACAAAGAGGGGTTGGTGGGGATCTTTCATTTATAGAGAATTGGTCAGAAGCACAGATGACAACCTGGACTTGGTGACGGGCATCTGAGGTGGTGACAGTCTTATAGGACTAAGCCCTTAACCTGTGGGGTCTGATGCTATCTCCAGGTAGTGTCAGAATTGGGTAAAATTGTCAATGCTCAGCTGGTGTTGCAGAGGATTTTTGGTGGGGGAAAACCCTCACATGTCTGGTGATAGAAGTGTTGTGAGTGTGGTGGTAGCATGAGAGTAAAAGATGAAAGAGATTCACAGAAGAACTGAGTTTTTCCTACACAGTAGTGGTATCTCATTGTTGTTTTAATCTTTTAAATGTCATTTAATCTTTTAATGTCATTTCTTTGACGACATGATGTGGAGCATTTTTTCAGATAGTTACTTGCCATGTGTGTATCTTCTTTGGTGACATGTCTGTTTAGGTCTTTGGACCATCATTTAATCAAGCTCTTAGCTTTCTTATATGTTAAGAGCTCATTGTATATTTTGGCTAATAGTCTCTTGTCAAACTGGCACTTGCCATGGCTGCTAGCCACTTACCGCTACAAGGATTAGGTCATGTGTTGCTGCAGCTGCTGATTTTCAACATCCCCTGAAAGGAGTTTGGGGTGGAGAGCAGAAATGAGGCATTCTGTACTCTGGGAAAAACTGGCAGAATAGATCTTCAAATAGATATTTTCAGGAGCCGATTTTATGAGCCCAATAGTTGTATCTCCTCATATCTAGAAAAGTACCAAAAGTCTTCATAGTGACAACTGCTCCTCGTGACTAACAGAAATCTTCTGCAAAAAATATGATCTTGATTGCATGTATTGAAGTTACGTGAAGTGAAGTCACTCAGTTGTGTCCGACTCTTTGCGGCCGCATGGACTGTAGCCTGCCAAGCTCCTCTGTCCATGGGATTTTCCAGGCAATAGTACTGGAGTGGATTGACATTTTGCATGTATTGGCCCTTACCAAAATCACATTTATACTGACCTTCCCCCACTACCTCTTTGGAGCAGTTTTTCAGAGCTATCTGAGATGCTACCTTCAGGGCTATAGTCCTCATTTTGCCCCCAAATAAAACTTAATTCACAACTCTCACATTGTGAATTTTTTTTAAGTTAACAGTGTTTTGCCAGTATTTTCATCCAACTATACATCCAAATATTTTCAAGGAAATATCTGTTGCTTGCCGTCTCATGATCTTGATTCTTCTGTTTTCAAGCTGTTCATTTTGCACTTAACAGTACATCTTCTACTCGATTGTTTTTCACACTGGGCTCCATTCTAAGAGGATTGCTTTCTTGGTACACATACTCTGGGCACAGGGTGGTGCTTTCAGGTTCAGATAACTCTCTTTAATAATACTTGTAGATATATTTTACATAGGGTTTGAAAGACAAGGGAAAGATTACTTGAGATAATTGAATCCATATTATGGAATAAATTATGTACACACATAGCTTATATACAACTGTACACTATGTATAGCGTTATAATAATTATATTGATGACTCAGATGGTAAAGAATCTGCCTGTAATGCGGAAGACCCAGGTTCGAGCCCCTGAAGAAGGAAATGGCAACTCACTCCCATATTCTTGCCTGAAGAATTCCATGGACAGAGGAGCCTGATGGGTACAGTTCATGGGATTGCAAACAGTCAGACACAACTGAGTGACTAATGCTTACTTACTTTAGTGGAGTCAGAAGGCATCCAAACCAGGGCATCTGCTAGTCAGCTCTTTGCCTTTGGTAACTCACACTAATTCCTCTGCCTTAGTTTCACTTTCTATAAAATTAAAGGATCAGATTAGATCAACTCTCAGTATACTTCTAAGGCTGGAGTTGAACATGACTGAACAACTAACACTTTACTTTCATAGATGTAATTGACTAATTTTTGAATTTTCTACATAGTGCTTATCTCCAGCTCAAACATTTTGTTTTTGATCATTTATTTTCTACCTCTTAGAATATAAGTGTTAAGGTTATGCTGTATTCATCTCTGTAAGCCTAAAACAGCATCTGGCACACAGTAGTAGAGGTGATGGGATTCCAGCTGAGCTATTTCAAATCTTAAAAAGATGATGCTGTTAAAGTGCTGCACTCAATATGCCAACAAATTTTGAAAACTTAGCAGTGGCCACAGGACTGGAAAAGGTCAGTTTTCATTAAAGTACCAAAGAAGGGGAATGCCAAAGAATGTTCAAACTACTGCACAATTGCACTCATTTCACATGCTAGCAAGGTCAAACTCAAAATCCTCCAAGCTAGGCTTTAAAAGTACGCGAACCGAGAACTTCTAGATGTTCAAGCTGGATTTAGAAAAGGCAGAGGAACCAGAGATCAAATTGCTAACATCCACTGGATCATAGATAAAGCAAGAAAATTCCAGAAAAACATCTACTTCTGCTTCATTGACTACATAAAAGACTTTGACTGTCTGGATCACAACTAACTGTAGAAAATTCTTAAAGAGATGGGAATACTAGACCACCTTATCTGCCTCCAGAGAAATGTATGCAAGTCAAGAAGCAACAGGTAGAACCAAACATGGAAAAACAGACTGGCTCAAAATTGGAAAAGGAGTGCATCGAGGCTGTATATTGTCACCTTGTTTATTTAACTTATATGCAGAGTACATCATGTGAAATGCTGGGCTGAAAGAAGCACAAGCTGGAATCAAGACTGTGGGGAGAAATATCAATAACCTCAGACATGAAGATGATACCACTCTTATGGCAGAAAGCGAAGAGGAACTAAAGAGCCTTTTGATAAAGGTGAAAGAGAGTGAAAAGTATGGCCTAAAACTCAATATTCAAAAAACTAAGATCATGGCATCCAGTCCCATCACTTCATGGCAAATAGATGAGGAAACAATGGATACAGTGAGAGACTTTATTTTGGGGGGCTCCAAAATCAATGCAGATGGTGACTGCAGCCATGAAATTAAAAGATGCTTGCTCCTTGGAAGAAAAACTTTGACAACCCTAGACAGTGTATTGTAAAGCAGAGACACTACTCTGCCGACAAAGATCTGTCTAGTCAAAGCTATGGCTTTTTAAGTAGTCATGTATGGGTGTGAGCGTTGGACCATAAAGAAGGCTGAGTGCCAAAAATTTGATGCTTTCAAACTGTGGTGTTGGAGAAGATTCTTGACAGTCCACTGGACTGCAAGGAGATCAAATCAGTCAGTCCTAAAGGAAATCAGTCCTGAATATTCATTGGAAGTACTGATGCTGAAGCTGAAACTCCAATACTTTGGCCACCTGATGCGAAGAACTGACTCATTTGAAAAAACCCTGATGCTGGGAAAGATTGAGGGCAGGAGGAGAAAGGGACGACAGAGGATGAAATGGTTGGATGGCATCACCGACTCAATGAACATGAGTTTGAGTAAACTCTGGGAGTTGGTGATAGACAGGGAGGCCTGGCATGCTGCAGTCCACAGGCTTGTAAAGAGTTGGACACAACTGAGTGACTGAACAACAAGCCTGTGTTTACATTTGGTAAATAAATTTATGATTAAATGACTCTGGGGTTGTGTATTCTTCAGATATTGGTGAGACCTTAAGGCAGTTCTGTGCCAGACTCTTGTCTTGTCATCTTCAGAGCTGCTTACACTTGTCTTTAGATCTATCTTGTATCAAGTGATGACCACATTTCTTTAAACTGTCAGAGCAGAAACCTTCATTGCAAGGAATCCTTTGTTTCCCATCTGAAATTGCTCAGAGTATAGATTTAAGGTATAGAGTATCCAATAAATGTGTTTATATGGCTCTATTTAAAATGTATGTGTCTCTAATTCTATAAAATACTTGTTACAGCTGCCAGGAAATGCCCCTGAATGCTGGCCATTAATGGCCTTCTGCAAGTGCTATGGCAGCTGGAGGAGTCTCAGGAGGATGACAACAACTTTCAGTCCCTGTTTGGAAAATCCTCCATCCTACTCTCTCTGCTCAGGAGACTCCCTGTGCATTGTCATCTCAGTTAGGTTATCCTAACTGGCTGGGTGTAAAAATAAAACATATTACTTTGCAAGGGTTCCTATTTATCTATACACATGTGGTGCCTACTGTGTATTAGGTGAAGTAGAAGAAACTCATTACATACTAATAGATGGGTTGTTATTATCATTATTGATTGTATCACTGTTATTATTTAGGGTTAATAATTAGAAAATATGTATCTAAAAAGTTACATTACACCAAAGAAGATATATGAATGGCAATAATCACACAAAAAGATATCAACATCACTAATCGTTCAGTTCAATTCAGTTCAGTCACTCAGTCGTGTCCGACTCTTTGCAACCCCATGAATCGCAGCACGCCAGGCCTCCCTGTCCATCACCATCTCCCGGAGTTCACTCAAACTCACATCCATCGAGTCAGTAATGCCATCCAGCCATCTCATCCTCTGTTGTCCCCTTTTCCTCCTGCCCCCAATCCCTCCCAGCATGAGAGTCTTTTCCAATGAGTCAACTCTTCGCATGAGGTGGCCAAAGTACTGGAGGTTCAGCTTTAGCATCATTCCTTCCAAAGAACACCCAGGGCTGATCTCCTTCAGAATGGACTGGTTGGATCTCCTTGCAGTCCAAGGGACTCTCAAGAGTCTTCTCCAACACCACAGTTCAAAAGCATCAATTCTTCGGCGCTCAGCTTTCTTCACAGTCCGACTCTCACATCCGTACATGACCACAGGAAAAACCATAGCCTTGACTAGACGGACCATTGTTGTCTCTGCTTTTGAATATGCTATCTAGGTTGGTCATAACTTTCCTTCCAAGGAGTAAGCGTCTTTTAATTTCATGGCTGCAGTCACCATCTGCCGTGATTTTGGCCCAAAAAAATAAAGTTTGACACAGTTTCCACTGTTTCCCCATCTATTTCCCATGAAGTGATGGGACCGGATGCCATGATCTTTGTTTTCTGAATGTTGAGCTTTAAGCCAACTTTTTCACTCTCCACTTTCACTTTCATCAAGAGGCTTTTGAGTTCCTCTTCACTTTCTGCCTTAAAGGTGGTGTCATCTGCATATCGGAGGTTATTGATATTTCTCCTGGCAATCTTAATTCCAGCTTGTGCTTCTTCCAGCCCAGCGTTTCTCGTGATAGAAGTTAAATAAGCAGGGTGACAATATACAGCCTTGACATACTCCTTTTCCTATTTGGAACCAGTCTGTTGTTCCATGTCCAGTTCTAACCGTTGCTTCCTGACCTGCATACAGATTTCTCAAGAGGCAGGTCAGGTGGTCTGGTATTCCCATCACTTTCAGAATTTTCCACAGTTTATTGTGATCCACACAGTCAAAGGCTTTGGCATAGTCAATAAAGCAGAAATAGATGTTTTTCTGGAACTCTCTTGCTTTTTCGATGATCCAGCGGATGTTGGTAATTTGATCTCTGGTTCCTCTGCCTTTTCTAAAACCAGCTTAGTTAGGTAAATGCAAATCAAAATTACAATGATATACAACTTCGCACCCATTAAGATGGCTTTATAAAAGTTTTTAAAAAGAAGAAAATAGGTATGGAATGGATGTAGAGAAATTGAAACCGCTATGTACTGGTGAAGGGAATGTAAAATTGTACGTCCAGTGTGGAAAGTGGTATGCCAGGCGGTCCTCAAAAATAAACATAGAATTTGGTTCAGGAATTGCACTTTTGGATATATTCCCTCCAAAACTGAAAGCAGGCACTCTATCAGATATCTGGATGCCAGTGTTCATATCCACATTTGCAATAACTGAAAGGTAGAATGCTAGCAAATATTCATTGACAGATGGATGGGCTACAGTCCATGGGGTCAACAAAGAGTCGGACTTGACTGAGCATACAGAGATAGTTTACCACAGAAACCCCTCCTAAATCACTTTGTCACCACCAAAGCCCACTGAGAAATATAAGCTCGAGGAAAATATAAGCCCAAGAAAAATAAGGTGGGATCTAGGTGACAGGTGATAAGGTCTAATCTCTTCCTTTGTCCTTCACCTCGTTTTCCTTAATCCTCTGGGTGTGGTATTCATGGGGTGCCGCACCCAGAGGCCTTGTACCCAGCCCTTCAGACCAGAGTCCCTGGTGCAAAAACGGCTGCGCCGCTCATCTGGCCTCGTGCAGGAAAGCTGTGGTGTTGTTCAGTCCCTAAGTTGTATCCGATGCTTGGTGACGTCATGGACTATATAGCTCTCCAGGCTCCTCTGTCCATGGGATTTTTCAGGCAAGAATACTGAAGTGGGTTGCTATTTCCTTCTCCAGGGGACCTTCCAGACCCAGGGATCAAACCTGAGTCTTGTGCACTGGCAGGTGGATTCTTTACCACTGAGCCACCTGGGAAGCCCAGAAGCTTGAGTGTTGTGAAAGTGAAAGTGAAGTTGCTCAGTCATGTCTGATTCTCTGTGACCCCATGGACTGTAGCATACCAGGCTCCTCTGACCATGGATTTTCCAGGCAAGGGTACTGGAGTGGGTTTCCATTTCCTTCTCTAGAGGATCTTCCCAACCCAGGGATTGAACCTGGGTCTCCCACATTGCAGGCAGATATTTTACCATCTGAGCCACCAGGGAAGCCATTGAGTGCTGTGACTAGCACTCAGTTCAAGATGGTGGTGGTAGGCCATGAGCAGACACTGGATGCTGGGCACAGTGATCTGAAGCCTGAGCAGCACAGCTGTACCTGATCATGTGAGAACTACCCTCCTACTCCCCACCCCAGAAGATCCATATAAAGCGGTTCCACCCACAACTTTTTGGGGAGAGCGTGTGCTCTAGAGTGGGAGCTCCCACCTCTCCATTCTTTGATCAAACAATAAAGCTTCTTGGGCTTCGAAACCAAACTCTATCTTGTTCTGTGGGCTGAAGAAACACCTGACAGGAGGACTCATGTTGGGGACCAACTTGAAAAGGTCAGTAACAGCACTACATACAGCTGCCTCTATTTCCACATTAAAAATGTGATGAAAATGAACAGTAGTGCAGTTCAGTTCAGTTCAGTTACTCAGTCGTGTCCTACTCTTTGCGACCCCATGGACTGCAGCACACCAGGCATCCCTGTCTATCACCAGCTCTTGGAATTTACCCAAACTCATGTCCATCAAGTCAGTGATGCCATCCAACAGTCTCAACCTCTGTCGTCCCCTTCTCATTCCACCTTCAATCTTTCCCAGCATCAGGGTCTTTTCCAATGAGTCAGTTCTTCGAATCACGTGGCCAAAGTATTGGAGTTTCAGCTTCAGCATCAGTCTTTCCAATGAAAATTTAGGACTGATTTCCTTTAGTATGCACTAGTTGGATCTCCTTGCAGTCCAGGGAACTTTCAAGAGTCTTCCCCAACACCACAGTTCAAAAGCATCAGTTCTTTGGCACTCAACTTTCTTTATAGTCCAACTCTGACATCCATACATGACTACGGGAAAAACCATAGCTTTGACTAGGTGGACTTTTGTTGGCAAAGTAATGTCTCTGCTTTTTAATATGCTGTCTAGGTTGGTCATAGCTTTTCCTTCAAGGAGCAAGCGTCTCTTAATTTCATGGCTACAATCACCATCTGCAGTGATTTTGGAGCCACCAAAAATAAAGTCTGTCACTGTTTCCATTATTTCCCAGTCTATTTGCCATGAAGTGATGGGACTGCGTGGCATGATCTTATTCTGAATGTTGAGTTTTAAGCCAACTTTATCACTCTCCTCTTTCGCTTTTATCTTTAGTTCTTCTTTGCTTTGTGCCATAAGGGTGGTGTCATCTGCATATCTGAGGTTATTGATACTTCTCCCAGCAATCTTGATTCCAGCTTGTGTTCCATTCAGCCTGGCATTTCACATGATGTACTCTGCATATAAGTTAAATAAGCAGGGGGACAATATACAGCCTTGACATACTCCTTTTCCTATTTGGAACCAGTCTGTTGTTCCATGTCCAGTTCTACCTGTTGCTTCTTGACTTGCATACAGATTTCTCAGGAGGCAGGCAAGGTGGTCTGGTGTTCCCATCTCTTGAAGAATTTTCCATAGTTTGTTGTGATCCACACATGGTTTGTCTGTGACCACGTCAAAGGCTTTGGTGTAGTCAATAAAGCAGAAGTAGATGTTTTTCTGGAACTCTCTTGCTTTCTCAATGATCCAACGGATGTTGGAAATTTGATCTCTGGCTCCTCTGCCTTTCTAAATCCAGCTTGAACATCTGGAAGTTCACAGTTCACATACTGTTGAAATCTGGCTTGGAGAATTTTGAGCATCACTTTGCTAGCGTGTGAGATGTGTGCAATTGTGCACTAGTTTGAACATTTTGGGCATTGTCTTTCTTTGGATTTGGAATAAAAACTGACCATTTCCAGTCCTGTGGCCATTGCTGAGTTTTCCAAATTTGCTGACATATTGAGTGCAGCACTTTTGCAGCAGCATCTTTTAGAATTTAAAATAGCTCAACTGAAGTTCCATCACCTCTACTAGCTTTGTTCGTAGTGGTGCTTCCTAAGGCCCACTTGACTTCACACACCAGGATATCTGGCTCTAGGTGAGTGATCATGCCATCGTGATTATCCGGGTCATGAAGATCTTTTTTTGTATAGTTCTTCTGTGTATTCTTGCTCCCTCTTCTTAATATCTTCTGCTTCAGTTAGGTCCCTACCATTTCTGTCCATAATTGTGCCCTTCTTTGCATGAAATGATCCCTTGGTGTCTTGAATTTTCTTGAAGAGATCTCTAGTCTCCCATTCTATTGTTTTCCTCTATTTCTTTGCATTGATCACTGAAGAAGGCTTTCTTATCTCGCCTTGCTATTCTTTGGAACTCTGCATTCCAATGGGTATATCTTTCCTTTTCTCCTTCGGGTAATAACAGTAGTATACCCTTATAATATGTTTATTGGTTGTCAGACACTTTTCTAAGTGCTTTTTATGAATTCATTTAATCCAACAGCCAGTAATGAATGACATAGTTTCCATTATCATCTTCAATTTACAGTAAGGAAATAGAGACACTGAAAAGTTAAATAACTTGTGAAGGGTTGCAGACCTAGCATGTGGTGAATGAAGCCAAATCAAATCTGGGCCCCCCAAAGAAACTCTCCCCTGCTTCGCTGTGGCATGCTGCCTCTCTAATCCCATAACAGGCTAGTATGAGTGCCAAGTTAACACATAAAGGCTCAAGGAGAGGATGCAGCCCTGCCCCATAACACAAATGAAACAGCTAACTGAATGCCATCCCCTGCTGCTTCCCTGCTTCTTTCATTCCATTTGACAAGCTCTGATTTTTGAGAAGACTCAAGGCCTTTGGGCCGTGAGGAATAGGCTATTCTAAACTGTTCCTGCGATTGAACTCACAGATTGTTAGGCAAACACTGATGTATGCCCTGAATGGGGATCCTCTGGGATAGTCTTAATTTTTAAATTACGACATGAGCATTTCATCTTGTGTAGGCTGGTACAGTAAATGGAGCAAGCAGAAACCAGCTGATTTCCAGAGAGGCAGAAAGCTCAAAAATCCCAACCGAGAGTCATTTAGTCCTCACATTCTGTGGCATTCTCTCATAGAAGTATACAAAATCAGCACTGACAGGCCATTTCCACTCTCCCATCTCTGATGGACATGCAGTCCAGAAAGGAGAGCAGTAGACACTGGGCTATGCCAGGGAGATCAGCCATGAGTATTGTGGTTTTTGCTGGGCTTTGATATGATTTGAAGGCTCAGTGATAAAGAATCCACCTGTCAATGCAGGAGACGCCAAAGACGCAGGTTCAATCCCTGGGTCGTTAGATCCCCTGGAGAAGGGAATGGCTACTCACTCCAGTATTCTTGCCTAGGAAATCACATGGACAGATGAACCTGGTGGGCTATAATCCGTAGGGCTACAAAGAGTTGGACATGACTGAGCACAAATACACCATTAAGACTAGTGGAATTGAATCTAACCATCATATTTACAATTAGCATACTTTACAGAGGCTTCCCTGATGGCTCAGATGGTAAAGAATCTGCCTGCAATGCAGAAGACCTGGGTTCGATCCCTGGGTTAGGAATATCCCCTGGAGAAGGCCATGGCAACCCACTCCAGTATTCTTGCCTGGAGAATCCCGTGGACAGAGAAACCTGGCAGGCTACAATCCATAGTGTCTCAGAGTCAGACACAATTGAGCGACTAAACTTTTACTTTTCACTTTCTTTACTTTCTAGAAGTGATTATCTGTGAAAATTACAATTTTTTGTTGTGATAATAAACTTGATAATTAATCGAGAACTTACTAAGTGCCCAACACTGTACTAAGCACTTTATGCATCTTATCTCTTTTCCACCTCACAATAGCTCTCTGAGAGGTATTCTTACCTGCATTTTACAGGTGAGAAGACCTGGAAAGTTTAAGAAAATGCCAAAATCCACACATCTACAAAGAAGCAGAGCCAGGATTCAATTAAAAGTCTTTTTTTAACCTGGTGCTTGTGCTCTTAACCACTTATTTATATGTTTTGTATTAAAAGAAGAATGCATTTACATTAATTTTCTGATAGATGAAAAATAGGTAGGATTTCATTAGGTTGAATGATGCGAAAGGGCTGTTTCTGTAGGCCAAAGCAATAAAATATTGGCAATTTCATAGAAGTCAAACAGTTCATAACTGAGCAACTAATAAATTTTTATTTTCATATCCTTAGCATCCTAATAGGCTAATGTGCACAAAATTATGGATCACTGGTAAGTTTTGGCATCATCCTGAAAATATAGATGTCCCTTAATAGCTCTATTGAAACCATGGGGCCACTTTCTTCCATATAAATTTTATAGAAAAGAAAGGTCCTGGGGAGAGCAGGGCTACTGAACAGCCTTCATTTTTTTTGGGTCACATATGGGCAGAGAAAGTGCTCTCTAAATTGCTCTTTAAAAAAATTATTTATTTACTTCTTTTTGGCTGTGCTGGGTCTTCGTTACTGTGCAGCTTTTCTCTAGTTGCAGTGAGTCAGGGCTACTCTTCATTGTAGCGTGCAACTTCTCACTGTGGTGGCTTCTCTTGGCCCACTCTAGGCCTGCCAGCTTCAATAGTTGTGGCTCCCGGGCTCTAGAGCACAGGCTCAGTGGTTGTGGTATATGGGCCTAGCTGCTCCGTGGTACATGGCATTCTCCCAGACTAGGGATTGAACCTGTGTTTCCTGTGTTGCAAGCAGATTCTTTATTCCTGAGCCACCAGGTAAGCCCTATATTGCTCTTTTAGGGAGATGATGAGACATGTCTGTGATGGGATATTTCAGGTTTTAAGTTTCTCTCTTCTCAGAAAGTAAATTCTTGCATTATTTGGAGTGTAAAAGGGTAACTGAATATTTCTTCATGTCATACCTGTAGAGGCAATTATAATGTTAATACACACATGCTCTGTGTGTATACATGTACATGCTGCTGCTAAGTCGCTTCAGTCGTGTCCGACTCTGTGCGACCCCATAGACGGCAGCCCACCAGGCTCTCCTGTCCCTGGGATTCTCCAGGCAAGAACACTGGAGTGGGTTGCTATTTCCTTCTCCAATGCATGAAAGTGAAAGTGGAGTCGCTCAGTTGTGTCCGACTCTTAGCGACCCCATGGACTGCAGCCTACCAGGCTCCTCCGTCCCTGGGATTTTCCAGGCAGGAGTACTGGAGTGGGATGCCATTGCCTTCTCCAATGCATATACATAGTTAATGTTAATTACGAAAAACTCTCTTCCTATCAAAAGAGTGCATTTCCCTCTTCCTTCTCATTTATATCAAAACAGCCTAGAATAGGTCTTTACAATAATGCAATAAAATATTGAAGTTTTTAAAATGGAAGGAAATTCTGACACACTCTGGTCAGGACAATGGGTAAACCTTGAGGACGTAATGTTAAGTGATATAAGCCAATCACAAAACAATAAATAATATATGATTACACATATATGTAGTATCTAGAGTAGTCAAATTCATAGAAAGCAGAATGGTGGTTTCCAGGAGCTTGGGGGAAGAGGAAAATGGGGAATTATTGTTGAATGTTGAGTATGGAGTTTCAGTTTTGCAAAATGAAAAAGTTCTGGAGATTGATTTCACAACAATATGAATGTACTTAACACTACTGAACTGTCCACTTAAAATGGTTATGATGATAAGTTTTATGTTATGTGTATTTTACTACAATTTAAAAAAAGATTGGAGTTTTTAGAGACCAGGTTTTCCCAAGGTTTCTTATTAGTATATGGGAGGATGTGTGAGTGGTCTGTGAAGATAATTTTAGAATGCAAAAGTAAAGACAGCAGTTGATTTATCTTTTTAAACCAGTCCTTGAAAGCTCTTCGAATAGAAAAAGCTAGTTGACAGCTTTTCATTTAATGCCAAATTCACTACATTTTACCTGCAAGCATTTACAGGCGTTAAAGACAGTAGTTGTATGCTCTTTCCTCGACAAACGTGGAGTTTTAAAAATATATTGAGTGGGTTCTCTCATCAATTTAATGGCCTAAGGCAGAATTTCATACTGTTACACACTTTTAAGAGCATAGCAACTCCAAATACACTACTTTTTATCCTTTCTCCCTGCCCAAATATCCTAATTGGTAATTTCATGAAAATCAGGACCAGATTTATATCTTATTTAAGATTTAATAGAACTTCCCTAGTGGCTCAAATGGTAAAGAATCTGCTTGCAATGCAGGAGACCTGGGTTCGTTCCCTGAGTTGGGACGATCCCCTGGAGAAGGAAATGGCAACCCATTTCAGCATTCTTGCCTGGAGAATCCCATGGACAGAGGAGCCTGGTGGGCTACAGTCCATGAGGTTGCAAAGTGACTGAGTGACTAACACAACGCTTTAATACTGCTAACTGAAAGTGCACCAAATATTTTTGCTTTTTTCCCTTTTTTCTTGTTGAGGTGACAGGAAGCTATATCTTTGTTCTTAAAATGTGGGAGGGTTGGCACTTCCCTGCTGACCCCCAGTGGTTAAGACTTTGTGCTTTCAGTGCAAAGGGGGAGGGTTCAAACACTGGTTAGGGAAATAAGATCCCACATGCCCTGCAGCACAGCCCCAAAAGTATAAAAATAAAACAAAAACAAAAACACGAGGGGATTAAGAAGTTTTACATAACTGTTTAGGGTAACACTTGAGCTTCATTGCTAATTGTGTGTGAATGTATGCTCAGTGAACAAAGGTGCAGGTGTAAAGATTAGGAGCTTAAAAGAAGTCACAGGTATTTTACAAGAGTAAGCTAATTATGATGTGTCAGAAACAAAGAGGCCAGAAAATCAAATGCAATGGAAAAAAAGAGCACAAAGATACAATCTGGAAGCAATCTAAATGTCCATTGACAGAGGAATGGATAAAGAAGCTAATGATACATATACCCAGTGGAATATTACTCAGCCATAAAAAATAAGGACATGATGCCATTTGCAGCAACATGGATGAACCGAGAGACTGTCATACTGAGTGAAGTAAGACAGAGAAAGACAAAGGTATGATAGTGCTTATTTGTGGAACCTGAAAAAATGGTACAAATGAATTTATTTACAAAACAGAAATAGAGTCACAGATATAGAAAACCAACTTATGGTTACCAGGGGGAGGGATAAATTAGGAGATTGAAATTGACATATGCACTACTATGTATAAGACAGATAATAAGGACCTACTGTGTAGCACAGGGAACTCTACTCATTATTCTGTAATAACATATATGGGAAAAGAATCTGAAAAAAGTGGATATGTGTATATGTATAACAGATTCACTTTGTTGTACACTTGAAACTACCCCAATATTATACATCAACTATACTCCAATAAAAGTCTTTAAAAATACATCATTTGATGTACAGCTCTCTGTCTCAAAAAACTTCTGTAACTGCGCCTTGATTTCTAACCAGCAGAACAGTTCTCAGAGATTTCTGAGATGCTTTTCTTGGATTGTAATCCTCAAATTTGGCTCAAATAAAATTTCCAATTCTTTTTTAAAAAAATGTTATTATCTATAAATAAGAAGCTTCAAGATCAAAGACTCTAAATAGGATCCTAAAAGTTTCCAAGGTAAACTCCTTAGGTTGGGACTATAGAATACATGTTTTGTTCTTAATTATTTTGTATTTAATATCATGTATTTAACATAAGTACTGAATATTTATTTTGGAGATACCTCTCCAGAGCTAGAGAGACTACCAGTGAAAGTCAAGAGGCAAATTTTCCAAAGTTACCCTTTTGTGTCTTGAAAAGATTTCTGTTTGTTCTGTTCTTTCTGTAAATCAGATTTCACATGACTTTGTCATTTTAGTACTTCAATTTATTACTGCTCAACAACCTTGAGTGATTAAAGCTATCGTTTCAATTGACCAATTTGAAATAATGCCTCATCAATGACTACTCATTGTTGAGTTAGCTCATAACTCATTTTAGATTGTTATGAGCTGCCAGTAACAGAAGATCTTATTAGAGGAATCAAAAAACAGGGGTTCATGTTTCTCATTATAAGAAGTCCAGAGGCTTGTGGCTCCTGGCATTGGTTGAGTAGATTAAGTTGTCAGGATCATTGTCTGAGTCAGTGGATGTCAGGCTGTGGGTCTTAAAGTCTTAAAAATTATTAAGGACTCCCAAAGAGCTTTTGTTTATGTGGATTATGCCTATTGATATATTAAAAAATTTTTTTTTAATTTGAAGGATAATTGCTTTACAGAATTTTGTGGGTTTTCTGTCATACATCAATAAGAATCAGCCATGGTGGTTTATATGTATTGATGTTTATTGTGTTAATTATAGCTTCCCTGGTGGCTCAGACAGCAAAGTGTCTGCCTGCAATGTGGGAGACCCAGGTTCGATCCCTGGGTCGGAAAGATCCTCTGGAGAAGGAAATGGCAACCCACTCCAGTACCCTTGCCTGGAAAATCCCATGGATTGAGGAGCCTGGTAAGCTACAGTCCATGGGGTCTCTAAGAGATGGACACGACTGAGCAACTTCACTTTCACTTTCCTTACTGTGTTAGAGAACTTATACTTTTCAAAAATTATTTGTTAATTCATTTGAAAATAATAAGCCAATTACAAAGTAACATTTTGTGAAAAATACTTTCAAAACAAAAAGAAAAAAATTGGTGAGAAGATTGGGATTGTTTGAAATCTTTTGAATGTCCGACTTAACAAAGAATAAGTAGATTCTCATATTGCCTGCGGTCAATTTGTTGGGCCATGGTCGTTCGGTTGAAGTGTGATCTTACATAGGTATACAGTTAGGAAAATGGTGACCTTGAGAATGCCCTCAAAGGACTAAGGGACTCCCAGGGATCCTTAGGCCACCATTTGAAAACTGCTGGACTGGATGGTTCTTCTCATGTTTGCTGCATCCTAGTGAAAAGATGACTATTGTACCTCTGAGTTTTGTTTTCAAAGCAGGAAGAAGAGAGGAAAGTACAGGGTTTTCTTACAAGGCTTCTCTTCTCTGTAAGATTTCCTCTTCATCTCATTAATCATAACTGGATTAAAACCCATCATCAGATTAATCATTAACCAAGGAGAATAAGAAGATCACGACTGATTTAGAACTGGGACCAGCCTGGGGCTGAGGTAGGATTTACCATCCCTGGAATTAAGAACTCTCCCTCAGATTCAGCAAAAAATACAGATGTTGTTAAATTTGAATTTCAGAGGTCAGAGTCGCAATCTGCTTCAGGAGAACTGTCTCTTGGAGGCAGAATGGCTGCTGGAGGTGGGTTTAGGGGATGTGGAGAAGAGAAACCAGCCTGAGGAAGGCAGTGAGCAGGAGTTTTTTTCTGGGCTTCTCCCCCACCTCCGGCGGGGTACAGAGAAGGTTGCTCTACCGCAGGAGACAGCAGCCTGGCCAGCTCAGTGTAATCAAGCAGAAACAAAGAGAAGCCCGTTTGCTTGGCAGAACAGAATGTCAGAGGAGCCCTGCAGGACCCAGTCCTGAGATTTGGTCCCTGGTTTCCAAGTGTTGAGGAAGACAGACAGGCTATAAGAACGCAGTCTCACTGTTCCCACCCCTGCTTTCCAATCGCTCTTCCTTCCAGGTCAGAAGCAGCTATATTTACATTTTCTACTGGTGAACTTACATTTATTAATCTTCAGATTTCAGAAATTGTCACTGCCTTTTCATTGAACTTCTCAGTACTAACTCTGCCTCAGTAAGTTTATAAGGAAGTGGCAAAACCAATGGAAACAGGGTGTTTTTGTTCTTTTTTTTTTTTTTAAAGCAAACCCTTTCCCTGGGCAACAACCAAGTGGCAAAATAAATTCTTTCAATACTCATTACTGCTTGGCTTGCATACATCATTACCAACTTAAAGAAATGAGGCAGGAAGCTATTGTAAGAAAATATTATGGTAAAGGGAAACAAAAGTAATGTCACCAAAGATTGTATTTTTTTTCCTATAGAAATAAGATACCATCTAAACATGTTAGTCACTCTATCATTTCTGACTCTTTGCAATCCATGGACTGTAGCCTGTCAAGCTCCTCTGTCCATGGAATTCTACAGGTAAGAATACTGGAGTGGGTAGCCATTCCCTTCTTCAGGGGATCTTTCCAACCCAGGGTTCGAACTTGGGTCTCTTGCATTGCAGGCAGATTCTTTACTTTCTGAGCCACCAGGGAAGCCCATCTATGCCAAAGTATTAAATCTTTTTTTTTATAACTAGCAGGTCTGAGAGCCCAAAAAATCAATCATTTATTCACTTAACAGTTATTATGTGCCTTTTCTATACCAGTCTGTGCTGGCCATACAAAGGATGAATTAGACATGGTCCCATACAGTTAGTATAGGGAGGGAGAAATGTAAAGAAGAAACTAACAGCAACACACACAATAATAATGTTAATAAAATCTTTAGTAGATAAATGAATGAGAGATAGTATTAATTGTTAGGCATTGAATGAAATGCTCTATATTAAGGAAATACATCAGATCCAATAATCAATATCAATAATCAAATTTAACCCTCCTGATAGGCATATGTTGTAGGCATTATTATTTTCATCTGGTTAGCAAATAAAAAAATGTCCCTGAGCTCAGAGATGTTTAAAGATTTGCCCATGTTAGTAAGTAGTAGGGGTGGGATTCAAACGACCTCTGGCAGGTGAGGAAAGGTTTCAGTTAGTAGGTGACCGTTGAAAAACAATTAGGTATTTCCTAGTAGGAAGGATGGGGGGAGTGGATTGAGGAAGGGTAGTCCAGGAAAGAGAAGAGAATGTAGAAATGGGTGGGAGACAGGACATACCCAGACTGTGGAGAAGCAGGGGGCAATTCTGAGAAAGCTGGGCCTGGGCATGATTTGGTGTGGGAAGTGAGGGGAAAGGCTGGCAAAGAAGACAGGGCAGAGCACAGGGGCCTTGAATCTTCTGAGGAATGAAAGGTACTTAAGCAGGGGAGTCACGAGATTGGATTTGCATTTGAAAAAAATTATTCCAAATCAGCAGTGTAGAGAAAGGGAGGCAGGAAACTGTCTCCCTGGCTCAGGAGACCAGCAAAGTAATGCCACTCCTGAGAATACAACTTAGAGAAACTCTCAAACATCTGTTCAAATAGAGCAGCGCCGAACTGTTTGCATTTGTGAGAAATCCTAAATGCCTTTGACAGAGGATAAATAAACAAATCGTGGTATAGTCACATGGCAAAATACCATATGGTAGTTAATGTGACTGAATTAGGGCAATGAGTGTCAACAGGAAGAAAAAATAAAATTGAGTGAGGCAAGCAAGCTGCAGAAGGCATGTATAGTAGACATCATTTAAGTAAAGCAATGCTTTAAATTGTTAGTCAATTCTTAAATATCTAAAGAAAGCGTAAAACGTATCTGCAATTGATAATAGCAATTTCATGAGAATGTGCTGGGGAAAGAGGCACTTGGGGATGGGGGACGGGCTAGTTAAGTGGGCTTAAATATCTATATTTACAACTATATCTATATCTTCATTTCTTTAAGTAAAATGGCAGATATGACAATGTTAAGATTTTGATAAAACTTGTAGTCAGAACACAGTTTGTTATATTATTCTCTATGAAAGTGTTAGTCGCTCAGTTGTGTCTGACTCTTTGCAACCCTATGGACCGTAGCCCTCCAGGCCCCTCTGTCCATGGAATTCTCCAGGCAAGAATACTGGAGTTGGTAGCAATTCCCTTCTCCAGGGGATCTCCCCGACCTAGGATCAAACCCGGGTCTTTTGCATTGCAGGCAGATTCTTTACCATCTGAGCCACCAGGGAAACACCTATTATTCTCTATAATCAGCTGTGTATTTCACATATAAAGTTAAAAATGTTAAGGACTTCCCTGGTGTTCCAATGGTGAAGACTTCACACTTCTAATGCAGGAGGCCTGGATTTGATCCCTGGTCAGGAAACTAGATCCCACACGCTGCAATTAAGATGTGGTACAGCCAAAAAAAAAAAGGTTTAACTTGGATTCAAAAGTGTCTGCTTTCTCCAACAAAAAGAAAGTAAAGAAAGAGAAAACAGCACTCAAGCAGCAGTACAGCCCAGTGATAGGGGGCGGGGAGAACTGCAATGTCCAGGCAAGAGGTGGTGGGGACATGGACTGCTGTGGTGGCAGGGGGAATGGAGACGACACAAGAGATGGGAAGCGGGTGACTGTGGACTCATGGCAAATGGGGGGAGAGTAGAGTCTAGATGTCCTCCAGCCTCTAGGTTGTACTACTGAGTGGGTGGTGGGGCTAAACACCAAGAAAGGGAAAGTAGGAGAAGCAACAGGTATGGTTGGGGTGTGGTGCATGGAGATGGCTTTCAGACATATTCAATGAGAGGATCTTCCAGGCAGAAGCACTGGACACATCATTTGATATTCAGACCAGGAGTTCAACATCTGGGGTAGAAATATAAATATGGTTATCACCAGCAGTTGGGGGAAAATGTGAGAGTAAATAGAGAAAATAATAAGTCTTACTGTAGGAATAAATGTAAATGTATAATATGGATAAGGATTAAAATAAATTTTAATGGAAGGTGAGGTCAGGTATGAGAAGGATGGTATGTAAGTAAAATATGAATCTTGATTTTTGCTCATTGTACTTGAAACTTTTAAGAGAAGTAGTAACCTGACTAATTACATGTTGAAGACCTGAAATATGTGTTGTCTTAACCCCTCATCACCATGTAGAAGAACTTACTAAGGATCCTTAGGAAAGTCTGATCTCTCTACAGGATACATTGGAACCAGCAAAAAAGCATTTCTAAATCATCAGTGGAAACCAACCTGATGTTGGTAAACCAGTCAATGCTAAGAATCACCTGGGGAACCTGAGCCAGACTCAGTGGTGCAGTGGTAAAGAATCTACCTGCCAAAGCAGGAGACACAGGAAGATCTGGGTTTGATCCCTGGGTTGAGAAGATCCCCTGGAGTAGAAAATGACAATCCACTCCAATGTTCTTGCCTGGAAAATCCCAAGGACAGAAGAGCCTGCTGGGCTATGTCCATGCAGTCTCAAAGAGTTAGATATGACTGAGCACATATACACACCTTTGTGTTAGTTGCTCAGCCATGTCTGACTCTTTGTGACCCCATGCACTGTAGCCCGCCAGGCTCCTCTCTCTATGGAATTCCCCAGGCAAGAATACTGGAGGGACTTGCCATTCCCTTCTCCAGGGGATCTACCCAACCCAGGGACTGAACCCAGGTCTCCTGCATTGGAGGCAGATTCTTTAACATCTGAGTTACCTAGAAAGCAATGCAGATTCTAGAATGATCAACTGGAAGCCTGGAGCTGGGGCCTGGGAATCATAATTTCAAAAATCTCTACAGGTCAAGCTGATCATCAGGACATCAGTTGGTCATCAGCCACAGTATCAACTTGTGGACAGCCCCTGTCAGCTGACATGGAGTCTGTCTAGCTCCATTTGACTTCTTCTCCTCCACTGGGACCTTGAGCTCATATCTTTATGTCTTTGTTTCCTTAGCCTTACAATAGGAATAAAAGTAGTACCTACTCTTGGGGTAGTTGTAAGGACTGAATGCATTAATTTACTTAAATTAATTAATACTATTTACTTAAAACAGTATCTGGCATAATATTGTAAACATGTAATAAAAGATAGTTACTATAACTGTTATTTTTACTAATATATGTGAGAAAGTTACTGGCATACAATTCTGCTACTGTTTTTGCTAACTAAAATATTCTAATGATTTTTAAGAAAGAATAAAATTCTACGCTTGAGTCCTTGGTACTAAGATCTTCACTTCCCCTGTCTTCCAAGCCTCCTGAAGTAGTTGCCTTATCTCTTTTATGTCTTTGGCACAGGGAATTTATCCTGAAGCTGTTGGAAGCTTGAAAGCATATTTTATGCATGAACTAGTCTATGAGAGTTTTGGCATTCGAAAGAAGATAGATTTGTATTCAAATGGCTCTTATTACGATCCAGGTGCCTCAGCAGAACCTGGTGAGATTTGGAGTTTCTGGCAGTTTCACAGGAAGTATTTCCATGGTTAAGAAACTTTCTTGTAACCAAATGAATCTGTTAGACTTCACGTCCGTGCATGCCCTGCAGATCTAATTATATGGACTTCCTGAGGTAGATGTATCACATTACATCCACATTTTTGAAAGGAAAACTCCTTGAATTATTACAGTTCATATAGATTCTTAATTCAAATTGGTTCATAAAGGTGAGAAAGAAGACATGTTTATTATAGACATACTCTTTACCAATCTAACTAATCTTATACTAACCATACACCTTGGGTATATTTTATGAATATTGTGTTGAGTCATTTTGATAGTTAGAATTCCACTACACTGAAAGTTACTCAGTAGTTTTAATTTCATGAGAAGGTAATACTTCTAAGATTTTTGCCTATTAAGTAGTTAATTATCTCTAAATAATTACTAAAGCACACTTAAGAGCTAAGTAAAATGTGGCCAACTGAGAGAGGTCATCACGTTAAAAAATGCTCCGCATCACTGTCAATAGGGAAAGACAAGTTAAAACTGCAAGGAAATACTACTGTACATCTACTAAATGGCTAAAACTAGAAACACTGACAGTACCAAGTGTAGCCAAGGCTATGGAGGAGTTAGAACACACACATTGCTGGTGGAAATGCAAAATGGTACAGCCACTTTGGAAACAGCTGGACAGTTTCTCTTGAAACTGCATAAACTAATATTACTATTTGACCCAGCAATCCCACTCTTAGGTATTTACATAACCAAGAGAAATGAAAATTATGTTCCCTTAACCTCTGGTAACTAGGGGGCAATGAGTGGGGGAAGAGATAGTTAAGGGGTTAGAAAAAAAGAAGACATATTCCCATAAAAACCTTCATGCAAATATTTATAGCACCTTTGTTCATAACTGCCCCAAACTGGGAGTGATCCAATTGTCCTTCAGTGGGTGAATGGATAAATTATCTGTGGCATACCCATATGTGGAAGGCCAAATAATGATACCCTGGAAGATGTCCATGTCCTAGAACCTGGGAATGTTGCCTTATGTGGAAGAAAAGGATTACAGGTGTGATTAAGAACCTTGGGGGGGGAGATTCACCTAAGTCTGTGTAAGAGGAAAGCAAAGGGAGATTTGACTTCAGAAAAACATGATAGGAGGTACTGTGACCACAAAGGTAGAGATCAGAGTGATGTGGCCACTAGTTAAATATTGCTGGCAGCAACACTTCCAGTATTGCTGGAAAAGACAAGGGAAGAATTCTCTGCTAAAGACTCCAGAAGCCTCGCCAACACTTGGTTTTGGCCCAGTGATACTGATTTCAACTTCTGGACTCCAGAACTGTGAGAGAATACATAGGTGTTGCTTTAAGCCACCAAGTCTGTAGTAATTTGTTATAGCAGCCATAGGAAACTAATACCCCATACAATGGAGTACTACTCAGTGATAAAATGTTATGAACCACAGTCCATGGGGTCCCAAAGCATCAAACACAACTGAACGACTAAGCACATATGTAATAACATAGATAAATTTCAAAAAATCTCATATGCTTAGTGAAAGAAACCAAACTCAAAAGTCTATATGCCATCCAATTCCATTTACATGACATTCTTTAAAAGAGACAGAGAACACATCAGTGGTTCCCAGGGGTCATGCGAGGTTGATTACAAATGGGCAGACAAAAGGAGTTCTTTGGAATGATGGAACTGTTTTGAATCTTGATTGTGACAGTGGTTATACACTTTATTTATCAAAACTCATAGACCTGTATACCAAAAAAGATAAATTTTGTCATGTGTAAATTTTAAAATTAAATTTAGAAAATAAATCAATCTTTAGCAGCCAGGAAAAATGTTGAAGTGTTAAACTTTCAAAGGGAAATTGAAATCCCTTGCTATTTATTTTTAAAATTTTTATTTATTTATTTGGCTGCACTGGGTCTTCACTGAGGCACTCAGGATCTTCAGTCTTTGTTGTAGCATGTGGGATCTTTAGCTGGGATATAAGAACTCTTAACTGCGGTATGTGGCAGCTAGATCCCTGACCAGAGATTAAACCTGGGCCCCCAGCATTGGAACCTCGGAGTCTTAGCCACTGGACCACCAGGGATATCTCTGAAGTTCCCTTTTAGGTATTGTTGCCATACAGGTTTGTTAATAAGAAGCAAGAAAATGTTGGAGAATGTTTACCCAAAATGTTAATTTAACTCTAAAAATATTGTAAACATCCCTTCTCTGACTTTCAGGTTCCAAAAACTTGAGCTGTACATAATTGCACAATCTTGTTACAACGTGGTTAATGAAATGATCCAGGGCAAGCAATACGGAACAAGGAAACTGAAAGTTCTCGGAATACAGTTGGGCAATCTCAGACTATCCTGGTCCCTGCTGAAGTCTGTTATCACCTCAGTCAGTCAGTCAGTTCAGTTGCTCAGTCGTGTCTGACTCTTTGTGACCCCATGAACTGCAGCACGCTAGGCGTCCTGGAATTTACCCAAACCCATGTCCGTTGAGTCGGTGATGCCATCCAACCATCTCATCCTCTGTTGTCCCCTTCTCCTCCTGCCCTCAATCTTTCCCAGCATCAGGGTCTTTTCAAATGAGTCAGCTCTCCGCATCAGGTGGCCAAAGTACTGCAGTTTCAGCTTCAACATCAGTCCTTTCAATGAACACCCAGGACTGATCTCCATTAGGATGGACTGGTTGGATCTCCTTTCAGTCCAAGGGACTCTCAAGAGTCTTCTCCAATACCACAGTTAAGAAGCATCAATTCTTTGGCACTCAGCTTTCTTTATAGTCCAACTCTCACATCCATACATGACCACTGGAAAAACCATAGCCTTGACAAGACAGACCTTTGTTGACAAAGTAATGTCTCTGCTTTTTAATATGCTGTCTAGGTTGATCATAATTTTCTTTCCAAGAAGTAAGCATCTTTTAATTTCATGGCTACAATCACCATCTGCAGTGATTTTGGAGCCCAGAAAAATAAAGTCAGCCACTGTTTCCACTGTTTCCACTGTTTCCCCATCTATTTGCCATGAAGTGATGGGACTGAATGCCATGATTTTAGTTTTCTGAATGTTGAGCTTTAAGCCAATTTTTTTCACTCTCCTCTTTCACCTTCATCAAGAGGCTGTTTAGTTCTTGCTCACTTTCTGCCATAAGGGTGGTGTCATCTGCATATCTGAGGCTATTAGAGGCAGCTTATTAACACAGATATTCCTGGAGACAATGCTGGATCCTGTGATGGGCTGAGCCTTCTGGGATAGCAGCAAAGATTCCAGGAACCTCTGGGTTAGTTGGCACTTATCTTGATGGGACATTGAATCAAGAACACACTATACACAAAAGGACTCCCTTTCAACCTCTGTACTTCTCAAGACTCTAATTGTCTCCAGTTTCACTGTCTAATCTAGACCTCATCTCCATGTTTCTCTGCAGAAGATAGAAATTTTAACTGGCCTGCGTTTGAGAAACAGAGTTGGAAGGATAATGGAAATCAATTGACAATTGCTTTATATTTGAATTAATCTCATAGTGTGTTATCACTGATGGTTTTATTTTGTTTTTATGGCAAATGGGCCTAATTCATTATTTTTGACAGCAATTAGATAACTGTCCAATTATGTTAGGTCAGTCCTAGTTTGAGAAGAAAAAGTGCTATCTTAAAACATGGTGATCTTAAGCCTGTTTGCTTTCAGATGTAGTCGTCATTTTTCTGCTTTGTAGGCCTATTTCCTAGGCCCTTATATCATATTCTAGCTGAGTTTAGCCAGTGAGAGGCAGAATAATGGCCCCCAAAGATGCCCATGCTCTAATTGCCAGAACATGTAGAAGTATTAAATGTTACACAGACATAAAGAATAGGCCTGTTGTTGCTAAGAGGGAAGAGCAGTGGGAAAGAGATAGAACAGGAGTTTGGAATTTGGAGATGCAAACTATTATATATAGAATGGATAAACAACAACATCCTACTGTATAGCCCAGGGAACTATATTCAATATCCTGAGATAAACCATAATGGAAAAGAATATGAAAAAGAATGCACATATACATACAACTGAATCCTTTTGCTATACAGAAGAAATGAACACAACATTGTAAGTCAACTAGAGTTGAATGAAATACATTTTTTAAAAAACATCAAATGTTACACAGCAAAAGGGCTTTGTAGACATAATTAAGATTATGGACCTGAGATGGGGAGATTATCCTGGATTATCAAAGTGGACTCACTCTAATTACATGAGCCCTTAAAAACAGAATTATCTCTTACTGGGACGAGGACAGAAGAATCAGAAGGGGCATGAGAGTTCGGAAGTGTGAGGAAGACTCGATCTGCTACTGTGAGCTTTGAAGATGGAAGAAGAAAGCCATGAGACAAGGAATGTGGGGAGCCTCTAGAAGTTGAGAATAACTCTTGTTTGATACCCAGTGAGAAAACAGTAACCTGGGTTCTACACCTGTATGGAGCTGAATTCTATCAACAAACTGAATGACTGTGGAAGTAAATTCATTTCCAGAGTCTGCACAAACAAATGTAGCCCTGCCAACTCCTTGATTTGAGCTTTAAGAGACTCTAAACAGCTCAGCTGGGTCCACTGTTTGCTGCTGCTAAGTAGCTTCAGTCGTGTCCAACTCTGTGCAACCCCAGAGACAGCAGCCCAGCAGGCTCCCCCGTCCCTGGGATTCTCTGGGGAGCCTGCTGGGCTGCCATCTCTGGGGTTGCACAGAGTCGGACACAACTGAAGCTACTTAGCAGCAGCAAACAGTGGACCCAGCTGAGCTGTACCATACTTGGACTTGAGGCCCACATAACTGGGCCCCCTGGGTTCTGTAATGTCAGTTTTTCCTCTTGTTCCTCCAGCCTGAATGTCTAAGGGCTTCCTGCTGTTGCTATTATCTTAGATATTTTCCTATCACTGAAAAAAAAAGCACAGTGTAGAAGTTGAGAATTATGTTTTATTCAGTGGGCTTGCTGAGGACTTGAGCATGGAAGATGGCTTCTGACAAAGTTCTTAGGGATTACTCTGAAGAGGTAAGGAAGGAGCCAGGTTATATAGGAGTTTTGCAACAACAGCCCAAAACCAGGAACATCAAAAGATTACTGTTAACTAAAGAAAACTGGAAATCTCAAGTTAATGAATTTAGAGGCTTTCTTTGTATAGGCGCTTGCCTGGTGGAGAGGGGAATGGCAACCCGCTCCAGTATTCTTGCCTGGAGAATTCCATGGATGAGTCTGATGGACTGCAGTCTGTGGGGTTGCAGAGTCGGACATGACTGAGTGACTAACACTTGCATAGGAAGATGGAAGAGTCTGGGATCATTGAAATCATTCCTTTGATATTCACCTGAATGGCTGAGGGTCAGTATCCTGAATCCCTTCTCAGAGTGCTGAGTTGGGGGTAGCTGCAGTGGGTGATGGCTTGAGGGCAACCACATCCTTTGTTTAGTGATATGGCAGATGGCAATGTTTGTCTACATCCCATTCCCTGGTATTCTCAGCCATTTCCAACTCCTGTGTTACCAATGCACGATAGCAGATTCCTTCTGCTTCAAATACTCCATGTGATTTCAGTTTTCTGATTTGATTCTGAGTGATAGATATAGGATAATTCAGATATTGTTTTTGTTGTTTGTAATGGTGATTGGAATGGAGGTTGTTCATTTGTTTAACAAACCTTCATTGAGAGTCTATGCTATATATATCAGTGTCGAACAGGGCAGACAAGGTCTTTAACCTCAATGAACTTTACACTGTAGTCAGGCAGACACGACTGAAGCGACTTAGCAGCAGCAGCAGCAGGCAGACAGAATTTTAATTAATAAAGTAAAGCATTAGTATTATGATAAGAATAAGGATCTGTAAGAACATAAAGCAAGGGGTTATTAAACTGATCTAGGGGCTAGGGAAGGAGTCTATAAAGAGGAGGTATTTAATGAGATTTGAAGATTGAGTAGGGTTATCCAGATGATCTCTTTGCTGGAGAATAGGAGTAAAACAACACTATTTTATTCTGCTGGAAAAGTTAAGCAAGAAAAAAAAAATCCTGGATCTAATAAGCAATTATGGCAAAGAGGCAGGATCCAAGATTAATATATATAATCAATCACTTTCCTATATATGAGTAATGAGTATAATTAAAAGTTAAAACACAGTATGATTTTCCTGAGCACCCGTCAAAATAAAGAACTTGGGTGTAAATATAACAAAATATGTGCAACATCTTTATGAGAAAAATTGCTAAACTGTGTATAATGTCAAAGAAGAACAAAATAAATGAAGATATTTTATATTCATAGATAGGAAGACTCAAATTGTCAAGAGGTCAGTTCTTCCCAACTTAATCTATAGATTCAATGCAATTCCAAACAAAATCCCAGCAAGTTATTTGTGGATATAGACAAGCTGATTCTACAACTTCTATGAAGAGGAAAAAGACTCAGAGTAGCCAACATAATATTGAAAATGAAAAGCAAAGCTGGAGGATTGACAGTATCCTATTCAAGATTTATGATAAAGCTATGCTAATCAAGATAGTGCATGTTGGTAAGAAAAAAAATAGACAAATAGGTCCATGGACCAGGACAGAGTCAAGAAGTACACTAACACAGCTAAAACAAACTGTTCTCAGGCAAAGGAGCAAAGACAATAGAGCAAAAACAGAGTCTTTTCAACAAATGGTGCTGGAACAACGAGACATCTGCATGCAAATAATAATAATCATCATCTAGATACAGACCTTACACTCTTTACAAATATTAACAAAAAATGGATCAGACCTTAATGTGAAACACAAAACTCTGAAATTCCTAGAAGACAACATAGGAGGAAACCTAGGTGATTTTGGGTGATGATAACTTTTTAGATACAACACCAAAAAGATAATCCATGAAAGAAACAACTCATAAGCTGAATTTCATTAAAAATAAAAAATTTTGCTCCATGAAAGACACAGTCAAGAGAATAGGAAGACAAACCACAGACTACAAGGAAATATTAGCCAAAGATACATCTATGAAGGACTATTATACAAAATGTATAAGAAAGTCTTAAAGCTCAACAATAAGAAAACAAAAGACCTGATTTAAAAAGGGGCAAAAGCTTTTAGCAGATGTTTTACCAAGATGTACAGATGGTAACTAGCACATGAAAAGAAATTCAATATTATTAGAGAATTAAAACAGCAATGAGATGCCATTACACACTTGTTAGAGTGGCCAAAATCCAAAACATTGACAACACCAAATGCTGGTAAGAATGTAGAGCAAAAAGAACTTTAACTCATAGCTGGTGGAATGGCAAAATGATTCAGGCACTTTGGGAGACAGCTTGGTAGTTTCTGATGGAACAAAATACACTTAGCATACGATCCAACAACTGCTCTCCTTGGTATTTACCCAAATTAATCAAAAACTTATGTCCACAAAAAAACCTGCTCATGGGTGTTTCATAGCAGCTTTACTCATAAGTGCCAAAACTTGGAAGCACGAAGATGGATAAATAAATTGGTACAACCAGACAACAAAATATTAAAAAGAAAGGAGCTATCAAGCCATGCAAAGATAAGGAGAAAACTTAAATGCATACTAGCAAGTAAAATAAACCTTATGTTAAAATTCACAGATGTACAACACTAAGAGTGAGCTTTGAGTGATAATGACTTGTCCACTGGGGGCTTCCCAGGAGGCAGGAGTGATAGAGAACCCACTTGCCAATGCAGGAGACATAAGAGATGCGGGTTCAGTCCCTGAGTCAGGAAGATCCCCTGGAGGAGGGCATGGTGACCCACTCCAGTACTCTTGCCTGGAGAATCCCATGGACAGAGGAGCCTGGTGGGCTATGGTCCATAGGGTCGCAGAGTTGGACACGACTCAAGTGACTTAGCACGCACACACGATATGTCCACTTAGATTCACTGATCGTAACAAATGTCCCACGCTGGTGAGCATAGGTGACTGTGGAGAAGGTGATGGGGGTACATGGGAACTCTCTGTGCTTTGGTTCAGTTTTGCTGTGAAGCTAATAAAACTGCTCTAAGAAATAAAGGTGATTAATTAAAAAATACTGTATGTTATTTTAGTAAAAAGCCAGAGTAAGTGCCATCTTTGACAATTCTATTTCTTGGCCAGGATACACAGCTCTCAGAGAAATTCTTCCTGGAACCACATTGGTATCTGACCTTATTTAACTCGGATTCCAGATCAGATGTCTGAGTTACATCTTTTTCACGCATTCTTGAGAAATGTATGAAATGAAAAATGTACTTTTTACTAAATCAAATAATGCGTCCAACAGGTACCCACATGAATTTAACACAGAACTGTTAATCTTACAATTTAATTTTCAGTAATTTATTATGAGAAAATAAATATTTAAAAAACAATTATTTTAAAAGTTATTTTTAAAAGTACACAATATTTTTCATAAAGTAAAAGTAGGATACAATTCAAATGTTTACCAATGGGAAATAAATTATATAAAACAAAGTGTACATATATTGTTCAGCAATGAAAAATGTTGACGTAGATCTATATTTATTGACATAGAAAGATGCCCACAGCATCTACAACAAGAAAACAACAGATTATAAACACACAGATTTGTGTGTTTTCATAAGAACTACCCTTAGATGGTAGATTTTGGAGTGAGTGCCAGTTATCAATGCATTGCCTTTCAGCTTCAAATTCATACTTCATTACCTGTTCTGCAAAAATGGAGAGATGCATTTTTCCTTTGCCAGCTGGCACATGAATTAAACAGTACAGAGAGCTGGAGGTTCCATGTAGATAGGAAGGGGTTTTCCTCCCTTGTTCCAATGTACTGCCTTGGCAGACTCTTGTGGCCAGAAGTTTCCCCCACCAGCCCCACCTGACCCCTCCAGTGGCTTTGCAGCAGAGTCCTTCTGGTTTCCCCAGAACCTTACAGAGCAGATTTTGAGTAAGTTTTGAGAGCACAGTAGCTCAGTAACTTCCCTGCCATCCTGTGGTCAAATGTGGAGGTGAGGAGTGGGGAGGGTCCTTGAGTCTTCTGTCTCAGACTTTGGGGTTGTGGCTGCTCCTTATCTCTGCCCTTCTTATATTCTTTAGAATTCTCTTTGTTTCTTACTAGCTTAATTCTTGTTGCTCCAATCCCCTGCTATAATTAATAATTTTTCTTATATTAAATTTTTCTTGTTTAAAAAGCCCACCTACATAAAATTATCTGTAATTCTACTCTCCCTAACCATCATTAACATTTTGGTGCATATTCTTTAAGCCTTTTTTTCCATGAATATGTATGCATGTGTTTTATGTATGTATATATACACATAAAAATTATGTCCATATTTTTTTTTGAAACAAAAGGTAAAGTATGTTATGGGGCTTCCCTGATGGCTTAGTAGTATAGAATCTGCCTGTCAATGCAGGAGATGCAGGTTCAATCCCTGGGTCAGGAAAAGCCCCTGGAGAAGGAAATGGCAACCCACTGCAGTATTCTTGCCTGGGAAATCCCATGGACAGAGGAGCCTGGGAGGCTATAGTCCATGGGGTTGCAAAAAGTTGGACACAAGCGAACAACTGAGTACTACTACTAAGGCATGTTATACAGACTGCTTTGTAAGCTTTTTGACATCAATATTTGTAATGGTTGCAAAGTACTTCATTGGTATATTTATACACCTTAAATTGTTAAAAATTTCCCTAGTTTGGCACATTCAGACTATTTCTAATCTTATGTCATAAACAATGATGCAATGAATATCTTTATGCTGGAAATCTCTTATTTATTCCTCCAGATTTACCTTCTACCCTCCTCTCTCCTCTCAGCTCCATTCTCTTTAGGAAGCACATTAACTGATTCCTTTGCCCTCTGGCTTCTGTTAGGTTCAGACAACACGAAGCCCCAGCAGGAGACTGGAGTGAAAGACAAGAGTGAGATCAGAGTATTCATCGTGGCTCCTTCCTTGTCAGGTCTCCTAGAGCTGGCTTTTCTCCTTGACTGAAAGTCACTATCCTCAAGGTGGCCAACCCTACACAAGCCTTTCTCTCCAGTTCTCCTAACCATCCTCCCTTGTCCCTTTTTACTGGGCCTAATGCTGACAGAAAAACATCTATTTCTGCTTTATTGACTATGCCAAAGCCTTTGACTGTGTGGATCACAATAAAATGTGGAAAATTATGAAAGAGATGGGAATTCCAGACCACCTAACCTGCCTCTTGAGAAATCTGTATGCAGGTCAGGAAGCAACAGTTAGAATTGGACATGGAACAACAGACTGGTTCCAAATAGGAAAAGGAGTGCATCAAGGCTGTATACTGTCACCCTGCTTATTTAACTTCTATGCAGAGTACATCATGAGAAACGCAGGACTGGAAGAAACACAAGCTGGAATCAAGATTGCCAGGAGAAATATCAATAACCTCAGATATGCAGATGACACCACCCTTATGGCAGAAAGTGAAGAGGAACTCAAAAGCCTCTTGATGAAAGTCAAAGTGGAGAGTGAAAAAGTTGGCTTAAAGCTCAACATTCAGAAAACAAAGATCATGGCATCCGGTCCCATCACTTCATGGGAAATAGATGGGGAAACAGTGGAAACAGTGTCACACTTAATTTTTCTGGGCTCCAAAATCACTACAGATGGTGACTGCAGCCATGAAATTAAAAGATGGCTACTCCTTAGAAGGAAAGTTATGACCAACCTGCTGCTAAGTCACTTCAGTCGTGTCCGACTTTATGCGACCCCATAGACGGCAGCCCACCAGGCTCCCTTGTCCCTGGGATTCTCCAGGCAAGAACACTGGAGTGGGTTGCCATTTCTTTCTCCAATGCATGAACGTGAAAAGTGAAAGTGAAGTCGCTCAGTCGTATCCGACTCTTTGCAACCCCATGGACTGCAGCCTACCAGGCTCCTCCATCCATGGGATTTTCCAGGCAAAAGTACTGGAGTGGGGTGCCATTGCCTTCAGATAGCATATTCAAAAGCAGAGACATTACTTTGCCAACAAAGGTCCGTCTAGTCAAGGCTATGGTTTTTCCTGTGGTCATGTATGGATGTGAGAGTTGGACTGTGAAGAAGGCTGAGCGCCGAAGAATTGATGCTTTTGAACTGTGGTGTTGGAGAAGACTCTTGAGAGTCCCTTGGACTGCAAGGAGATCCAACCAGTCCATTCTGAAGGAGATCAGCCCTGGGATTTCTTTGGAAGGAATGATGCTAAAGCTGAAACTCCAGTACTTTGGCCACCTCGTGCGAAGAGTTGACTCATTGGAAAAGACTCTGATGCTGGGAGGGATTGGGGGCAGGAGGAGAAGGGGACGACAGAGGATGAGATGGCTGGACGGCATCACTGACTCGATGGACGTGAGTCTGAGTGAACTCTGGGAGTTGGTGATGGACAGGGAGGCCTGGCGTGCTGCGATTCATGGGATCGCAAAGAGTCGGACAGGACTGAGCAACTGAACTGAGCTGAATGCTGACAGCTCTGCTGCTGCTAGAAGCCCTGGATACCTACACCATTGCTTGTGGTTTTCCTGCAACTATTCATGCATTTCTAAATTAATCCCACTTGAATCATCTTAGTTGTTGTTCTCTCACTAATATTATACAACCTTTGTGTTTAAATCTTTATGTATATTTAATTATATTCTTCATATAAATGTCTAGATGAAGAATTTGCTAGGACATTGGGTGTATCTGTTTCTAAGATGTGTGGGACATGTCTTGGTACTCACTTTAGATGGAATGGTTGTAATACTGGTGATATAGAATCACCCTTTTAAAAATGTGTAATTGGGAGGGAGCTTCAAGAGGGAAGGGACATATGTATACGTATGGCTGATTCATGTTGAAGTATGGCTGAAACCAAAAGAATTTTGAAAAGCAACTATCCTCCAATTAAAAATAAGTAAATTTAAAAAATAAATATATAATATTTAATTAAATTACATATAATTTCAAAAAATGAACAACAAAAACTACAAAGTACCTCAGAACAAATCTATCAAAAGATGTGAAAGACTTCTATGGTGATAATTATAATACTTAATTGAAAGACATAAAGTACTGACTAAATGTAAAGATATATTATGCTCATAAGTGGGAAGACTCAATAATGTGCAGATATCAAGTCCCACCAAATTTATGTATAAATTCCATACAATTCCAGTTAGTACTTTTTGTGGTATTTGTGAGTGTGTGGAACAATAAAATTATTCTAAGATAATTTAAAAATGGGTAATCTATATTCTGGATCCAACCAGATGAGGATACTCAAAAGATTCACCAAGGATAAGAAATTGGCAAGGAAGACAGCCCACCATTTACTGTGGTCTCTGAGAAGTTCTGGGGTTTCTTTGGGACAGCAAAGGATCTGGAGACATGGGTTCTATCCCTGGGTCAGGAAGATCCCCTGGAGAAGGGAATGGCAACCCACTCCAGTATTCTTGCCTGGAGAATTCCATGTACAGAGGAGTTTGGTGGGCTATAGTCCACAGCGTCAAAAAGAGTCAGACACAACTGAGTGACTTTTACTGAGAAGTTCTGGAGATCTTGTCTTTCTGTTTTTGAATAAACCTATTTTGTGAAGGAGCATTCAGTTCAGTTTAGTTCAGTCGCTCAGTCCTGTCCGACTCTTTACGACCCCATGATTTGCAGCATGCCAGGCCTCCCTGTCCATCACCAACTCCCGGAGTTCACTCAGACTCACGTCCATCGAGTCAGTAATGCTGTCCAGCCATCTCATCCTCTGTCGTCCCCTTCTCCTCCTGCCCCCAATCCCTCCCAGCATCAGAGTCTTTTCCAATGAGTCAACTCTTCGCACGAGGTGGCCAAAGTACTGGAGTTTCAGCTTTAGCATCATTCCCTCCAAAGAAATCCCAGGGCTGATCTTCTTCAGAATGGACTGGTTGGATCTCCTTGCAGTCCAAGGGACTCTCAAGAGTCTTCTCCAACACCACAGTTCAAAAGCATCAATTCTTCGGCGCTCAGCCTTCTTCACAGTCCAACTCTCACATCCATACATGACCACAGGAAAAACCACAGCCTTGACTAGACGGACCTTTGTTGGCAAAGTAATGTCTCTGCTTTTCAATATGCTATCTAGGTTGGTCATAACTTTCCTTCCAAGAAGTAAGCGTCTTTTAATCTTATGGCTGCAATCACCATCTGCAGTGATTTTGGAGCCCCCCAAAATAAAGTCTGACACTGTTTCCACTGTCTCCCCAACTATTTCCCATGAAGTGATGGGACCGGATGCCATGATCTTCGTTTTCTGAATGTTGAGCTTTAAGCCAACTTTTTCACTCTCCACTTTCACTTTCATCAAGAGGCTTTTTAGTTCCTCTTCACTTTCTGCCATAAGGGTGGTGTTTCCATCCAATTAGAAAGGGAGTTAAAGAAAGAAAATCCAGTTAGTTGATGTTGGTTTATAGAGTAGAATAAATAACTCTTCCACGTTTCTGTTGTTAAATAGGCTTTTGAGACCTTATTCAATTTCTAGCACAGGTAGTCCAAATTTGTCTTCATGTTTCAGTGTGAGGCCCAGTTCTCATGATAATGATTTCTTATGCCTGAGCTTTTCTGAGACAACGAATAATTTAAAACAGATGTGGCAGATATGAGGTTTGCAAATTGAGGGGACACAAAAAATACTGTAACTTTTATAGGATGAACCATATGAAATTTATGTTTTGTAAGTCAAAATTGTGAAACATCAGCAATTTCATATGCTTTACTCGTAGTTTTTCTCTGCTGCTACTACTGCTAAGTCACTTCAGTCGTGTCCGACTCTGTGTGACCCCATAGATGGCAGCCCACCAGGCCCCACCGACCCTGGGATTCTCCAGGCAAGAACACTGGAGTGGGTTGCCATTTCCTCCTCCAATGCATGAAAGTGAAAAGTGAAAGTGAAGTCTCTCAGTCGTGTCCGACTCTTAGCGACCCCATGGACTGCAGCCCACCAGGCTCCTCTGTCCATGGGATTTTCCAGGCAAGAGTACTGGAGTGGGGTGCCATTGCCTTCTCCCAGTAATTTTCTCTAAATCAAGTTAATTCTATTTAGAACCTTCATCTTGTCGCACTGACTAGAAAGATAATCTAGGCCGTATGCAGGATTCCTCTACACTTCCCCCTTCATCTACTCCTGTCCTCCCTCCAGCCTCTTCCTGTACCTGAGAATATGTCAAAGTTCCAGGGTGAATGGGACGTTTGGGGAAGGGAAAAGAAAGAAAAAGAAAGTCGCTCATTCGTGTCCGACTCTTTGTGACCCCAAGGACTATAGCCTACCAGGCTCTTCCATCCATGGGATTTTCCAGGCAAGAATACTGGAGTGGGTTGCCATTTCCTTTTCCAGGGGATCTTCCCGACCCAGGGATTGAACCCGGGTCTCCCACATTGTAGGCAGACGCTTTACCATCTGAGCCACCAGGGAAGTCCTTGGGGAAGGGGAAGAGCATCTATTTAAGTCGATGTTGTGCCTTTCATGTCCTCTGCCTCTGTTCTTCGTAGGCTGTGCTGAGCACATCCAAAGAGTCATGTCTGACTCTTTGCAACCTTGTGGACTGTAGCCTGCCAGCTTCCTCTGTCCATGGGATTCTCCAGGCAAGAATACTAGAGTGGGTTGCCATGCCCTCCTCCAGGGGATCTTCCCAATCCAGGGACTGAACCCATGTCTTTTACATCTCCTACATTGGCAGGCTGGTTCTTTACCACTGGCACCACCTGGGAAGCCCAGGCTGTGCTATGTGCAAGGAAATCAACAAAAGCTCTTAGGGACCTGCCAGTCTCTGGTCAGTGGTTTCTTCTCTGAGGTCTTATTGCTTCCATGGTAAGTAGCATATCTGTGATTGCAAAAGGGCTTCCAAATGACCATGACAAGGCTTACTGTAAAGGAGCTGGGTCACTGTGCACAGGGCCTGGACACTCATAAACACTCACTAAAATTGATCTGAGGAGTAAATAGATAATCCCAAGTGGTCAACCTAAGCATGCTAAGCTGAGTGAGTGGGAAAATAGCAATAGCAAACTCTTACAGGATTCTTAACATGACAGGCATTGTTCTAATTGCTCTGTATAAATTAACTCATTCAGCTCTTGCAATGACCCTAAGAGTTATGTAACTGAGCAGAGCTAAAGTAAGCTCTCAAGTTTGTAGCAGACCCCTGCATTTGGACTCTAAAGCCTGTGCACTTAAGCACTAGTCCATACAGCAGCCCAAGCATGGAGGATGCTTTCTACCTTTGTAGAGAAAGAGCTAGGCCTTCAATCTCCTCGTGTATTGCTTTTAGCTTCAGCACAGATTTCACTAGTGGCATTTATCTATGATATTTCAGATCACTAAAGAAGCCTGGGCAACATCCTGGCTTGCAGCCAGCCCTCTGGCCTTCCTGTCTGGTATACTTTGCAGGACTGGTCATGTGAGAAAGACAGCTAACAGCAACAATTGATGGGTGATGAATGGCTGGAAGTAGGGCAGCTCGAAGCATGACGGGGACAAGGAATGCAATCAGGAAAATGCTGACCTGGAACTTGAGTGGGGTAAGTTGGGCTGTGACGGATGGAAGGCAGCAGCTGCACGCATGGCATGTTGGCACACACAGTCGGAAATGCTACTTAATTTGAATTGAAATGGGCAACTTGAGAGGCAGAGCTGCAAGCAGTGACCACCGCCACAGACCAAAATACAGACCTTCCATTAATCTGTCCAACCACACTCACAGTCTTGGGTAGTATTGTTGTTGCTCAGCATCATCCTTCAATGTGATAAAGCACCATGATACAGAGCTGTGGGCCCCAGAGCCATGCATTATGAGACTTCTGTGGGAGGAGTAGGCAGAAAAGGCTTCAGACTGAGATTTAATGGGCACATCAGAGCCAATCTCCAAACAAAGATTCCTATTTAATATTTGGAATGGTCATTTTGGAGCACAGTGAGGTGTCTGTGAATGAGGGCAGAGTATTATTGGTTCCTTTTTATTTCACACCTCAAAGTCATGGGCTCCCTATGTTATTTTTCTTCTTTCCTATTGTGGTTATTGAACTTACATTCAGCCCAAGTCAGAGCTCTGGGCACCTGGGTGCCAGGAAATTTGACTCAGCAGGAACCTGATCCTGAGCGATCAGTGGACTGTTGGGTCCATGCTCTGTGGGCTCCATATTATTCTGGATGCACTTGCTTGATTTGCATGGGGGAAAGACTTCATGGTTCTGTAACTTAAAAAAAAATACTTATTTAATTATGGCTGTGCTGGTCTTCTTTGCTGAGCATGGGCTTTCTCCAGTTGGGGTGAGTGGGGGCTATGCTCTAGTCGCAGCTTGGGCTTCTCATTGTGGGAGCCTCTCTTGTTGCTGAGGATGGGCTTCAGGGCATGCGGGCTTCCATAGTTGTGGCACGTGGTCTTAGCTGCCCCTAACTTATGGAATTGTCCCAGACTAGGGATCAAACCCATGTCCCCTGCATTGGCGGGCAGATTCTTAACCTGGATTACCAGGGAAATGCCATATAAGTCTTTAATCCATTTGGAACTGATTTTTGGTGTATGCTGTAAAGTAGGGGTCCAATTTCATTTTTTTGCATATGGATACCCTGTTTTTCTAGCACCATTTATTGAAGAGTATCTTTTCCTCATTGTATATTCTTGGTACTCTTGTCAAAGATCAATTCACCATATATGCATGGATTTTTTTCTGGGCTTTCTATTCTCTTCCTTTGGTCTACATATCTGTCTTTTTACCAGTACCACACTTTTAATTACTGTAGTTTTAAAATATATTTTGAAAATATATAGTTTAAATATATTTTCATCTTTGTTCTTTTCCAAGATTGCTTTGACTATTTGGAATCTTTGTGGTTCCATATGAATTTTAGGATATTTTTCTATTTCTGTAAAAAATTGCCATTGAGATTTTGATGAGGACAGCATTGACTCTGTAGACTTCTTTGGGTAGTAGAAACAATTTAATAATATTAATTCTTCTAATCATACAACTCAATAGCAAATAAACCAAACAATGTATTAAAAATGCACAAAGGACTCAAACAGACATTTCTCCAAAGAAGATGTACAAACGGCCAACAGGTACATGGAAAGATGCTCAACATCATTAATTAGCAGGAAAGGCAAATCAGAAATACAATGAGATACCACTTCATATTCACTAAGATAGTTATAATAAAAAAAGACATACGATTTTAAATGTTGGTGAGGATATGGAGAAACTGGAACCCTCATCTATAATTGGTAGGAGTTAGTGCAGCTCTTGCAGAAAACAGTTTGATAGTTCCTGGAAAGATTAAACATAATTACCATAAGAGGCTAGCAACGCTGCTTCTAGATATATACCAAAGAGACCTGAAAACACAATTTGTACACAAAATTTGCACACAAATGTTCGTAGCAGTGTTATTTAGCCAGAAACAACTCAAATGTTCATCTGTTGATAAATGGATAAATTAAATGATATATTCACAAAATGCAATATTATTCAGTCAAAAAAGGGATGAAGTACTAATTAATGGTATAACATGGATGAATCTTGAAAAAATTACGCTGAGTAATTTTTTACTCAGCATAAAAAATTACTGAAAGAAGCCAGTCACAATTCACATTTTGTATGATTCTATTTACATAAAATGTACAGAATAGGCAAATCAATGAAGACAGAAAGTAGGTCAGTAGTTTTCAAGAGCCAAAGGGCTTCGGTGGAAATGGATATTCATTACTAATGTCTATGGGATTTCTTTTTGGGATATTGAAAATATTCTAAAATTGACTGTGGTGATGGTTTTACAACTGAATATACTTAAAATTATTGGCTTGAATACTTTAAATGGGTGAATCGTATGATTTGTGAATTATATTGCAATAAAATATATATATTAATTATATACAACACACATGGAATCAACAAGAAAGGAACAAGAAATACATTAATTTTTAAACATTTTATTTTAGCCCAAAACCATATCAATGACCATTTATTCTCCAATAGTTTGATGTAGGGTTAACATTTCTCTGAGTATAAGTTTAGTGATTGAAGTTCCACATTGCTTTTCTTGCATAAATCACACTGAAAAGAGTTGCATGTGATTTCCCTTATACTTTTTTCTTAAAAGATAAATAAGAAATTAAAGACATTAGCAATGTAATTGCAAAGGTCTTTTAGATTTTTTTCAAGGTCCTTGTAATCTTTTGTATTCATCTCACACACTCCTAATTTGTTATAACAGCTTTATTAAAATAATTCACACACTATAAAATCACCCCTATAAACTGTACAATTTAGTGGTTTTTAATAAAATTCACAGTTACACACACACACCTATTTTGACATTAAAATTTGTATTTACCACTCTTTCCAAAGTAATAGACACAGTTTTAATAAACAGTTCTTTTTGCACTCAGTATTTGATTAAATCATGTAAATGCAGTAACAGAAATTTGACTTGAGAAAACATAACTGACCCTTGGTAAGCATCCTCATTCACCAGCATAGATGTTCGTGGGTGTTCTAGTGTGTGGCCTATAGGCACAGGTGTTGCAAAGCTGTGAATAGTACAGAGAGAATGGAGACAGCCCCTGAGTCTGGAGAACAAGTTAAGAGGAGGCTGGTAATGAGAGTTTCTACTAATCGAGCAAAATGCTCTCTAGAAGCTTGAAGGAAGAAGAAAATCTTATGGCTTCCTATAAGTGGCTTTGAAATGGGTCTGTAATGGGTAAAAGTTTTCTCTTCAGAGGAAAAAAAATGGAGAGATAAAATGAGCCTCAATATATGGATCTCTGAGCTTCAACAATTATCAACATGAGGTCAGTCTTGTTTCATCATCTGTAGTCCCATGTACTTCCCCCCATAGAAATATGGATACAATTTTGTTTTTATTATTTCTCTTCCAAATTGAAGTGTACTTTAGGTACAGCAAAACACTAATCTAGCAACACAGCTCAATGGAAGTTTACATATGTATATACCAGTGTAACTATCACTTGGATCAAGACAGAATGTTCTACCTCACAACGCTGGGGAAAAAACATACAGAATATTCTTAGCTTATTGGGAGGTTTCTTAATGTCCCCTTTTAGTCCTCACCGCCCCACTCCACAAGATAATCACTATTCTAATCAGTCTCACTATAAGTTAATTTCACCTGTTCTTAAACGTCATGTAAATGAATGGTATAGTGTGTCCAGCTTCTTTTAATCAATGTCATGTCTATGAGATTGATTTACATGGTTGCATATAACAGTAGTTTGGTTTTTTTTATTGTTTTATAGTATTTCATTATGTGGATACACCATAATAAAGATTATTTTATTGGTTTGTTTAATTTTTGGTAGTTTAAAAAGTTTATTTTTTACTTTAATTTTTAAATTTTGACCCACGTGGCTTACAAAATCTCAGTTCTCTGACTAGGAATTGAACCCTGGCCACAGCAGTGAAAGCACCGAATCCTAACCACTAAACCACCAGGGGACACGTTATTTTTTAGTCCATTTTACTGTTGATGGACATAGAAGTTGCTTCTAGCTTTTCCGTGAAGCTTCTCGTACATGTCTTTTGGTGCATATATGCATTCACTCCTGTTGGGTACATTTATTAGAGTGGAATTTCTGGTTGTAGAGTATAAACATATTTAGTTTTAAGTACTATAAATTTCCCAAACTGTTTGTACCAATTTATACTCCTACTAACTCCAGCTCTGGCAGTTGGTGATGGACAGGGAAGCCTGGCGTGCTGCATGCAGTCCATGGGGTTGCAAAGAGTCGGACATGACGGAGCGACTGAACTGAACTGACTGATACTCTCACCACCGAGTGAAGGCAGATCTTTCAGTTGCTCCACATCCTTGCCAACATTTAGGATTGCTGGTCTTTAGGGGTTTCAGAAGTGTAGTGGTAATCATTATTCCTTTTCCATTTTAATTTCTTTAAATCAGATAATATGTTTATTATTAAAGTCCAAGAGGATGTAGTTAAGTTAAAATGGAGTCATTAGAATGGGCCCAAATTCAATTGACTAGGTCTGACTTAGAAGAGGTCAGAGCTCAAGTGCAGAAAAGACCATGTGAGATCATAGTAAGAAGGTGCCTATCTGCAAGCTGAGGAAAGAGTCCTTAGGAAAAGCAAACCTGGTGACAATTTTGATCTTGGACTTCTAGCCTCCAGATTGTGAGAAAATTAATGTCTGTTGTTTAAGCTGATCAGTCTGTGATATTTTATTATGGAAAACCTAGCAAACTAATCGGAGAAGGCAATGGCACCCTACTCCAGAACTCTTGGCTGGAAAATCCCATGGACGGAGGAGCCTGGAAGGCTGCAAGTCCATGGGCTCGATGAGGGTCGGACACAACTGTGCGACTTCACTTTCACTTTTCACTTTCCTGCTTTGGAGAAGGAAATGGCAACCCACTCCAGTGTTCTTGCCTAGAGAATCCCAGGGACGGAGGAGCCTGGTGGGCTGCCGTCTATGGGGTCACACAGAGTTGGACACGACTGAAGTGACTTAGCAGCAGCAGCAGCAGCGAACTAATGCATAAGGTAAGTGAATATCTAATTTTATAAGAAACTCTTCTCTAAAGTAGTGTGTCATTGTGCGTTTTCACCAGCAATGTATGAGAGGTTCGGTTGCTCGGCATCCTTGTCAGCACTTGGCAAAAGCTTGCTAGGTGTGCTGCTGTTACTGTTGTTCGGTTGCTAAGTCATGTCCGACCCTTTGTGACCCCATGAACTGTCACATGCCAGGCTCCTCTGTCCTCCACCATCTATCAGAGTTTGCTCAAACTCACCATTGAGGCGGTGATGCTATCTAACCATCTCATCTTCTGTTGCTCCCTTTCCCTCGTCTTCAGTCTTTCCCAGCATCAGGATCTTTATCAAGTAAGTGTGCTGAGGGATCTAATTATGTTTTAAGTTTGCAATTCCTTAGTGACTTAATAACACCGAACATCTTTAATTCTTATTTGCCAATCAATGTAGCTTTAATTTTCAATTTTCTGATAATTAGTTACAGTGGACATATATCTATATGATTATTGGTCATTTGGATAACTTCATTTGTAAAGTGCCTATTCAGGTATTCTGTCTGTTAAAAAACAGGATGTCTGCCTTTTCCTTTTAGAGTTGTAGGAGCTCTTTACATATTCTGGAAATAAGTATTTTGTTGGCTATATGTATTTCAAATATCTTCTCCCAGCTCTACCTTGCATGTCACTCTCGTAATGATGTTTTTGATGCAAAGAAGTTCTTCATTTTAAAGAAGTGAGATTTTTAATCTTTTATGTTAATACTTTTTTCTCTTATGTAACAAATGTCTATCTCAAGATTATGAAGATATTCTCCTATGTTTTCTTCTAAAAACATTATTTTAATTTTCATATTTAGGGGTACAATCTGTTTGAAATAAGTTTTTGTGTGTGTATACGATGAGGGAGGCATCACACTTTCCTTGACCAATTGATCCATTACTAATTTACTGAAAAAAATGTATAAAAATGTTTATTTATTTAATATATTCTTTATTGAATGAACGATTCTTTAAATTCTACAGTGCTTTACAAGCTTCAAAAGTGTCACACAAGTGATTTCTATGGTTTGTAATAACCCTTTTTTTTCTCCTTCCCCTATACTGCCTCTTTCCCCTCCCCTCTCCCCACTGGTAACTAGTTTGTAAGTCTGATTCTTTTTTGCTTCATTCGCTAGTTTGTTGTAGTTTTTAGATTTCAGATATAAGTGATATCATATAGTATGTGTCTTTTCCTGTCTGACTTATTTCACTTAGCATGATGCCCTCCAAGTCCATCCATATTGCTGAAATAGCAAAATTTCCAGAACGTGTAAAATTTAAACTATAGACAATATGTGAGGAATGGAAGGTGGTAGTATTCCCACATGAGGGACTGGAAGGCAGTGCCACAGGAGTAATATAATTAGGAATGAGTAAGTAGGGTTATAGCAAACATTAACATTCAAAAGTATTGCCTATGAAAAATATTAAGTCCTGAATAGGCCTCCCTCCACCCATCCTCCCCCAAAATTCAGAACATGTGGTCTGATGTGGATCATACATAATATGTGGACTACACTTTGGGAAATGCTAGTAAAGGCATGGCAGGTACTGTAGGTCTCTTTCTTTTTTAGCTCATGTTGATATAATTACTTTAAAAACTCTGTGGACTTCCCAAGTGTCCATTTATAATCTATTTTTCATGATACAAAAGTCAGGGGACTTCCCTGGTGGTTCAGCGGCTAAGACTCCACGCTGCCAATGCCGGGGGCCTGGGTTGGGTCCCTGGTGGGGGAACTAGATCCCACAGGCTGCAACTAAAGATCCCATGTGCCTGCCGCAAATAAGACTGGGTGCAGCCATATGAATAAACAAATATTAAGGGAAAAAAAAGCCAGGCCCATAAATCTCTTTCAAATAAGCTATTATCTACCTTGGACTCTCTTTGAAGTTGTGGTGGGACAATGGCTTTAGATTTTTAGAAGCCCCACTGTTTAAACAGAGAACATCTGCAAGGTAGGCTCTTAAAAATCCTTAGAACTTCTGTCTGTCTGTAAGGATTTAATCTGCTCCACCTTAAACCTCTCTGACTTTTTGCTAAAGAATCTTGTAGTTCTAGCCTAGATTTACTTTCTGCTCTGAAGTCATTTGAAGATTGTTCGCCATCAACAATAGATTCCTACAACTGATGGGATAAGATTGACTACAAAATTTATGAAAAGAAACTGGAAGGAAGTTTAGGACTCATTCAAACCTGATGCTTTGTGTAATACCTCAGTTGTTGATTTGTACTTCTTTCAATCAAAACATTTTTTTCTTTTTCAGAGATATGCTATTTCCCTTTTCTCAATATTAAATAACTTTTGCCAAAAGTATTCATTGAACTTTCCAGTGGCGTATCTGTGCTTGGATCTGAGCTGTTCGCTAATCTTGACATTATATCCTCTATTGCGAGGCTAGAAGCTGAAAGCAGTTTGTTACTGTTGACCTTTATGCTCTTGTAATTTAGTTTCTTTTCAATCTCCTGAACCAATGGGAATTCAGATCTCTCATAACAGTCCTGATGCACTCAGTAGAAGAAATACAGTTATAGAAAAATAAAATTTAAAGTCAAAGAAGGAAAAAAGTGGTAAACCAAAAATCTCTTTCATTGGCCTTTAGCTGACAGTAGACATCTCCTTTCTCTCCTGGTAATTTCACAGGAGGTAGACTCTGAGTTTCTAAGCATGATGAATATTTCTTGATTAGTATTTAAATTCACAGTTCATTGTTTTTTGAAAATTCTGCTCTTCTTTATTGTTGTCCTTGAAAAATCAGAAGAACTGATTCATAAGAGCATAATACAAGACTAGCAATCTATTTACCCCATTATATGGCTGAGGGTAGTACCAATAGAGGTTTTGTGGGAGGGATTGTTTTATCTCAGTTGTTTCTGACCTGAAATGAAATAAATTTTAATCTTGAGTTCTACTCTGTGATTGGTGCTGTAAGCTCAGTCCATCTGTGAACAGATCTTTTAACAATCACTGATGTCATTACCCAGACACAATAGAAAATGACAGTGATGCTCAATACTTAGAAGATTAGGGTACCCCACCAACAAACCCCCATTGAGAGTGACTTCTGATGAGATACGAAAGAACACTGAGCTTTTTCTAGAAAAGTCAGAGCTCACAATCATACAAGCAAAAAATAAATTATTGGATTAAATGGGTAAGTATAATTTTTGGTCAGTTAAGGAAATGAATGCTTGGTGAACATGACATATCATAAACTAAAACAAAAGTAAAAAGGCTTAAATAACGGAGCATTGCAAATGAATATGAAATATTTGGGTTGGATTAGATGATTTCTATCATCCCTTGCAGATCTAACATAAATTTTTCATACCGCTGGAAAAATTAGATTAATGAGAATTCACAAAAAAAGATAAAGATCAGAGTACCACATTCATGTCCTAGAAAATATGGGACAATATGAGTAAAGAGCACACATTAGCATGACAGTCAGAGTTTTCCCTTCAACTTGCCAAGAAAGCACTGTCCCCAAAGACATGTAAACAGGATGTTTGTGAAGAGAAGCTAGTGAATGAATGGGCAAGCCATTGTCAGATGGTTCCCTCTGGGATACAGAATAAGCCCGGGTGTCATCAAGGATATATTTTGGGAGAGTAGTTGGGCCTGACATAAACAAGATCCACGCTACAGCAAATGTGTTGAATTATTTCAATGTCTCACTAAGGTGATCAGCTGTCCCAGAATTCCTGGAACTGGGGGGTTTCCTGGGATATGAGACTTTGAATAACAAATGTGGGAAAATCTCAGGCAAACTGATAGAATTAACTGCATTCAGCCCAAATAGAACTATGCTGTGTCGCTGCAGAGATCAGAAGCCAAATTTTTAGAAGCAGATGATTAAGTAATCTAGCCCTAACTCTAACCCTAATCCAGACAGAGAAGAAAAACACAAAACTCGAGGAGCTTCAGGCTGGAAAGAAGGAAAAGAGGGGCCAGAAGAGCCATGTGGTGAGGTTACCGAGATTAAGGAAAGAAAAGCCTTACAGGAAGTAATCAGCTGTGATGTGTGACAGAGAAGAGTTAGTAGCAGGGAGATCCTCGGTGACTTCAATGAGAGGTGTGTCAGGATCCAGTTGGGGCAGAAGCAGAAGTAGGTTCCTGGAGTATAAGCAGTGAGTGAATGGGTAGTGAGAATACAGTCAAGTGAGTTGCTTACCAATCTACCAATCAATCAAAAACCTGGTTTTGAAGGAAATGGGTAGATAGGGTGATCTGGAGTTTGAAAGAACTGTTTTCCCCCTCATTTAAGTGGAGAGATTCCTGAATACACTCATGACTGATGAGAGGGAAAGGTTGAAGATTCAGAAGGAAAGGGCACTGCTGATGGACTAAGGTCCCCAAGGAGGCCCAGAGGGCTCACATCCAGAAGTCTGTGTCATGAGAGTTGGCATTCAGAGGAATTATTCTACAGCCTTCACAGACTAACGATTCACAATGGAGCTTGTAGTCTGTTTATTCACTCTCACAAATACAACATTTCCAAAACAATGTATGGAAGTAACAAAAGGTAGCTTTTAAAAATTGTTGACCTGGATCAAAGGAAATTGGTAAACTGGAGATGTGGCCCGAAATAAATGGAACAAAGCCTGGGAAAGGTTAATTACAGGGTTGTCATAGTGTAGGGAGGAGAAAACACTGGGCACGGACTGACTGGGATCTTAGAGTTATCAAGAGGAGCTGAATATGAGCAAGCAAATAGAAGTGTGGTTTAAAAAAAAGGCACTTTTCTGTGGGACACATATTTTTGAATGCATGATTTATATTCAAACACCTAACATGATGCTGTGCATGTTGCAAATATTGCTGACTTGGTTTGATTTGTTGCTACTGATCTGCTCTCACCAGGTCATGCTCTTAAGAATTATTTGGGCAGGAGTGGTGACAGTTATGCTGAAATATCCATGTTCTCTTGCCTGACTCCTCAGGCTGAGGTTCCTCCCTGCAACTTAGCTGCTTGGGGTGAAGCTTGTACAAACAACAGTGGTGAAAGAGAGCAACTTTTTTTCCCCTTTGTGTGACTAAGTTGCCTTCATGTTGACCACATTTTAAAATTTAGGGCTCACTGAACAACTAATACTAATCAACTGAGCTAGCAGCTCAGCAGTAAAGAATCTGCTTGCCAATGCAGGAGATGAAGGAGACACGCGTTCAATCCCTGGATCAGGAAGATCCACTGGAGAAGAAAATGGCAACCCACTCCAGTATTCTTGGCTAGAGAATCCCATGGGCAGAGGAGCCTGGTGAGCTATAGTCCACAGGGTGGCAAGGAGTCTGGACACCACTGAGTGGCTGAGCATACACGCATGCTACACAGGTAGCTTTACCTCCCTAATCAATCCTGCCCAAGTTTCCCTGCAAAGGCCCCAGTTATGTCTCAGGATTGTACAGGCACAGTGGAAACTCCCTTCTGCTGAAATAAGACCCTAAGATTTCTTGCAGCTATTTAGGAGTGGAAGTAAGATGTGTTGCTTATCTATTACTGTATAACAAACTATCCAAAAGTCATAAAAAATTAAATACAGTCAGAAATTCAAGCAGGGCTTGGCTGGGTAGTTTTTCTGCTCCATGAACTACTGACTGGGATCACTTTGTGGTATTTAGCTTGTAGCATGGATGGTCTGGGGTTTCTAGAAGCCTACTTTCGTATGTTTGGCACCTTGGTGGAGGCAGTTGGAAGGCTGTGCCCAGCTAGTCCTCTCTTCCTCCCCCTGTAGTCTCAAGGCCTTGCCACATGGTCTCTCCAAAGAGGTAGCTGGACTTCTCACATGGCAGCTTAGGGCTTTAAGATCAATGGTTCTAAGAGACAGCAAGTGAAATTGCCTGTCTCTTACAATCTGGGCCCAGAAATTGACACAGTGTTACTTCTGGCATACCCTGTTGGTCAGGACGGTCACAGAGGCCCCCTCAGAATCAAAAGGAGGGACACTGATCCCACCTCTCTATGCAAAGAGTGGCGAATGATTCACGGTCACCTTTAGTCTGTTATGAAAGAATTTGAATGCCATATGCTTGAAGAGATTTTACGTGAACATGAACAATGCAGATCTCTGATAAGCAGTTAAGTGCCAGATACTTTGTTAGGATACCTGGTTATCTCTAGATCTGCAGTTGTAGCTGTCTGTATGAACGGCCCCACTCCACTATTTGGGTGGAAAAGGTGGACCTGGAATCTGGTTTTTACTTTTAATTCTGTGAAATGCTTCTGTTATAGTTTCATCTCTGCCATCCCTTCACTGGTGAAGTTGGAGATGTAATCTGTTACTCATGTACTACTCAAATCTCTATATAATTCACCACTTCTGGGAAGTCTTCCCTAGACAAAACAGGAATAGCCTGCTTTCTCTCTGTCTGCTAGAGATATGTACTGTGAGTCTTTAAAGCTTTTCCAAAATTAGAAAAAAGAATTATTACATGTTAAAAATTGGAAGGTACTCTCCAAAAAATTGTACTTTGTTAAAGAGATGGGGGGAATACTCTTTAGTTAACAGTGTTACACTTTATCATTTTCAATAAAATTTATTTTCTAAGTTGTCACAGCTAGAGATAGCTCAGCTACTGGGAGTGTTAATCCTTTTTAGCAAGTTAGTTGCTGTTTCGGTAACACTGAGGGTAGTAAGCAGCAACCAAGGTTAATTATATCTGTTTAATTATAGTTAATTATATTATATTTCAAAACTTAGAGGGTAGGTCTTAATTCCTAGTAGGGTTTACCATGCATAACATTTCTAATAAATCTTTTTGATTTGATGTGGATAAATATGAACTTTATAATAAGGAATGAAGCACACAGTCACTTCCTTTTAAAAAGCCAAAGTTCAAAAACTCAGAGAAGTTGGAATAGCTGATACATTTACACTTCTTTGTTTCAAACTACAGAACACAAAAATAAGTGATCCCTGAATATAAGAAGTGGCATATTTGCTGTAAACATGCCTCTAAGCTCGTTTCTGGTCTTATGTACAAGTGTACCTAAAAATTACTGTCTCTAAAATGACTCTGGGCTTTAACAAAAATCATAAAAATTATAGAATTTAAAAATTCTAACCTAAAACCTGCTTTAGTACCAACCAGAGGAAATTAGACGGTTATTGGTAGGGTAATCAAGAGTCCTTAAACTCCTTTTACAGAAATGATTTTTCCCACCTTTGTAGTAAGAGACTAATGGCTTCTCTCTTCAGTGAAGCTGGATCCTTTATCACAGGCTCAGGAGACAGCCCGCGGCTTAGAGACAGACTGCTTTGAGGACGTTGGAACCGCCGAGGTGCTGAGTAACCCTACTGAGAAAGAAAAAAGAGGAGGCGCTTCCGGAGTTAAAATAAGACAGAATGCATCATTGGAGAACACAGTGGCTGAAGGACTGGCAGAATTCTCAACAGCTCAGGCTACCACATACTGTTCAGTTTTCGTTTGTACTTTGGAGGGTCTTTAGAAACCTCTGACAAAAAAATAGAGGTACAGTACCTTTTTAGCCAGTCAATACAAAGGAAACCCTGTTGGTATAGGAACTGTTCTGATGTTCATTACTTAAAAATTGCTCGTTCCCCTTTGTCAGTATGGAGGGGGAGGTGTTAGTGATGAGTCTTAATTTTTTGTATCCCTATCCACCCTCTAAAAGCTTTTGAATTATTTTGAGCGCTGATAACATTTGAGGAGAGTTTGTAGTGTTTTGTGTATGTTCTGTACAATGTCTGGCATTCTGCGAGAAATTGATAAGCAGTAAATAATAAACACATCTCATTCGCCAGTGGACCAGAAAGATCGCTGTCATTCTTTTAGCAAAGAGCAAACTAATAGGCAGGAATTCTGGCCAGCCTCTCCTTTCCGTTACAGCTTCCAGTTATTTACCCAGGCTTAAGGAATGGCCACCGGTTGGCAGACACAACAGCTTCACAGTATTTGCACACAATTTATTTAGGTCGGTTTAAAATCTTTCTCTTTGACGCCAGGGTTGTCCGACGAATTCAGAGAGAAACTCTGGAGACAGAGGGATGGAAGATTTCGTTTTCCAGTGATTTCCGAGGAGGAATCTGGGACGGGCTGGGTGAAATCGAGTACCATTTGCTTAAGGTTAAAAAAAAAAAAAATTCCAGTCTGGGGGGCCAGGTGGTGCTTCGGTAGGAGGGCCATGCAAGACGAAACCAGCTTTGGAGGAAGGACGCGGGGGGTGGGGGTTCCTGCAAGAAGAGAATTCCGCTGTGCCTCGAGCGCCCACCCTCCACCTGGCTGCGGGACGTTATCTCTGGAGAAAAGCCCTGGAATCCCGAGCCCGCCGGACGCTGGGACTTACCGAGTGCGCGGGAGAGCGCGCGGGGGCCGAGGCGGCGACGCCTGTCCCTTTAAGGGGCCGGTCTCCGGGCACCGCCGGGGCCCAGACGCCGGGACGTGCCGGGGCCGCCCCGCCCCGAAGCCGCCCGTTTCCTGCCGGGCGGCGCGACGGCACCTGAGCAACTGCGGCGGCGGCGATTCGGAGCGGGCGGCCGGGGCTGTAGAGCCGGCGCCGCCGCGTGTTCCCGGTCTCCTTTCCCGGCCGCACAGGGTAAGGGAGAGCAGGCCGCGCCGGGCCCGGGCTCCGACCGCGGGGACCGCGGAGGGGGGAGGGCTGCGCCGGCCGCGGAGTGCCGGGCCGACGGGAGGGCCGCGCCGGGCGGGGGGCGCGGCCGCGGGGTCCCGACACCACCCGCCGCCGCCCCGCCGTAGGCCTCGGGCGCCGGGTCGTCTCCGCCGCCGGGCTCCAGCTTGGGCCCGGCTGCCGGGGCGGGCGGGCTCCGAGGGGCCTCTCGGCCTCACCGGGCCGCCCCGGCCCGACCTCGGTTCCGCCGCGGCGCCTCCTCGGAGGACGTCTCCCGAGGGCGAGGTCGGCGGGAGAGGGCCCTGGGGTGACCGAGGAGCCTATTTTTAGCCAGGCGTGAGGGCCCCCGGGAGGGAAGGCGGATTACCGCCTCCTCGGCCGGTGGACGGAGGGAGCGTGTCCCCGGCGGCGGCCCTGGGCCACGCTTACGCCATGCTGGAATTTCAGCCCTCGCCGCTCTCGGGGTGCTTGGGGAAGCAGCGCTCGTCCGTGCTCAGGCCCCCTCCCGCCGACCAGTGCTTGTCCCCGGGCCCCGGAGTGGGGCGGTTGAGGATGGGAAAGCAGCGTGAGGGGAGAGTTTGGAAAAATCTGGGGACCGCCCGGGAGAAGGGGGAAGTTATTCTTCCTCTCCCTGAGGGGTGTGTCTTCCTTACGGATTCTCCCTCCTCTCTTCGGTTATCCAACAAGGAGATTTTTGGCTTTGGGGACTTCGACAGAAAACCTAACCTGCAGTCTAGAGAAGTCGTACGGTAATCAGACGTGGGCAGTGCTGCCCCGCGCGTCGGTGGTGAAGGAGCATGTGTGTACCGGAGACCGACAGCCCCAGGCGCGGGGAGCCGCATCCTAACCTCAGCTAAGCTGCACCCTGATTAAATTCAGGAACGGGTTGTTTAATACTAGCTGTTCTTTTTGGGAGGAAGGACGAATCTTAAGTTCATGGTTGGGCCTATTCCAGGAGAGGATTCCTTAGCAGGTATCTTAATAAGCACTGCTTAAAAAGCTGCAGTTGGAAGTTAACTGTTCAGAGTTATGGGGTTTTTTGAGATGCTTTGTGGGAACCCTTGAGAAATTTAGACAACCGTTTTCTGCTAAAGATAAACATCTTGAGGTGAATGAACTAAACACCCTAAATTGTGTAGGACTTCTCTTAAAGTTTGAATTCTTGGTTAATTAGGTTGTTCTTTTCACTACTTCACCTAGCAGGCGAATGGTATCACTGTTTCCAGCTTGGCTGAACTAGTTGCTGCTGAGACTGGTATGATTGTCCCAAGAATAACACCAGAGTACTCTTGAGTTGATCTGTTTTGAGTAGACATGCCTTGCTATAAATACTTTCATATTTAATGTGTTATCTGAGAAGTGGCCCCCCCCCACCCCCGTCTCCGACCCCCCACCTGCTCTTCTTTAAGGATATAACAAGAAATAACTGGGTTTATTGTTTGTAGATTCTAAGGAAAATTCATTAATTCATCCTTTCCCCCTGCCTCCAACATTGAATTAGAAATGTCTCTTTTAATTTTGCAGCCTTTAGCAGTGTAACTGTCTATCAGATGCACTTAAAGAGTGAGGCATTCTGTTTACCTTTCTGAGATTCATACTGAAACTTATAACAAAGCCTGATGAAATTTTTTCTTAAAAATATTAAGCTCTTTAAAATTATAAAGAATACTGAGTATTGTATAACTCTTATGGGATCAGGGTCAACATTATGAAGAGCCATTAATTTACCATTTTGTTTCCACTTTAGTTTTTCCGGATCCTTTAATATCATAGTCTCTTCTGCTTGATGCAGATGTTTTCTTGATTGTCTCACTCCAAGCCTTCTTAGAGTTTATAGACGTTAATCTGCTTTTAGTAGGGAGAACATTCTAATAATTAGATATTAAATGACAGTCAATATGACATTTATGAAGGACCTGAGGTTAGTGAAGGACAGGGAAGCCTGGTGTGCTGCAGTCCATGTGGTTGCAAAGAGTGGGAGGCGACTTAGCGACTGAACAACATGAATAAATAAAGTTGAGTTTCATTGTTTCCTCTTTCAGTATTTGTGAACATGACTTTGTGTGTTCTGATCTTAGAAATGTAGTTTATGTACAAAGCACAGGTAAAACATTGGTTTAGATAAGAATAGAAGCTTTTTCCCCCTATAAACAAAATTAAGCAGAAAGGGGGAAAATTATTAGTATCATGACTAAGGAGTTTGATTTAACTTAACCTTCTGTATCTGAGCTCTTGAAAGAGAAAAGTAATGGCAGTTTATAACCGTTTGCATGCCAGGCTATTGAATTGGTGTTTTAAAGTCCACTCCCCTACCCTCAGTCTTTGAGATACATTGTAGCATAAGCCGTTTAGGCTCTTAAAATTAATTTTTAAAGTGATATAGGGTTTTAATTGGTTTTATCTTAAAAAGATGAAATAGGTAAAATAGTATACTTTTAGTTTTTGTTATTTAGTCAATAAGTTGTATCAAATCTTGTCTGACTCTTTTGCAACCTCATGGACTGTAGCCTGCCAGGTTCCTCTGTCCATGGGATTCTCCAGGCAAGAATAGTGGAGTGGGTTGCCTTTTCCTTCTCCAGGGGATCTTCCTGACCCAGAGATCGAACCCGCGTCTCCTGCCTGGCAGGCAGATTCTTTACCACTGAGCCACCTGGAAAGCCCATACTTTTAGTACTAAGAATAATTTCAGTAATGACTCTATTAGGAAATCTATTATTTCTAGGAAATGTGTAAGATGAGTTCACTTCTTTTTAAAAAAGTTATGATTTTAGTATTTTACCTATCACTTTACTACAGTTAAGAACTTTAACCTCACGTCAAGTTTCAGCAAAGTGATTTGCATACTACATGGGACTTACACAAAATGAATTGTTCATACTCCCCTTCTTCCAGGGTATTGCCTTTAGGGTTTCTCTTCTTACTAATTACTCTCCTTCTTTAGTCTTTATGATTCGTCCTCCTCTTGAAGTGCTCTTGGTTCACTTTACTTTCTATATTCCTCTGATGATCTCATCCAACGTCATGGCTTTAAATACCTATATGCTGATGGCTTCCATTTTTCTATCTCCAGCCCAGACTTACCTCCTGTGTTCTGTAAAACCTGTTCTGAATTTCCTTTTGGATGTGAAGTAGTAAACTCAAACTAAAATTCCATGTTCCTCTTTAAACCTGCCTAAGGTGCAGTGTAATCTGTCGTACTAGATGACAGCTCTGTCCAACATTCAAGTGAAAAGAAAATGGAATCATCCCTGACTTATTCATACTTGGTATTCTTGGCTCAGTCTTATTTTGAAAATATATCCAGAATCAAGTCACTTCTTACCACCTCCATTGCTCACTAGGCTAGTCTAAACCAGTCTTCTCTCTTGTCTAGATTTCTGCAGTTAAGTTCCTGATGGGTTTCTCTGCTTCTGTCCTGGCTCTCTGCAGTCTTTTTCAGCAGAGCAACAAGATCATAACTCTCTCTTCAAAAATCCTGCAGTGACTTCCCATATGCATCGTAAAATCTGAAGTCCTTATGACCTACAAGGTCTTACAGAATCATCCTACTCTCCGCATCTCCCCTTGCCTCTCCCAGGATAGCGACTGCTCTGCCTCCTGCTTATTTGGCTCCAGTCCCACTGTCTTAGGGACTTTATGCTGGTTGTTTCCCCTCCTTGAATCACTTTTTCTGTGAGGTATCTCTATGAGCCATTCACTTGTCTCCTTCATACCTGCTCTTTAATTGTTTTTCAGAAGTCTGCTTTCCTGCTTAAAGCTGCACTTCCCTGCTTGTGATCCCTGTTCTGTTTTCCATAGCGATTGTTACCTTCCAACAAGCTCTAAAATTTGCTTGTTGATTTTGCTTATTGTCTCTTTTCTCTGCTCCCAGACATACTATACTGTAATCTCTATGACAGGGCTTTTTGTCTGTTTTGTTTATTGATGGATCCCAAGAATTGCTCAGTGGTAAAGAATCCGCCTGCCAATGAAGGAGAAATGGGTTCAATCCCTGGTTCGTGAAGATCCCCTGGAGAAGGAAATCGCAACCCACTTTCCTGTTCTTGCCTGGGAAATCCCATGGACAGAGGAGCCTGGCAAGCTACAGTCTATGGGGTTGCAAAAGAGTCAGACACAACTTAGCAATGAACAACACCAGTGGTTTAGGGCAGTGCTTGGCACATAACATAATCTCAATAAAGATTTTTTAAAATTTTGTTTATTACAAGTGAATTAAAATCTTTATCTCCTGCAGGGTTTTTCTTTTTTTTTTTTACTGTGATGCATATCTCAGTTTTGGACACATGTGGTTTTCAGTTTGCTCCTTTCCTATGAGCAGACAGAGAGCACAAGAAAAATGGCTGGGAACCTTTGGGAACACCTTGATGGAGGAAGGGATGTTGGAGTTGTGGTGGAGACCTTACCTGTCCCATGTGATTAGGATCATTGGTTAGGTCTTTTAAAAAGTTGCTTAAAGCGAGAACTCAAGGTATCTGTGCACTTGGTTTTAACTTTAAGCAGGTACTTTTATTTGCCTCTCATTTTATTTGGATCAATCTCTTGTCTTTGAGTAGAGGTCTCCTGATCTTTTTGCTATGCCTCATACCCTAAGAGCATTATCTATGATTTCTAGTATTCTTTCTTTAAAAAGTAAAATGAAACTTTCAAACTTCAAAATCATTCTGGGTTTTTCCAATCCTTATTAAGACCTTCCAAAGGATTTAACTTAGTTTTGTAGAAATGAAAGCTTGATCTTTATTCTGTCATTTAATTGATTTATAGAAATAAAATATATAAGTGAGTAGGTGTTAGCCAGAACATTTAGCTTTCTGTAGACACCAGCCCCTGTATTTTTAACCAAGGGGACAAATGTCGTTTAATTCAGTGAGAGGTTCTTTAAGATAGCTTCTATATTGAATAGTTCTCACAGGATCCTAGCTGTCTACCATTACTAGTGGAGAATGTCATTTATCCACATTTCTTTATTTTGATTCTCAGTGACATCTGCAATTACTTATCAGAACTTATATGATTTTTAGTAATTACATTGTATATCAAGAGCCTTGATGATGTGCTACATTCTCACTGGAAAATGTGTGATGATTATTATTTATTCTTATACATGAGTCACTTAAGTTGCCAAGGAAACAGTCTGGTCTGAAAGTCAGTAGTAACTAGGAGACCTGTAGGTCTTAGACCTTATTAACTAAACTTCTGTGCAAGTTTCTTGTCTGGAGAATCCCATGGACGGAGGAGCCTGGTAGGCTGCAGTCCATGGGGTCGCTGAGGGTCGGACACGACTGAGCGACTTCACTTTCACTTTTCACTTTCATGCTTTGGAAAAGGGAATGACAGCCCACTCCAGTGTTCTTGCCTGGAGTATCCCAGGGACGGCGGAGCCTGGTGAGCTGCCGTCTATGGTGTCACACAGAGTTGGACACGACTGAAGCGACTTAGTAGCAGCAGCAGCAGCATGCAAGTTTCTTACTGTTCAGTTCTTTAATTGTGTAGCGTGTGGTGTAAGTGGATAAAGTGTGGGTGCTAGGGAGTCCGAAGAACTTGGCTTTGCTTCTTAAAACCACTTACTGTATGTGTAGATTTACCTGCCCAAGACTCATTTGCCTTGCTTATTTTATCTTAGTAGTTGCTACATAAGTGATAGCTAACATTAGAGTGCTTATTTGCTGTTTAAGACTTTGTAAATACTTTATGTATAGTATCATATTGACTCCTCTCCACAGCCTTATGAGAGAGATGGTATTTGATGGAAACAGTGGAGGCAGGTTAAGTAATTGTCCAAAGACATAAAGCAAAGAAAAGGAGGAACTGGAATTTGAACTAGATATTCTGACTCTAGAGCCCATTCTCATCCATTGAGCTGTTTTATAAGAATGTTTTCTGGAAAAAAAAGAAGCACTGTTCATGTGCAGTTGTCTTTTGTTAGGTATTATAAAATTTCATTAAGGTTATAAAGATTTCTTTCCCATGGAGCTAGAGGATTAACTCTGAAAGCTAGTGACTTAAATTTGAGGACCTCAAGTTTTCCAAGGAGAGAAAATAGTAAAAGCTACTTAAAACCAAATGCTATAAAATATTTTATATAGAAAGCAGTAGGTAGACTATTATCTTTTTAATTTATAAGAAATTTTTTCAGTCTTAATTCGTATGTATGTGCATTATAAGTTACTGCCATGTGATCTTGTAGGCATTGCTCAGTGGTTATTTCGGAAAGGCCAACCCTGATCATCAAAATACATGTCCTCTTTGTCTGAGCTTTACATTTTTCTTCATTGCATTATCAGTTATTACCTAACATCATAAAGCTGTGACCAACCTAGACAGCATATTAAAAAGCAGAGACATTACTTTGCCAACGAAAGTCCATCTAGTCAAAGCTATGGTTTTTCTAGTAGTCATGTATGGATGTGAGAGTTGGACTATAATGAAAGCTGAGTGCCCAAGAGTTGACGCTTTTGAACTGTGGTGTCGGAGAAGACTCTTGAGAGTCCCTTGGACTGCAAGGACATCCAACCAATCAACCCTAAAGGAAATCATTCCTGAATATTCATTGGAAGGACTGATGCTAAAGCTGAAACTCCAATACTTTGTCCACCTGATGCGAAAAACTGACTCATTTGAAAAGACCCTGATGGCTGGGAAAGATTGAAGACAGGAGGAGAAGGGGACGATAGAGGATGAGATGGTTGGATGGCATCACCAACTTGACGGACATGAGTTTGAGTAAGCTCTGGGAGTTGGTGATGGTCAGGGAGGCCTGGCGTGCTGCGGTGCATGGGGTCGCAAAGAGTTGGACACGACTGAGCAACTGAACTGAACTGATAATTTATGCTTATTTATTTATTTGTTTGATATCTGTTTCACCTGTAAGAATATAAGCATTATGTGGCAGAAACTTTGTCTTGTTCACCACTGCGAACTGTGTTTTTGGTACTTAGGTACTGCTCGCCAGATTTAATTTTTTTTAAAATTAACTTATTTTAATTGGAGGTTAAATACTTTTCAATACTGTGATGGTTTTTTGCCATACATCAACGTGAATCAGCCATAGGTAAACATGTGTTCCCCCCATCCTGAACTCCCTGTTCAACCTCCCTCCCCACCTTAACCCTCTGGGTTGTCCCAGAGCACCTGCTCTTGGTGGCCTGCTTCATGCATTGAAAATGAGTGAATCAGTTGTCTGGTGTTTGCAAACGATTGGGACTCATTGAGCCTTCTGCTTTCCTTGTCATTTGTGCCATCCTCCTCCTCCATTAGCATGACTAGTTGATTTACATGGAATGCCATGTAAAGTGAGACTTCAAGAATAAGGGTTTCAAGTTGACTCTTGGGAGGGGGATGGAAAATAAAATTTAATATGCGAATTTCAGCAAAAATACTTCTCTGCTTAGTAGCAGTTAATCTTAATTGATCAGTAATGTAAGTTTTCTAAGTGAAATATGTACATAAATTATTTAGTGATTGCATATGTCTAGATCTATTTATCTTTGAAATAAATTTGAACAAGCTACATTGAAAGCTCCTCAATGTTCTGAATGCTGTGTTGTTGAACACTTGTTTCCTTAAATTTTAAAAGTCCACACACCGGTTGAATTTATGTGCTTCTGGACTGTACTTGTTTACTTTATTGGGAAATCATGCTTATTTGAAATGTGTTCTATAATTATTTTACATAGTTTTCATAACCTGGATGTCTCAGGTGGCTGAACGTGATTTCTGTGAAGTGAATTTCTCAAGCTTCTCGTATAATTTGGTATTTTCATTTCTGGGTATAGTTTCAGTTACTGTGGTGTATAATCCTTTTTTGTATTTTTTTTTTCCTAAACACTATAAGTGGGATCCTTCTGTATGAGTTTATTTGCAACTTCCTTTTTCCCCTCAACTTTATTGTCCTAATATTTTTCTTCCATGTTATATATAACTTTGATTCATTCACTTTCACTTCTACATGGAATTTCATTGTATGTATATTTTCTAATTTATTATCTGTTGATGGACATTTGGGTAGTTTCCAGTCTTCTTTTACTATTATAAACAATGCTGTTATGAATACCTTGTATGGCTCTGTTGGTGCACTTGCATCTATACTGTCTCTAGGTGGTGTTTTAAAAAATTTTTTTGTTCTTACTTAAAATAAGAAATAACTTTCACATTATGAGACTCAATACATTATCAGATATAAACATATATAACTAAATTTCTTGGGGGGAAAACCCTATGTGTTGCTGCTGCTGCTGCTAAGTCGTTTCAGTCATGTCCGACTCTGTGCGACCCCATAGACGGCAGCCCACCAGGCTCCCCCATCCCTGGGATTCTCCAGGCAAGAACACTGGAGTGGGCTGCCATTTCCTTCTCCAATGCGTGAAAGGGAAAAGTGAAAGTGAAGTCGTGTCTGACTCTTCGCGACCCCATGGAATGCAGCCCACCAGGTTCCTCTGTCCATGGGATTCTCCAGGCAAGAGTACTGGAGTGGGGCGCCGTCGCCTTCTCCGCCATGTGTTGCTAATTTGTTTCATTAAAAGTACAATTGCTAATCAAGACCTACTAAGTTGATTTTTGTTACCTACTAATGTGTTGAGATTAGCAGTTTGAATGAATTGTTTTGGACCTTATATCGCGCTTGGAGTGGAACTGCTGAATTGTAGGAGAGGTTCATTTTCAGCTTTAGGTAGTGCTGAGTTGTTTTTAGGTATAATTGTAGTACCAGTTTATTCTCCACATTCTTGCCTATATAGTTGACCCTTGACCATCTTGGGGGGTTAGGGACGTTGACCCTCTGTGCAGTCAAAATTCATCCTATAATTTATAATTGGCCCTCCATATCCCTTGTTTCTCTCAAACCGTGGTTGGGCATCTGTTGTGTTGTACTGAGGTAGTTACTATTGAAGAAAATCTGTGAATCAGACCCTTACATTGCACTCCGGTGTTGTTTAAGGGTCTACCTTACATAATAATGGTAAATAATAAAGTTAGACAGCCGGTTGGGCGTGAATTGATATCTTGTGGGTTTTGCATTTTTGCTTATGAGTGGAGATGTATTTTCCAAAATTTGCTGGCCATTTTTGTTTCCTTTTCTCAGAAATGACTGTTGGGTTTTTTTTCTTTATTTTTTAAAAATAATTTTTGGTTGTGCTGGGTCTTCGTTGCTGTGCATGGGCTTTCTCTAGTTGTGGGGAGCAGGGCCTACTCTTGGTTGAGGTGCGTTGGCTCCTCCTTGTGCTGGTTTCTCTTGTTGCAGTGCACAGGCGCACGGGCTCGAGTAGTTGTGGGTCGCATGCTCTAGAGCAAGGGCTCAGGAGTTGAGGTGCACAGGCTTAGCTGCTCTGTGACATGTGGATCTCCTCGGTCCAGGGATTGAACCTTTGTCCCCTGCGTTGGCTGGCAGATTCCTGCCTACTAGGTCTATACAGTCATCAAAAACAAGACCGGGAGCTGACTGTGGCTCAGATCATGAAATCCTTATTGCCAAATTCAGACTGAAATTGAAGAAAGTAGGGAAAACCACTAGACCATTCACATATGACCTAAATCAAATCCGTTACGATTATACAGTGGAAGTGAGAAATAGATTTAAGGGACTAGATCTGATAGAGTGCCTGATGAACTGTGGACGGAGGTTTGTGACATTGGACAGGAGACAGGGATCAAGACCATCCCCAAGAAAAAGAAATGCCAAAAAGCAAAATGGCTATCTGAGGAGGCCTTACAAATAGCTGTGGAAAGAAGAGAAGTGAAAAGCAAAGGAGAAAAGGAAAGATATACCCATTTGAATGCAGAGTTTCAAAGAATAGCAAGGAGAGGTAAGAAAGCCTTCCTCAGTGATCAGTGCAGAGAAATAGAGGAAAACAATAGAATGGGAATGACTAGAGATCTCTTCAAGAAAATCCCAGGTACCAAGGGAACATTTCATGCAAAGATGAGCACAATAAAGGACAGAAATGGTATGGACCTAACAGAAGCAGAAGATATTAAGAAGAGGTGACAAGAATACGCAGAAGAACTGTACAAAAAAGATCTTCACGACCCAGATAATCACGATGGTGTGATCACTCACCTAGAGCCAGACATCCTGCAAAGTCAAGTGGGCCTTAGGAAGCATCACTATGAACAAAGCTAGTAGAGGTGATGGAATTCCAGTTGAGCTCTTTTAAATCCTAAAAGATGATGCTGTGAAAGTGCTGCATGCAATATGCCAGCCAATTTGGAAAACTCAGCAGTGGCCACAGGACTGGAAAAGGTCAGTTTTCATTCCAATCCCAAAGAAAGGCAATGCCAAAGAATGCTCAAACTACCACACAATTGCACTCATCTCACATGCTAGTAAAGTAATGCTCAAAATTCTCCAAGCCAGGCTTCAGCAATACGTGAACCGTAAATGTCCAGATGTTCAAGCTGGTTTTAGAAAAGGCAGAGCAACCAGAGATCAAATTGCCAACATCTGCTGGATCATGGAAAAAGCAAGAGAGTTCCAGAAAAACATCTATTTCTGCTGTATTGACTATGCCAAAGCCTTTGACTGTGTGGATCACAATAAACTGTGGAAAATTCTGAAAGAGATGGGAATACCAGACCACCGGACCTGCCTCTTGAGAAACCTGTATGCAGGTCAGGAAGCAACAGTTAGAACTGGACATGGAACAACAGACTGGTTCCAAATCTGGAAAGGAGTTCGTCAAGGCTGTATATTGTCACCCTGCTTATTTAACTTCCGTGCAGAGTACATCATGAGAAACCCTGGGCTGGATGAAGCACAATCTGGAAATAAAGATTGCCAGGAGAAATATCAATAACCTCAGATATGTAGATGACACCACCCATATGGCAGGAAATGAAGATATTAAAGAGCCTCTTGATGAAATTGAAAGTGGAGAGTGAAAAAGTTGGCTTAAAGCTCAACATTCAGAAATCTAAGATCATGGCATCCAGTCCCATCACTTGATGGCAAATAGATGGGGAAACAGTGGAAACAGTGGCTGGCTTTATTATTCTGTGCTCCAAAATCACTGCAGATGGTGACTGCAGCCATGAAATTAAAAGACGCTTACTCCTTGGAAGAAAGTTATGACTGACCTAGACAGCATATTGAAAAGCAGAGACATTATTTTGCCAACAAAGGTCCGTCTAGTCAAGGCTATGGTTTTTCCTGTGGTCATGTATGGATGTGAGAGTTGGACTATAAAGAAAGGTGAACACCAAAGAATTGATTATTTTGAACTGTGGTATTGGAGAAGACTCTTGAGAGTCCCTTGGACTGCAAGGAGATCCAACCAGTCCATCCTAAATGAGATCAGTCCTGGGTGTTCATTGAAAGGACTGGTGTTGAAGCTGAAACTCCAGTACTTTGGCCACCTGATGTGAAGAGCTGGCTTATTTGAAAAGACCCTGATGCTGGGAAAGATTGAAGGCATGAGAAGGGGATGACAGAGGATCAGATGGTTGGATGGCATCACCGGCTCCATGGACATGAGTTTGAGTAAACTCCGGGAGTTGGTGATGGACAGGGAGGCCTGGTGTGCTGCGGTCCATGGGGTCGCAAGGAGTCGGACATGACTGAACTGAACTGAACTTAGGGAAAGTCCTTGTTTTTCTCTTTGATAGGAGTTCTTTTATGTTCAGAATACTAATTTTTTGCTTATCACACATCGCAAATGTCTTTTCCCACTTTGTGGTTTGTATTTTTCATTCTCTTATGGTTTCTTTGTTAATAAATGTTAAACCTTTTAATTTAGTAGAATTTCTCAGGATTTGTGTTTTATACTTTGTGTCTTGTTTAAGAAATCCTTTTCTACCTCAAGGTTGTAAAGATATTCTTGCATGTTGTCCTAGGAAGTTTAATGTTACATTTCATAATTCTTTCTCAGGAGTTGATTCTTGTTTTTTCCCTTTTGTGCTGCTGGTGTATTTTCTCCAAAATTCCACTGCTTTGCATTTCAGTTTGTTTTTTTAAGTAGTAAAATATGTGAATTTAGTAGATACTTTTGAAATAAATCTTTGAGTTATTAGTATTATGTGCTGTCCACACCTTGCTTTTAGAGTCATAGGTGAATATTATGTAAGAGCATTAAGGTATGAATGGTTGTCTAGTAAACTTTGAAGTCTTCACTCTCCCCCAACCCCCATATGAAGTTAAAAATTTGTAAACATTTCAGTGATACCATTGTTTGCATGTGGTTTTCTGAAGTTATTAAGGACATTTGTTGTGAAGTAGTCTGGTTAGTTATTTTCTTAAAGTTGCAACTGTTTGTGCTTGATATTTTATGGTTATATTGTAATGCACTGTGAATGTAGACCTATTTCTCTGTATCCAGCTCGGAGTATACATACAATCTGAGGATTCATATCTTTCTCAGTTTTGGAACATTCTCGGCTCTTTAAATATGTTAATAACTCCCATTACTTCTCTTACTTCTTACTTCTCTTACTTCTTACTTACTTCAGTTACTTCTCAAGTTTCTTCTCTTTTGGTTGACCTATGTTAGAGTCTGTTAGTTTATCTTCTGTGTATTTTAATTGTTCTTTCAGTTTTTTTTCTGTTTATTTTTCTATGCCTTGTACTAGGGTAGCAATTTATGTTTTTCTTCTGCTTCTGTCCGTTTAGAGTTTATTCTGTCTGTTGAGCCTACATGGCAGTATTTACAATTTTCATTTCTTAGATTTGGAGTTGCTTTTTCATATACACCTGCCTGTTTCATTTGTCTCAGTTTTTGTTTTATAATCTTTTTGCTATTTTGTAAAAAGATTCCTTTATCACTCTGACAGCTTCAACATGCTCAAATTTAAAAATCTTTGTCAGACTGTTACATAAACTAATACCATCTGGTGTGAATTCATGTTTTTATTGATTTTTTTTTCCTCCCCACATTATTAAATTTCTTCCTGTGTTTTGGTTTATTTATTTATTGAGTACATTTTGAGTGGAGTTTTTTTTTTTTTTTTTTAAACCTTTTTTCCATCCCCCACCTCAAAATTATTATTTTTTTAACTGTTTCTACCTGGCTTACTCTTCATCTAGTTGCAAGCTAGGTTTGTTCTGAAACAGTTAAAAAGAGAAAGCAAGGTGGATAGAAGTGTTTCTAAGATGAAATCATATACTGAGAAAGAGGGAGGTAAGGGTGTGTGTGTATGTGTAGAGAGATCTCATGTTTAGGGGAGTATTGAATGAAATCTAAAACAACAGTTTCCTATAATGGAGAGGAATATAGAGTAGAAGAGCACAGAAAAATCTATGGGTCAAAGCAAGCAGCTCAGTTGTGTCCAACTCTTTGTGACCCCATGGACTGTAGGCTGGTAGGCTCCTCTGTCTGTGGGATTCTCCAGGCAAGAATACTAGAGTGGGTTGCCATTTCCTTCTCCAGGGAATCTTCCCAAGCCAGGGATCAAACCTGAGTCTCCTGCATTGCAGGCAAATTCTTTACCATCTGAGCCACGAGGGAAGCCTAAGAAGAGCACAGGGGTACAGTTTATGCTCTGAATTTCCCTTTTGCTTCATACTTGATTCTGGAACCATGTATATATTTTATATAATTATTAAAAAATTTCTAGAGGAAAGAAAATCCTCTTACACTGTTGGTGGGAATGTAAGTTACTGCAGGCACTGTGGAAAAGAATATGGAGGTTCCTCAGAAAACTGAAAATAGGATTACCGTGTGACCCAGCAGTCCCCCTTCTGGGCCTATCCAGGCAAACTTATAATTCAAGAAGATACATGTACCTGTATGCTCATAGCAGCAGTATTCACAACAGCTAAGGCATGGAAACAATCTAAATGTCCACCAACAGAAGAATGGATAAAGAAGATGTGGTACATATATATAGTAGAGTACTACTCAGCCATAAAACAGAATGCACTAATGCCATTTGCAGCAACATGGATGCAACGAGAGACTGTGTTAATACTAAGTGAAGTAGCTTACATGTGGAATCTGAAATATGACACAAATGAACCTATCTATGAAATAGAAACAGAATCAGGGACGCAGAGAGTAGATTGGTGGTTTCCAAGGGGGAGGGACTTCCCTGGTGGCTCAGAGGGTAAAGAATCTGCCTGCAGTGTGGGAGACCCAAGTTTAATCCCTGGATTGGAAAGATCCCCTGGAGAAGGGAATGGCAACCCAGTCCAGTATTCTTGCCTGGAGAATCCCATGGACAGAGGAGCCTGGAGGGCTATAGTCCATGGGGTCACAAAGAGTCGGACACAGCTAACACACACACACACACACACACACGCGGGAGGGCTGGGAGAGGGTTTGATGGCATTAAGCCATCATATTGGGAGTTTGGGATTAGAAGCTATGGACTGATGTGTATGGAACGGATAAACAACAAGGTCCTACTGCATAGTGCAGGAAGCTATGTTCAGTATCTTCTGATAGCCCATATGGAATCTAAGAATATGAAAGAGAATGTGTATATATATTGAGTCACTTTGCTGTACAGCAGTAATTAACACAACATTGTAATTCAGTTATACTTCAATGTAAAAACTAAAATTAAAAAGGGACAATTTGAACATCAGTAAAGACAATAACTAATGAATTGAAGCTAGTCAATTGTATGTTTAATCTTCAAGTTCGTAATGCTAAAAATTTAAAAAAAGTTGCTGTTGGGCTAACATTATTTTAACAATTTTGGTAAGTAAAGAAAAATAAGCATTTATCCTACTTTTCTTATATGAATTGTATCTCAGGGTAGCCAAATAGGTCATAAGAGAAGTTTTTTTCTGTAGATGTATTCTAGGTAAGAAAGAAAGAGGGGATAGACTTAGAATATCACCATTTTGCATCTCCTAATGAATAATGTCTAGGCAAAGATCTCCAGTAGTTGGTAACATCATGGAGACATTGAGGGACTTCCCTGGTGTTCCAGTGGCTGAGATTCTGAGCTCCCAACGCAAGGGACCCAGGTTCTATCCCTGGTCAGGGAGCTAGATCCCATGTGCCACAACTAAGAGTTCTCTTGCTGTAACTAAAGACCCCACATGCTTAACAAAAAGAATGAAGTTCCCGGATGCCACAACTAAGACCTGGTGCAGCCAAATAAATAAACTTTTGGAAATGTGCCACGCTGTCTGTGCCTTAGTCTTGCACTGAGGTCATACTCCTAAATCTGATCTAGCCTTTAAATTTAACTACCAATTTATAGGAAATAGAAAAGACAAAAACAAAAACTTGTTAGCACTGTGGGGATTCCATCGACAAAATTCATACTGAGAATCTCTACAAGAAAACTACCTGGTTTTTCCAACCCCAAATTCTCGGATTACAAGAAACTGAATAATAGATAAAGGGATGACAAATGAAAGGAGACAAGAAATAAACATCATTCAATACAGAATAACTGAAAAAATATTTACACAGCAGTTGGGGAGATGTGAATACTGGCTTGATATTTGATATTAAGGGATTATTTTTAATTTCAAATTTGCTGTGAGGCTGGATTTTTGCCCTTTTTCCTCTCCAGGCTTAGGGCTTCTATAAAGCTATAGCACTGTTACCATAGGTTTTAAGTCTGATTCTTTTTCTTAGATACGCTCCCCTCACCTCCCCCTGAAGCTGCCCCCTGCCTCTCTCATAGACTCTCTAAGACTGACAGGTGGGTCTGAGCCTAGCTCCCATCAACTCTGCTTTTGCCCTGGATCCTGGTGCACATGAGATTTTGTGTGCAGCCTTTAAGAATGAAGTTTTTAGTTTCCTCCAGTCCCAGGGGGCTCCTGCAGTTAAGCTCTATTGGTCTTCAAAGCCAAGGCCTCTGGATGGCTCATCTACCTACTGCCAGAACCTTGACATGGGGCTAAGAACTCTTAACTCCTCTGGGAGAACCTTTGCAATACAGTTATTTTCCAGTTTGTGGGTTGCCCACCCAGAACATTATGGGATTTGATTGTATCATAACTCCGCTCCTCCTACCGATCTCGCTGTAGTTCCTTCTCTGTGCCTTTGGACTGGAGCCCACCAGGCTCCTCTGTCCATGGAATTTTCCAGAAAAGAATACTGGAGTGGGTAGCCATTCCTTTTTACAGGGGATCTTCCTGACCCAGGGATCAAACCCGGGTCTCCTGTATTGGCAGCAGATTCTTTACAGTCTGAGCCACCAGGGAAGAAGCCCTTACGTCTTTAGTTATAGAAAATCTTTGTGGGTAGTTTCCAGTTTTTTTCATTGATGGTTGTTCTACAAGTAGTTGTGAATTTGGTGTGCTCATGAGGGTAGGTGAATTTAGGGTCTTTCTACTCCACCATTTTGGCTGTTCTATAAAATCTTTTTTTTTTTTAATTTGATTAAAAAAAAAACATGTTTGTTTTTGTCTGTGTTGAGTCCTTCTTGTGACACGTGGGTCTTTTTTTCCTTATGTGGGCTCTTTATTGCAGCTTTTGGGCTTCTCTCTAGTTGTGGCACATGGGCTGTAGAGTGCAGCGGTCTAGTTGTGGCATGAGGGTTCCAGAGTTCGTGGGCTCTGTAGTTGTGGCGTGTGGGCTCTCCGGCTGTGGCCTGAGGGCTCACTAGTGGTGATGTGAGGGTTTAGTTGCCCCGTGACGTGTAGGGCCTTAGTTCCCCATCAGAGATTGAACCTGTGTTCCCTGCCTTAGAAGGTGGCTTCCTGACCACTGAACCACCAGGGAAGCCCCATCTCTTATAAAGTCTTAATGAAAGCTTTTTGTGTAACCGTTGGGTGGTAGGCGAAGGAGGCAAGCTCTCTCTTTTCCTTGTGTGAAGTATGGACATTTCTTTTCCTTTAGTTTACCCTTTGCTGACTTGGAGTGTATAATGTATATAGTCACTCAGTTGTGTCTGACTCTTTGGGACTCTGTGGACTATTGGGAGCCCACCAGGCTCCTCTCTCCATGGGATTTTCCAGGCAAAAATACTGGAGAGGGTTGCCATTTGCTGACTTGGACCCCTTAAAAAGTCCCAGTTTTATGTACCTGTCTCATTTCTACTTCCCCAACTTATAGCCTTGTGTTTCCTGTGATAATCTTGAGTGGCCATTAATACTTTCAGTTCCTATATCATATTTCCTCTCTCCCAGGATTTCCCTTAATTTCCAGAAAACATGTCTATTTCCAAGCAACTTCTGTAACGTTTAATTGAAAGAGTTTTCACTTCCAATTTAAGAAATAGAGTCCTTAAATTAGCTTTAAAATCATGGTTTAATTTATAATTTAAAAATACAGTGAATTCAGTTTAAGCTTAAATTATATTATGAAAATAATATACGCACAGCGGAAACAATGTAAACATTCTGAAAGATTTAAGATGAAAAGTTACCAGACACGTACCCAGAAGTCACCATAGAGTTAATGGCTTCTGTTGTGTCCTTTCAGGAGCTCTCTAAGCATGTATGGGCATGACTGTGTTACTTAAAAGGGAATTTTCTCTGTATGTAGTAGTGATAGTCGCTCAGTTGTGTCCTATGGACTGTGCCTACCAGACTCCTCCGTCTGTGGAATTCTCCAGGCAAGAATACTGGAGTGGGTTGCCATTTCCTTCTCCAGGGGATCTTCCCCACCCAGGGATCAAAACCTGGGTCTCCTGCATTTCAGGCAGATTCTTTACCATCTGAGCCTTGTGCAACTTGCTTTTTATGTATACTTGGTTTATTTACGATATTTTTGAATGTCTTGCCACTTTACATGTGAAGCTCTACTGTAAGGTTATTTAATCATTTCCCTAATGTTGGACATATGGTTCTTTCTAATTTTAAAGTTGCTTTACTAACAGTGAACACTCTTTTTAGTGTGTCTTTGTATTTGTGTGATTACAATAAACTACCAGAGAAGGAGTTTTCTCTATTGAAGAGTATGCATTATTCTTATATCTGTCTAGGAGATTGCATTAGTTATAACCAAGTTAGCACTACCTGAGAATACTGGTTTTCATACTTCCTAGTTCATGTCAAATTTTGTAAATACAGTTTTATTGAGGTATAAGAGGTATAATTGACACACAATGAACTGCATGTATTTAAGTGTACAATATGATAAATTTTGACATGTGTACACTGATGAAACCATCACCACAATCAGGATGGTGTACATATGCATCATCTCCAAAATTTCCTCATTCCTGTTTGGTAATCCCTCATTCCCACATGTTCCTTCCCTGCCAATTTAAGGTGGAAAAGGTAACATTGTTTTAATTTGCATTTCTTTAATATGAGTGAGGTTGCAATAAAATATATATATATTTGTTGGATATCTTTTTCCCCTCTAGGAATCTTGTAAAGGTGTCCTTTAACCTTTCTGTCTTGTGTTCATCTTTTTCTCACATTTTTGCTGATGTTTGTAAGTTAAGGCTACCAGACCTTTGTCTTTTTTGAGTTTAGTCCCTTATTTTTTCTGTAAAATCTTTACAGTGTTTTCTGGGTCAGTTTTTTCCGTTTTTTCCTTGATGGCTCTGAGTATTACATGAGACATAGGGGGAAAAAACCTTTTACAAACAAAATTATTTTACATGAAAAGAAATACATTTGTCTTCTGATTTTTCATGGTTTAATTTTTTAACCTTTAAAAGTTTGGTCCATAAATAATTTAGTTAGGGGCTTTAATTTTTCCCCAAATTGGCTACCATTTATGCTGATGCTATTTATTAAATCATAGATTTACTTAATGATTGGAAATGGCTCTCTGATATTATAGTAAAATTTTCTCACGTATTTGGGGCTTTTTATATTACATTTATTTGGCAGTTTTTGGGCAAGAGGTAAACATTCTTGTTTCCTAGTGAAGTTTTCCAATAGTTCCCTTGGAGTTTTTTGAATAGTATTTGACATTCTTATCTTGTCATTTACATTTCATGTTTAGTTTGTGAAATGATATTAAGTATTATGTCTTTTTGGGAAATAGGCAAGAATAAATATATTATTTTATCATTTTAGTACCCTCATTGATGAGTGACCGAAGGCGATGAACTTTAGCTTAACACTTTTTAACTTCCCTGGTGCTCAGACGGTAAAGAATCTGTCTGCAGTGCAGAAGACCTGGTTTCAATCCCTAGGTTGGTAAGATCCCCTGGAAAAGGGAATGGCTACCCACTCCAGGATTTTTGCCTGGAGAATTCCAGGACAGAGGAGCCTGGCATGTTATAGTCCATGGCATCACAGAGTCAGACGTGAGTGAGTGACAAACGCTGTCACTTTAACACCCTGGCAAAACTTTCCTAAAGGATGATAGGGTTTGAAGTATGTTTTCTGTTTGTTGATAAATTTCATCAATACCATGCATCAGTTATTAGGAATGCCTTGTGGTAGTGGAATTGGACACAGTTGATGAGGTTTAGGGCAGTTAGAGGGCCACAAGGAGAAGTTACGGGAGGAAGATTGTGGATCAAAACTAGGAAGAATATTCTAATGTCTTTATAGAAGGAACTTATGGGAGGTGTTTATTCCTAATAAGCATAAAATCACTGACCATTCAGCTGGATGTAGTTGACTTAGATGGCCTCTTCCAACCTAGAGATCTTGTGAAGTAGATGTTAAGACTGTAGATTTTAGGGGAAGGAAGTCTTCTGTATATGGTGTAACTGTGTTACAGATACATCAGTGGTATGAATTTCATGTTCTAATGTTAATTTTTTGAACAATTTTGATGATTTATAATCATCTTTAGAAACTGATTTTATGTATTGATTTGAAATACTAATTATTTAAATGTATTATTAAGTTTCTGGTAGTAAAGCTTTTAATTTGTATAACTTAAGTTAGCTTTCTTTACAGAATAAACTTAACCAGGTTATTTCCTGTGGATATGTTTTAAAATGAACAGTGTCTTTTCCTGAGAAAATGGACTAGTTGGGGCTTGATGGATAAGCAAAAATCTGAAGGACTGGCATAACTCTCAGAAGCTACCAGCTATGCAGATCCATTTCAGTTTTTTGGAGAAGCTGTTCAAACTGATTTATCTAGTCTTGTATTAAAGGGAAAACAATGAATGGTTAAAAGAGAACCAATAGAAGTTTCATGTGTTGTGACATGATACCTAATGGAGAAATTGAATTTCATCACTCATCTCTGGCTTTAGTTGGATTTGTTTCAGATTGGGGTAGCAGTACTCTAGATTGGGTATTGCTGAAATAATTTAAGGGATGTGTTAATAAGGTGTGAGTCATAGAAATAAGTATGTGTTGCAGTATACAAGGAGGAATTGCACCTCAGCTTTAAGATTCCAGTGTAGTCTGTTAGGTTAATTTTAGGAAGTTGTAAATGAAGTTCCCATGTTAGGCAACTCAGTGTTTGCTTTGTTAAAGTATTTTATCTTTTGATTGGTTTGAATCTTTTCCTCTTGTTGTAAAAGATAATTGTATACTTGTATTATGGACCCTGGGGCGGTTATAATTTTGTTGTAGTGACAAACTAGAGAATAGAAATTTAGATAAGTTTTTGTATTTTGATGGCCTTTTCAGGAATTGATTAATTTGTTTTTTTTTATTGGTTTGTAGAATCAAGTTTTAAAAAAATTTTATTGTAGATTTAATACACTTGTAAACTTTTAAACTTTTTCAGCTATGCAATATATAAGATGAATTCACTTATTTTCTTGTGTTTTCTTGAAGTACTTTATACATTTTTTTAAGTTGTCTGGATGTCTTTATTTGATCTGAATGATCAAGCCTTTCCTCTACTGATTTGAAATAATTTACAATAAACTAAATTAAAAAAATCAGTTTGGATCTATTTTAGATTTTGAGTTCTATTATTCTCCCTTCATTTATCTTCGTTGCACTGCAATATATTATGTTTCTATAATTGCTAGACTATTATGCCCTGTCCCATAGAATTCTGTGAACATGTACATAAAAATAAATGCTCTAGGATTTTAGGAAGAGGAGAACTATCTGTAGGCATGGTGCTTGAGCTGGAAGAGTAGATCTCATTGACACTCAGGTTCGGTTTTTATACCCTGTTTTAGTTTTTAAAGTTGTGGTGTCTCTTTTGTTTGGTTCTGTTGGGTCTCTGTTGCTGCGCATTGGCTCGCTCTAGCTGCGCAGGGCTGGACTCCTCTCTGGCCGCTCTCTTGTTGTGGAGCATGGGTTCCAGGGCGTGTGGGTTTCAGTAGTTGTGGTGCCAGCCTCAGTTTCCCCATAGCATGTGGAATCTTCCTGGGCCAGGGATTGAACTTGTGTTCGTTCCCTGCATTAGCAGGCGGATTCTTAACCGCTGGACCACCGGGCAAGTCCTATGCTCTGTTTTGGATGCTCTATAGGTACTTAACCTCATGCGAAGAGTTGACTCATTGGAAAAGACTCTGATGCTGGGAGGGGTTGGGGGCAAGAGGAGAAGGGGACGACAGAGGATGAGATGGCTGGATGGCATCACTGACTCGTTGGACGTGAGTCTGAGTGAACTCGGGGAGTTGGTGATAGACAGGGAGGCCTGGTGTGCTGCGATTCATGGGGTCGCAAAGAGTCAGACACGACTGAGTGACTGATCTGATCTGAGGTACTTAATCAGCTAGATCATAGATTCATTTAAAGTCAGTGTATCTATTTGTCCAGTACCGATAAACATCTTGTGTTCTCCATTCCAGGTTTTAAATTTAAGTGGAGAATAAAGTGAGCAAAATTTATAAATAAAATATTAGCCATATAATAATTAAAATGTATTTTATAGGACCGACAGTGCCCCCTTTTTTACCCTTACTCTGAACTAATAACTTTCCCATTTCATTAAGAAAATAGTAGCATCAGGAGGATAATTTACACAAACTTATACACTGGATCTACCTCCTTGCCTGTGCCTATATATTCCCTAGATGTCTGTGCTTCCGTCTAAGGCCAGTCTCTTTAGTTGCACACCAAATTCTTTCCCTCTTGCCATTTGAAAACGTTGTCCCTCACCCCTCTCTCTCCTGCCTCATCAGACTTTCCCCTTCTACTGGATCATCTTTATCAGTGTATTAACATGCTGTAATTTCTTCTGCCTATACAAACCAAATTCCCAACCTCATATTCCCCTCCAGCTTCCATTGCACTTTTCTTTATTACTTCATAGGAAATCTCCAGAGTCGTCTCATCTGCTGGAGTTCTCACTTTTCACTTCTTTTCAGTCAGGTTTTGATGATCACCACTCTATTGTTTTGGTCCAAGTTACCACTAATGTCTCTGTTGCTAAAATCCAGTAGTCAGTTTCTAGTTTTCATTGTACTTTATTTACTAACACCATTTAACAAAGTTGATTCATCTCTCCTTCTTGATATATTTTATTCATTTAGCAACCAGAGTGACATTCTCCTAATTTTCTTTTTATTTTATTCTCAATTGTTCAGGGGCTCTGTCTTGATACCTGGGCTCTGTTTATCCTCATTCCCTTGGTGATTTTTTTCTCTAAGCCATGGTCCTTCCAATTCTTTGTCCTCTGCCCCTTTCAAATGATCTCTTCAACCTCATCTTTTACTACATTTCCTCTTGTACATTGTACTTGTCTTTATTGTTCTTGCTCAAATGTGTCAGGTGTGTTCCTGTCTCATGTACTGTATATAAGTTGTATGTGAATTGTGTAACAGTGTTACACTTAATGGATGATAAAATAACTATACAAAGTGAATTAATAGACTGTTGTGGAAGATGGTAGTTGAAAAGATACTTTCATTGTAATGATTTGAGCTGTGTTTTGAGGGATAAGCGAAGATTTGATAAAAGGAACAAGGCAAAACTTTGTGGGTTTGATACTAGAAAGGAGGGGCAATTGGACTTTGTAGAAAGTCATTCCTTTTGGTTTCCCGATTTAGAGTCTGCTGTGGCTTTTTACTGCTAGTTTTGTCTACTTAGTTGACTGCTAACCTTCCGTATCTGGTTATAGTTTATATTTCTCAAAATCATATCTAGAACTCCCAGACAAAAACTTACTCCTGTATTCTTGAACTTGACATGTGATTTCATAGTTTACAGATTTCTTCCAAGCTGGAAGCATTGGTGTTGTCTTAGATTCCTTCCGAACTTTCACCATCCCCTAATCTCCATTGACTTAATTCACCCTATCAGATCTATTTAGCCTATTGAAATAGTCATTTTAATTGGTTTCCTTGCACCTGTGTTAACCTATCCATTGGATTTTAAATTTTGATTGTAACTTATTTGTAGAAGTCCTAATTGATTCATATCTACCTAATTACTTTTGATAGTTTCTATTTTTTACTCATTCCCCAGTTTCCTCTTAGTTACTTTATGTGTGTAGGTTATAATCTATATCTACTAATTCAGGTATCTTAAATCTTTAGGGATGTGATTCCTTAGTTTATTTCTGTTGCCTCTTGCTCATGGTGGCTTATCTCGTGTTCTGTCATTTTGTGTTATGGGCTCTTATCTGAATGACAGTATTTGGGAATCTTGAGCTTCCTGGCTTGAGGGAGCAACCCAGCAAAGAAGATGTGCATTCATTTTTGTCACATGCACTATGGGTACCACCAACTTGGGACCGCTTAAATATTTTGTCTTGGCATTTCCAAGATCATGTAAGTAGTTTGGACTTTAGCTCTGTGTAAGAAGAGACCCCTAAAACCAAGTCAGAATTGGGACCAAAAGTCAGGACTCTTGACTTCATTTTAGTGCTTCATTGTACTACTAGACTGTAAATAAGTGGTGGATGACTAAGGATGGTGACAGTATCCCCTTTGAATAAGCATAGATGGGAAGAGGAAAACAGAGAAGAAGCTAGAGGGGTTTTACAGAGTTGTAGAGGAGATGTTCTATGTATGTATGTACACATACATACCTATACTCTAAACATAAAGCAGAAGTGTCTTATAACTTAAACACAAAGGCGTTTTGTGTTTAAAAACTTTGTGTTTAAGTTATAAGACACTTCTGCTTTATGTTTAGAGTATAGGTTAAGATCCTGGGCTATAGGGCCACATTTCTTAAGATTCACATCTATATGTTACTACTTTGAGCTTTGTGGCTTTAGATAAGTTACTTAACCTCAGTGCCTCACTTTCCTTGTTTTTAAAATGGGAATGATAATAAGGTTTTGAGAATTAAATGAGATATTCACAATAGATGCTTAAAGTTCTAGCATAAAGTAATTGCTCAAAAATGTTAATTGCATGTGATAAGTAGTAAGAAAATAAGTAAAATGTATTTAAGTTTTAGTTGATTATTAATTTCCTCATGTTGGCCTTTAAATATATTTGCCTTCATTATGTGATTTCTTCCAATGCAAACTTATTAACTATTTGGCCCCGTGTTGTATAATTAGAGGAAGTCTATTTAAAATTTGGTTCACTTGACAGAGGCATCTCTACTGCCGTTAGCTGTTAATTACATTAAAATTGTGTTCTTTTAAAGTTTAAGGTGTGATTAAGTTAAAAGGTCCTTAATATTACAAAGGGAATGTGATAATATGGAAGAAATTAGCATTGGTGACTTTTGCTGTCATCTCATAATCTGAGACTCTGCTTGTCTCCATGTTTTTCTATTAATAACTCAACAAATGTATGTTGAATTGCTACTATGGACTTAGATAGTATGGAGTTGGTACCTGATTCCTGTCATCTTGAAAAATGAAAGTGAAGTCGCTCAGTCCTGTCCGACTCTTTGCCACCTCATGGACTGTAGCCTACCAGGCTCCTCCCTCCATGGCTCCTCCCTCCCTGGGATTCTCCAGGCAAGAGTACTGGAGTGGGTTTCCATTTCCTTCTCCAGGGGATCTTCCCGACCCAGGGATCAAATCCCGGTCTCCTGCATTCCAGGCAGACACTTTAAACTCTGAGCCACCAGGGAAGCCCCTCCTATCATCTTGAGTTAAATTAATTCTGTCTCAACTTCTCCTTCCCATTTCTTTCACTTTTAAGTTGGCCACCCCCGCCCCACTACTTCCTTTAAAAATCTTTCTGTCTTTCATCTTTTCCGTGTATTTCTCTGAATTTCATTCCCAGTTCCTTCTTGGCACCTTTCCCCCTGCTTTGTATTACGCTTCTACCTATGGGTATAATGTAAAACTGGAATACAGAATGAAGCAGGGAAAAGACTACTAGAGTTTTGCCAAGAGAATGCACTGGTCATAGTAAACACCCTCTTCTAACAACACAAGAGAGGATTCTACACATGGACATCACCAGATGGTCAATACCAAAATCAGATTGATTATATTCTTTGCAGCCCAAGATGGAGAAGCTCTATACAGTCAGCAAAAACAAGAATGGGAGCTGACTGTAACTCAGATCCTGAACTCCTTATTGCCAAATTCAGACTGAAATTGAAAAAAAGTAGGGAAAACCAGTAGACCATTCAGGTATGACCTAAATCAAATCCCTTACGATTATACAGTGGAAATGAGAAATAGATTTAAGAGACTAGATCTGATAAGAGTTTCTGAAGAACTATGGACTAAGGTTCATGACATTGTACAGGAGACAGGGATCAAGACCATCCCCAAGAAAAAGAAATGCCAAAAAGCAAAATGGCTGTCTGAGGAGGCCTTACAAATAGCTGTGAAAGGAAAAGAAGCTAAAAGCAAAGGAGAAAAGGAAAGATACACCCATTTGAATGCAGAGTTCCAAAGAATAGCAAGGAGAGATGAGAAAGCCTTCCTCAGTGATCAGAACAGAGAAATAGAGGAAGACAATAGAATGGGAACTACTAGAGATCTCTTCAACAAAATCAGAGATACCAAGGGAGCATTTCATGCAAAGATGGGCACAATAAAGGACAGAAATGGTATGGACCTAACAGAAGCAGAAGATATTAAGAAGAGGTGGCAAGAATACGCAGAAGAACTGTACAAAAAAGATCTTCACGACCCAGATAATCACGATGGTGTGATCACTCACCTAGAGCCAGACATCCTGGAATGTGAAGTCAAGTGGGCCTTAGGAAGCATCACTATAAACAAAGCTAGTGGAGGTGATAGAATTCCAGTTGAGCTCTTTCAAATCCTAAAAGATGATGCTGTGAAAGTGCTGCATGCAATATGCCAGCCAATTTGGAAAACTCAGCAGTGGCCACAGGACTGGAAAAGGTCAGTTTTTATTCCAATCCCAAAGAAAGGCAATGCCAAAGAATGCTCAAACTACCGCACAATTGCACTCATCTCACACGCTAGTAAAGTAATGCTCAAAATTCTCCAAGCCAGGCTTCAGCAATATGTGAACTTTCAGATGTCCAAGCTGGTTTTAGAAAAGGCAGAGGAACCAGAGACCAAATTGCCAACATCCGTCGGATCATGGGAAAAGGAAGAGAGTTCCAGATAAACATCTATTTCTGCTTTATTGACTATGTCAAAGCCTTTGACTGTGTGGATCACAATAAACTGTGGAAAATTCTGAAAGAGATGGGAATACCAGATCACCTGACCTGCCTCTTGAGAAATCTCTATGCAGGTCAGGAAGCAACAGTTGGAACTGGACATGGAACCACAGACTGGTTCCAAATAGGAAAAGGAGTACATCAAGCCTGTATATTGTCACCCTGCTTATTTAACTTATATGCATAGTACATCATGCAAAATGCCGGACTGGATGAAGCACAAGCTGGAATCAAGATTGCCAGGAGAAATATCAATAACCTCAGATATGCAGATGACACCACCATTATGGCAGAAAGTTAAGAAGAACTAAAGAGCCTCTTGATGAAAGTGAAAGAGGAGAGTGAAAAAGTTGGCTTAAAGCTCAACATTTAGAAATCTAAGGTCATGGCATCCGGTCCCATCACTTCATGGCAAATAGATGGGGAAACAGTGGAAACAGTCAGTGACTTTGTTTTTTTGGGCTCCAGAATTTCTGCAGATGGTGATTGCAGTCACCATGAAATTAAAAGATGCTTACTCCTTGGAAGGAAAGTTATGACCAACCTAGAAAGCGTATTAAAAATCAGAGACATTACTTTGCCAACAAAGGTCTGTCTAGTCAAGGCTATGGTTTTTCCAGTGCTCATATAGGGATGTCAGAGTTGGACCGTAAAGAAAGCTGAGCACCAAAGACTTGATGGTTTTGAGCTGTGGTGTTGGAGAAGGCTCTTAAGAGTCCTTTGGACTGTAAGGAGATCCAACCAGTCCATCCTAAAGGAGATCAGTCCTGAGTGTTCATTGGAAGGACTGATGTTGAAGCTGAAACTGCAATATTTGGCCACCTGATGCGAAGAATTGACTAATTTGAAAAATCCCTGATGTTGGGAAAGATTGAAGGTGCGAGGAGAAGGGGACAACAGAGGATGAGATGGTTGGATGGCATCACTGACTCAATGAACATGAGTTTGAGTAAACTCTGGGAGTTGGTGATGGACAGGGAGGCCTGGCATGCTGCAGTCCATGGGGTAGCAAAGAGTCAGACACAACCGGGCGACTGTACTGAACTGAACTGTGGTATATTAATCACTACTGTAGTTCTTATTCATTTTGCCATTTTTAAACAAAGAGTTGAAAACTTTGTGAGTTCTTCTTAAACTAACAAATTTTAAAGTATTAAGACAAGTGAGACTGCACCCATGATTATTGCACAGTTCTTTAATTTACATATTAATCTTAATGACCTATTTATTATACATGAGATATTTTGATCCTGCAAGTAAAATTATGGTTTTGATTATTCAGCATTTAATTGAATTTAGTAGTCTCAGTATTTACAGTTTTAACAGCAATATTTTATTGAGTTGATACTTGTTAATTCAACCCATTCTGATGTTATGTATTTAGTCTCAGCTTTTCTTATTATATGTAATATTGCCCTGAACATCTTTACATATGCTTTTCTTTGTACATGTCTTGGGATAAAGCATCAGGAATATTGGATTAAAGCAATGCAAACATTTTCTTGACTTTAAATTTGCCTTGGTGTTTTGGTTGGACTCCTCCTAGATGCAGAAAGAGAGCTCAAATGAAGGGGCATTGAATTGTATGAAGGGAATCTCCTGAAAATCTAAAGACTGAAATCATGATTCTTCCAGCCTTATATGAGACCTAGAAAAGGGAAGTAGAAAAATCATCAGGAATCTGTGTTTCAGAGTTTCTGTGGTTTCAGAGTTTCTCTGAAGGTTTCAGAGTTCTGTGTTTCAGAGTTTCTCTGAAGGTTTGCTTCTTTATCTGCTTCGTCATAGATTTTGTCTCCTAAGAAAGACTTATGCTGCATGGACTGGAGCTTACTATTCATCAAAGACCTTCTGACTTTGATTTGACATTTTCCCAGCATTTTGGCTACTGCTCAGTGTCTTAGCCTCTTTTCTTTCCTCAGAGCAAAAATCCATAGAGTTCTAACTCATTGTTTTGTCCTTTTTCTCCCCTAACCTAATCCTCAGCCAAATTGAACAGGCTTTGTAGCCTGTGGATGGTAATATTAAACAAAATCCAAACGTAAAACATCTTTTAAAAATAATTTTTGGTTGACCAGTGACAGGCATAATAAAATCTGTCTAATAAAAATTTTTGGATAGTTCATTAATTATTAGAGAAGAACAATTCTATGTTTCTTTTTAGTATTTTGTTAGCCTGTGATTCACTCTCCCCTTCATCTTGTTAAATCTTTCTCTTAGTAGTCCAGGGTTACATTAATATCCTTTAAATTTTGCTTAAATTGTTGTAATAGGATGGGATTACCAATTTTGTTTTTGAAGTATAACTTTTTTGCAGTAAGAGGAGAAGGCAATGGCACCCCACTCCAGTACTCTTGCCTGGAAAATCCCATGGATGGAGGAGCCTGGAGGGCTGCAGTCCATGGGGTCGCTGAGGGTCGGACACGACTGAGCGACTTCACTTTCACTTTTTACTTTCATGCATTGGAGAAGGAAAGGGCAACCTGCTCCAGTGTTCTTGCCTGGAGAATCCCAGAGACGGGGGAGCCTGGTGCGCTGCCGTCTGTGGGGTCGCACAGAGTCAGACATGACTGAAGTGACTTAGCAACAGCATTACCTTGGAAAAAAATCAAGAGAAGCAGCTTATTTGTAATTTATTTTAGTGCCAAATGACTAACATTTTTATTTTTATTTTATTTCCATATTCTTGATGGATCCCACCATATCATGAGGCAATGGTTAGCTGGAATAAAGGTGCTCACAGCTGAATGAACTCCCTTTATTTTCTTTGCTGTTAAGAGTGTGTACTTTCAATGACTATCTAGAGTGTTAGTAGTTAATGCCTCTTTATTTCCATATATAGTATATTCATAAACATCGTACAATAAGAGAAAAACTAAATACTGATAGTATCAAAGTAGATATTTTGGGAAAAATGAACTTTTTTTCTGTCAGAATCTTTTCACATGCTTGAAAAATAGAAGGATATCTTACATTCCTAGTTACCAAAAAAATTTTTTTACAGTATATAGTATATTTGAACTGTAAAGTAATCAAGTATATGATTTAAAAAACTAACCTGTTTAGATTTGTAGATCAGGTTAAATCTGAAGACCTCTTGAAAAAACAGAGGTTTTGTGTGTTTAATTTTTATAAGACTGACCCAGGTTTTTGTTTTTTCTTTTTTCCCCCACATTTAGGTTTTATAGGATCACATTAACAAAGGCACCATGGAGTTTTATGAGTCAACATATTTTATTGTTCTTATTCCTTCAGTGGTTATTACAGTAATTTTCCTCTTCTTCTGGCTTTTCATGAAAGAAACATTATATGATGAAGTTCTTGCAAAACAGAAAAGAGAACAAAAGCTTATTCCTACCAAAACCGATAAAAAGAAGGCGGAAAAGAAAAAGAATAAAAAGAAAGAAATCCAAAATGGAAACCTCCATGAATCCGATTCTGAGAGTGTACCCCGGGACTTTAAATTATCTGATGCCTTGGCTGTAGAAGATGAGCAAGTTGTACCTGTTCCATTGAATGTGGTTGAAAGTCCAACTAGTGTTAGAGAAAGAAAGAAGAAGGAAAAGAAACACAAGCCTGTACTAGAAGAGCAGGTCACCAAAGAAAGTGATGTATCAAAGATTCCATGCAAAAAAGTAGAACCTGTCCCAGTTACTAAACAGCCGACTCCCCCCTCGGAAGCACCTGCTTCAAAGAAGAAACCAGGGCAAAAGAAGTCTAAAAATGGAAGCGGTATTGTAATCTATTAAACTTTATTGCATGGTTTTATTTGTTTTAATAACTTTAATAGAGTTGGAAGTTCAGATACTTTAAGTGTGCACACATGCTAAATATTGAGTTTGAAATCGAGATCATTATCCTTTTCACTATTTGTTTTCGTTAAATGCTGCTAGAAAGAGTTAGTATTGATCATAAAACAGCATTTAAAGCTAAATTTCACATTACACATATGGAAAAGGCCTTAAGTGGAAATATATAAAATGTGTTTTACTAAAACCACTAAAGACCTATAAATATCAGTAGTTAGAAGCTTTTACATTTATTTCAACCAATACTTTCTAATCAAAGTGATAAGAATTAAAGATGAAAAGAGAAATCAGTTATCATTTTTATCCTTGATTGATTTACTTTGCAAACATTTATCATACGTCTGTTTTGTGTTAGTCACTATATAGGTGCTAAGACTACAGAGGTAAAGAGTGCATTTTCCAGGTAGTCACATGCAAACTGTATATACAAGCCGAAATTCATTATTATAATATAAAAAGTTTAGTATAATGGGCTAGATATGTCTCAGTCAGTATCGGTGTACTAAAGTGGGTCACTTAGAGCATGTAAATACCTAAAATTAATCTGAAGTGTTGAATAAATATTAGCTAGTTTTTCTTGGTGAATAGGGTGCTCTAAGGAGAAGGGTTAACAGATGCAAAGGAAAGGACATGAGAAATGGTGTGCTGATAGGTGAAACTGTGAATTGTTTGCTCTGTGTGAAAGGATTTGTGTTTACCATTAAGTTGTTTTCGTATCTTAACTTGTGGAATATTAAGTTATCGTTATATTGGATTTTAAATATTTACTTGCCAGCTATGTCAAGCATGGTACTAGAGAAATAAGAGTAAAGGGGAGAGGAGGACATGTGAGCCAATAATGAAATATGACTTACATAAGAAAAGTACGAAGTATAGAGGTAGTACAGAAGCCAAAACAACTGGTACATACGGGACCCGTGGGCCAAAGGCTTTGCAGAGGAGGCAGTGCCTGAACTGGGTTTGCAGAATGACTCAGTTCATTAAGGAGATAGTGGGATTTTATTCCTCATTGGCAGAAGATCATGCATAAAGGAATAAAGGTGCAAGAATGCAGTGTGTTGTTGAACCCTGAAGTGGGAGGTAGGGAATGGTAGGAAACAAAATTGAAAAGGTAATGGAGTGGGTAGATGAGGATGGTTTTTGTGTACAGAGCTAAATAGGTGGGATGTATAATTTGGCCATTGTTGAGGACTTTCAAACAGGTTAGTTTCCATTGACAGATCTACATTTTAGAAAGGTATTTTTGGCAGAACTTGGGAAAAGAAGTTTCATAGGGCAGTGTTTGATGTAGGCAGACTTGTTAAGAGAGTATTGTTTTCCAAAGTTAAGCTGAAGGACTGAACTGTGGTAGTGACAGAAAAAGTAGAAAGGAGATTAGAGGGATCTGCAAAGCAAAAATGACATGGGTAACCTTATTGGATAGGATATGGCAGATAAAAAGGAGAAAGCAGGATTAAAGATGATTTCCAAGTTCTAAGTTAGGTCAGGGTTGGCAAACTGCAACCTGTGAGCCAGATCTGGCCTGTTTCTGGTTTTTTATAGCTCATGAGCCAAGAATGGTTTTTATATTTCAAATAAAAGAAGAGTAATATTGTGTTAAATGTGGAAATGATATGAAATTGAAACCTCTGTGTTGTAAATCAAGTTTTTTTAAATGCAACAACACTCTTGTTAACATCTGTTTGTGGCTGGCTCTCACAAGGCAACAGCAGGTGAATAGTTATGATAAAGTCTAAATGGCCACAAAACCTTTACTGTCTGTTCAGACCTTTATAGGAAAGGTTAACCAACCTTTTATTGGTAGATGTGGATAGCACTAAGAGGCAATACTGGGGAGAGAGTGGATGTGCATGGAGAGGAGAATGCTCTCAGTTTGTGTTTCTGGTGCCTGTGGTGGCTGTTCACATAGGGAGCAATTCAGGATGCAGTAGGAAAGTTAGGTACAGAGGCGTAAGGCTAGAATACAGATTCAGAAGATTCAACTACTAGCATGCAGGTAGTAGTTGATGTCATGGTTGTAGAGAAGATTATTCAAGGGAGGTATTTAAAATGAGAACACAGCCCTGAAAAATACTAGATATAAGGTATTCAGTAGGAACAGCTTACAAAGAAGACTGCAAAGGAATATTCCAAGTGTAAGAAAAGAATTCTCATGAAAGCTGAATTTTAAATTTTATTTATTTTATTGTGGTAAAATAAGTATATAAAAATTTTACCATTTTAACCATTTTTAAGTGTATAGTCTATGGCATTAAGTACACTCACATTCTTGAACAGTCATCACCACCAGCCATCTCAAGAACTTTTCATCTTTCCCAACTAAAATTCTGTACCCTTTAAGCACTAATTTCCCACTCTTTCCTCCCCCTAGTTCTTGGCAAGCAACATTCTACATTCTGTGTCTATGAATTTGACTGCTCTAGGTACTACATTGTAAGGGAAATCATACAATGATTGTCCTTTTGTGACTGGCTTATTTCACTTAGCCTAATGGAGAGGAGAGAAATTTAAGGAGGTAGAGACCAATAGTTTGAAATGCTGAATAGAAGTTAAATAAGGATTAAGGGATATTATTGATAGAATCAGGCATTTGGGACATTAGGGACCTGAGTAAACTTTTTTGTGAATATAATGGAAGAGATAAAAATCAGGTTGCAATTAGTTGAGAAATGATTGGTAGAAAAGAAAGTACAGACTGTTCTTTTGTCAATATAAGAAGGAAATGGGTGTGGGAGGCTAGGGATTACAGTGGTGGGAAGGGTTTTATTTTTTAAGATAAGAGATTTGACAATGCCTATAAGCTGAGTAGGGTTAGGAGTGGCTGAGAAATGGGATATAAAAGGAGCAAGTACTAGAAATCCTGATGAAGTTAAAGAGCAGTTGTAGCAGAGCAAGAAAGCTAGAATGATAAGTGAGGGAATTGTATATCAGAGTTTAAAATTTTGGTGGTAAAGCATTCTGGGAAGTATTCATTAATAAATTTTTTTCTGATGTGTTCATTTTTTGCTACTATGATTTTTCATTTATTTTTAATAAAGATGATCAGGATAAAAAGGTGGAATCTCTTACGGCACCTTCAAAAAAGCAAGAATCATTACCTCTGCATCAAGAGACTAAACAAGAAAGTGGATCAGGAAAGAAGAAAGTTTCATCAAAGAAGCAAAAGACTGAAAATGGTGAAACATGTAGATACGTATTTTATAGCTACTAATTCTAGAGAAGTCTACTAGGACAAGGACCCTAGAGACCTCACATGCTCCTTAATTCTCAGCTTAATGTGTATATTAACAACTTTAGTACTAATACAAGTCTAGGGTGCTTTGACAGATGGGCAGGGTATAAGTTTGTGGTGAAAACCTTAATCTGAAATTTAAAAAAGACAAAGCATTTATAAATATTCTCATTCTTAAGTGAGTTTTGAAAATAATGTAAATAGCATAAAAGCTCTATAGAAGAAAAGTTTTCCTGAAATATATGTACTTTTAATATCATGTAAAGATCATACTTGAGAACACTACCTAGATTTATCATTACCCTGCATTCCTAATCATTAAATGTAATGTGCATGTCTATATGAGAAGCATCCAGTTAAAAGTGATGGAGCAATTTTTATTCTCAGTTGTCCACGAGATGTCTTAGCTATGAAATTTATGTAGATTAAATAGTAATTTTTATAATATTGGGCTGTGATAGCAACCTGTGCTAGAAAATTGGAAAGGGAAAAGGTGAAATTCTGTTATTTGCATTAAAATTATGGTATATCAAGCAATCAGGTATAGAAAAAATCACCCCAGTATTTGATAGTATCAAGTATTTATTACAGATTTTAAATAAAAGAACTGTATGTGCCTCCAAGTTTTTTTTTTGTTTTTTTTTTAAAGTAGGGCTATAGAGAGATTTCCATATGGGTGTGGAATTTTGTGTCTCTAACCAACAAATATCAGAACGCTACTTAAACTCTTACAGTTCTTCACATTAAAGCTAGAAACTAAGAAAGCGTCCTACCTTCACTTTTAATGTTGTTTTGGAAGTTTTAACTAGTGTAGTAAGATGTGCCATGTAAGTTAGAGGTATAACTATTAGAAGATATCTACAAGGAACAATGGCTATTTTTGTATCTAGCAAGTAAAAAAATCAGTTAAGAATTATCAGTTGGAATAAGAGGTCAGTAAAGTACCAACATACATAGAAATTAATAATTTTCCTTGAGCACTAGTTAAATGTGAATGGATTCTTAGTTAAATCAGAAGAAACATGAGATCGAACCAAAACATATAAGAATGTATAAGAAGAAATTTTCAGATATTGTTAGAAGAGATGTGTGATACACTTTAGATAACCTAAGTGATATGTTGTAAAATAATATTGAATGGCTATTTCTTAATTTGAAGAGTGTTTTGACTTGTTAAAAAGGATATATAGGAATTTGAAGCCAAATTGAGCTGGTAATAACTGCATTTATCATGAAACTTAGTTGTGCTTACATGTTATTTTATTACTCCATTATAAAAAGCCTTGTGTAATTATGATTTGTAATTTAACTTGCAGTTTTGGTAGATGAACCCCTTATTCATGCAACAACTTATATTCCTCTGATGGATAATGCTGATTCAAATCCTGTGGTGGATAAGAGAGAGGTTATTGATCTGATTAAACCTGACCAAGTAGAAGTAATCCAGAAAACAGGGGCTAAAAAACTGAAGATTGAAACTGACAAAGGTAATGTATACAGAGTGCAACAACCTGTTGTATTGAAAAAACATATTTTTGAGTTCTTACGGAATGAGTGCATTTTCTCATAGAATCAATGAATTCCAGAAGGCTAATAGAGTCTTTGTGGTAAAGGATTTATTGGTAGTTTTCTTATCCAGTCCTCTCAGTTTTATAGAGCTGAACATTGGACTTTGACTTTTCTGAAGTCTCGTAGCTGTTTTGCTGTCTGATAATCTCTTCCCTTCTTTTATTGTCTCAGAGTTTTCTGTGTTAATTCACAGAAAACTATTATTTTGGCCCATGTGGCTTGTGGGATCTTAGTTTCCTGACCAGAGACTGAACCTAGAACCATGGCAGAGAAAGTGCTGAGTCTTAACAGCTGGACAGCCAGGGAACTCCCTATTATTATTTTTTTAATAGGGTTTTCTTTTTTTTAAGAGCAGTTTAAGTTCATAGCATGCCAGGAGCCGGTATATTACATATTGAGTGCATATTGCATATTGAGTGCAGCACTTTTCAGGATCTGGAATAGCTCAACTGGAATTCTATCACTGCCGGTAGCCAGCGTGAGGAACTCCGTCCGCCCATGACAAAGGTCATGAGGAAGGAGGCTCGGCATACGCAAAGGCGGGATCGAGCCTCAGGAGTCCCCCATCTACCCCCAAAACCAGAGTCTGCCTACTTTCTGCTTTGTGCTTTCACCTACACCTCTGACTTTACGGGGGGCTGTACCCCACTACCTCTCTCTGAAAAAAAGAGTTAGCTTACAGCTCCAGTTAATAATTCCTGGGTGTGACAGTGTTTAACCTACAAACTCCTTTGGAAATCCTCTAGCCTGCCTGAATAGGTTTTTCTGGCCACATGTGATTGCTCAGAGCCTCCCAACTGTGAGAGGCATGAAATGTTCTAAACTGTCTAAATACAGATTCCTTTGAGCAGTTAAAAGATTGATTAGAAATTGTATTGGTGAAGGGATTTTCACTTGTCGGCCAATGTTTGCTGCTAAATTTCCATATCTCTTACCTGCTGTGTCCCTGGCAGTGTATTGATTAATATAATTGGTGTAAGTAGTAGCTTTAATGTTTGTAACCTGGGACCCTTGAGTTAATTCTTTTTCTTGTTATAGCCCACCACACCTTTGCTCTGTAGGAATGCAACTTTATCTAATGCTTTTGGAGGGTGGCGCTCGACTTACCACCTTTAGAGAAAAATAAGTTTTCTGAAGAAAGGGTCTTAGAATGTTAACAGGCCTCCGGGCCAGAAGATGATGCAAATCACCTAAGCTTTTGCATATGATAAGTCTGCAGGAAGAAAGCCTAGCTTGCTACATGACTCTACCCCTTCCCCCATTATCCTCTATGGATAACTTAAGGTATAAAAACTACTTTGGAAAATAAAGTGCGGGCCTTGTTCACCGAAACTTGGTCTCACCATGTCGTTCTTTCTCTTACCTTCTGGCTGAATTATTCAGCCTCTTTTCTCCACTGAATTTCCTCACTGAGCTATCCTTATTCTATTCGTCTTTATATCCTTAATTAAAGTATGATTAAGCAGTTGTTTCCTGATCCTCTCCGACGCCGTCCCCGCTTCGAATTCCCTGGATCCACCAGGGCTGGACCCCGGCAATAGCAAAATTGAGTGGAAAGTACAGAGTTCCCATATACCCCTTGTTCCCATATGTGCCCACAACTGCCCTTTTAAACTTATGATATAGCTGAAATATTAGAAGCTCTGGGCTCCTTTGGGTCTAACAGGTGGCTGTTGCTTTTATGGAAACACAGGTGTTGTCTAATATAAGAGCTCTGGGGGAACTGAAGTGAGGTATTTGGTGCATGGATTTTTAAAATGTCAGGATTGCTTTTATATAGTTGATTTTTGTAAAATAAGACTTTTTGTTAATTGTCTCATTTTTTTGTCTGTAAAATTTGGCTCATATGTTGTGAGTATTACAGTTAAATAAGAATATTTGTGAACATATTTAGTATAGATACTAGCATACTAGACATTTGAATACTTTTTTTTCCCTTGGCACTTTAATACTCTGCAGTTTGGATGTAAACCCCTATGTATTATATATGTCTCTGTGTGTGCGTGTGCTCTCAGTCACATCTGACTCTTTGCAAGCCCATAGCCTGCCAGGCTCCTCTGTGGAATTTTCCAGGCAAGAATACTGGAACAGGTTGCCATTTCCTCCTCCAGGGGATCTTCTTGACTCAGGGATCAAACCTGAGTCCCTTTTGTCTCCTGCATTGGCAGGTGGATTCTTTACCACTGCACTTGGGGAGCTCGTATACATATGTGGCAAACAACAAGGTCCTACTGTTCAGGAAACTATGTTCAGTGTCCCATGATAAACCATAATGGAAGAGAATCTAGAAAAGAATCTGTATGTATAACTGAATCACTTTGCTGTATGGCAGAAATTAGCATAACGTTGTAAATTAACTATATACTTCAATTAAAAAACATATTCTGCAGTTTGAGCAAATTTTTAGTTAATTATTCAATATTAAAGATGATAAGCACTTTTTCCCCCTCTCTTAACTAGAGCATTTATTGTTGTTTGACCTGAAATATAAGTCTATTTTCTCTTGGTTATTGACTTTCTGGGTCAAGAATTCTTGGTGCTTTACCTTTGCTGTCTTATCATGTATCTTCTAAATGTTAATTTCTTTTTTTCCCTCTTTTAAGAAAATGCTGAAGTAAAATTTAAAGATTTTCTTCTGTCCTTGAAGACTATGATGTTTTCTGAAGAAGAGGCCCTTTGTGTTGTAGACTTGCTAAAGGAAAAGTCTGGTGTGATACAGGATGCTTTAAAGAAGGTAAGCGTAGTTTTGCTTATGAGCCTATTTGAGAGCAGTGATTAGAAGTTCACCAAGCAAGACTTCTGCTAGAGCAATAAATTATAATCTATTCCAATCTTATACCCCAGTAACACTTAGTCACATTTAAAAGTTCTGGAATGCCTTCAGAAGTTATTTCATGTATCCATACTAATCAAATTACCTATTTAGTTCAAACAGGTATCCGAGTCATCTGAGGTTTGACAAAAATGAATTGCTTATAATAAATAAGATGATTTATATAACTTTAAAGTCATTTGGCACATGGCTAAGTTGTACCTTGCTTTGTTGTGAATGTAAATACTGAAAGCAAGGTCAGGTGATTTCTGGATAACATGGAATGTTTTTATGATTGAAGGTAGCACCATTCAAAGCATCTGGGAATCTTTTTGTGTGTGTATGAGATATTACTTTTTTAAAGTAAATGCTTTGAATGATAAAATCATTGCTATGACTGACTAAAACTTGAAAAAATCCATGAAGCTGCTATTTCTCATTTTATTATATTCAATATTATATCATGTGTACTATGGCATATTGCAGAAGGTGACAAGTTTTTAAGTGTTACTTGTGTGAGATAAGATGACATGGTATCTGGTGTTCAATATTAGATAGTGGACTTAACCATTCTTAGGGCTTCCTTGGTGGGCCAGACGGTGAAGTGCCTGCAGCGTGAGAGACCAGGGTTTGATCCCCAGGTTGGAGAAGGAAATGGCAACCCACTCCAGTATTCTTGCCTGAAAAATCCCATGAATGAAAAACTTGGTGGGCTACAGTCCATGGGATTGGAAAGAGTCAACTGAGCAACTAGAACTTTTTTTTTTTAAGCACACATACTCCTAACATGTTTCTGCTTTAAAACCTTTAATGGCTTCCATTTTTTCTTAAAGACCACCCTGGTTGAAACCATGACTTGTCTTTTGATTACTGTCAGTATTCTCCTAATTGATGTTTCTCTATTCCCTTGTAGCCTTCTAATCTATTTTTTCTACACAGTTCCAAGGTAACCTCTAAGGGTAAATCAGGTTATATTGTTCACTGCTTTAAAAACATTTTGGATATCTTTCTCTTTGCACTTAAAACATAATCTAGATTCCTTCAAAGGCCTATGTCTGTCTATCTCTGTAGCCTTATCTCATGATATTTTCCTCATCCTCTCATTAAAGCATACCAAATGTTCTCTTCCGTCTGGGTTGTCATAAAACCCCTAAGCCCTTACCCTCAAACTTCTTCCTTTGTTTAATTCCTCCTTCAGTTTTCCATTTAAATATCATTTCCTCATTTAAGGCTAATTTGAATTCCTAGTCTAAATTATTCTCCCTCATAGACTTTCTCCTAACATCTAAATTTTTTTGTCATAGCATTTGTGATGACATTATGTCTGTCCATATTTCCAAGTATCTGTTGATAATGTTTTACAAATCTGTGGCATTTTACAATGTAGTATGCTTATTAGTCTCCATGTGGTGCCAGCACTGGTTCAGAGTAAAGGATGTGTTCAGGGCTCCTCAGAATAAGTGTGATAACTGTTTGACTTTGTATCCAAAGTCAGATAATTCTCTTGCAAGGAACTTTCTTGCAAGTGTATATCTTAATATATCTTTAAAGAGTTCTTAGAGGTTTAAGAAAATCTCCTAGCAGGGAAGAACCTCCAGCTGAAGTTAGTTACTAACTGTTTGAAATTACTCCTTTTTAAAATTAATTGGTTCAGGTTTTTCTCTTTTGGCTAAGGCTGTGGTTGGTGGTTTATGGGTGCAAGAATAGTCATTTTATTGCTTGGGACAGCTTTGAACTCTAGAGATTAGTCAGACTCCCCTTGATAGCTGAGAAGGCAGGCTGAGAAGGAAGTCGGGAATTGTTAAAGATAATGTTTTGAAATAGAATGAACATTTTGAAACTTTACATTTTTTTCCTTTTTCTTGGAACCTTTGGCTTTCAATTAAATCTTGTTCTGGCTTTCTCAGGGAGTGGTTCTATTCTTATCTTCAGGGACTCAGTGCCCTTGTAGATCCCCTGTATCAGGAAAAGACTAGGTGAGTTTAATTACTCTCTTTTCATGTCATAAAAATTGAGTCTTGGTCAGACCTTTTAGTAGATTTCCAGATCCTGGATATAGGTGAATATTCACATCTAATAAAGACCACCTCAGAGAAAGGGAGAAGATAAATGCAGGAATACAAGCATAGGTGTGGGATAGAGATAGAGGAGTTAGAGGACTTGCTGACTGATTAGATATGGTGCTAAAGAAGAGTCTAGAATGAATGTTTGTTTTTGTTCTGGAGTAACTGGGTAAATTATGGTGAAAATGGTTATTCATGAATACATTGCAGAAGAAGAGAGAGCAGAGGGTTTTGAAAATTTTTAGGGAGTTGTTTTAGGCATACTTTGGAACTTTTAAGTGGTTATAATCATTTCACAGTTGAATATATATTTCTATGGAGTTGAAAATAGCTTGCATTGGGAGTAGTTTCGAAAAGTAATCAACTGTCATCAGTACATACAGGGGATGTGTGTTAGCCCAGAGAGGATGTGTGGAGAGGTAAGAAAGCTCAGGAATGAACCTTGAGAAGCATCAATATTTAAAGGTCAAGGAAAGCCACCACAGAGGATACTGAGAGAGAAAACACCAGGGAACAGTGGAATCACAGATGCTTAGGAAGGGTAGAGAGTTCAGCAGTGGTGGTAAAAATCACCAGTGACATGCTTTAGAGCGATCAGGGAGAATAAGGATTGAAAAAATGGATTTGATATCCTTAGTAAAAGCACTTCCATTGTACTACTAGACTGTAAATAAGTGGTGGATGACTAAGGACGGTGACAGTATCCCCTTTGAATAAGCATAGATGGGAAGAGGAAAACAGAGTAGAAGCTAGAGGGGTTTTACAGAGTTGTAGAGGAGATGTTCTATGTATGTATGTACACATACATACCTATACTCTAAACATAAAGCAGAAGTGTCTTATAACTTAAACACAAAGGTGTTTTGTGTTTAAAAACTTTGTGTTTAAGTTATAAGACACTTCTGCTTTATGTTTAGAGTATAGGTTAAGATCCTGGGCTATAGGGCCACATTTCTTAAGATTCACATCTATATGTTACTACTTTGAGCTTTGTGGCTTTAGATAAGTTACTTAACCTCAGTGCCTCACTTTCCTTGTTTTTAAAATGGGAATGATAATAAGGTTTTGAGAATTAAATGAGATATTCACAATAGATGCTTAAAGTTCTAGCATAAAGTAATTGCTCAAAAATGTTAATTGCATGTGATAAATAGTAAGAAAATAAGTAAAATGTATTTAAGTTTTAGTTGATTATTAATTTCCTCATTTGGCCTTTAAATATATTTGCCTTCATTATGTGATTTCTTCCAATGCAAACTTATTAACTATTTGGCCGCATGTTGTACAATAAGAGGAAGTCTATTTAAAATTTTTCCTACTTTCTCTTTTCATTTCCTATCCACTTTTTAAAATTATAGCATTTGTTTATAAGATACTTATATATTTAATGTTTGTTTTGTGACTATACCTTTTATGATTGTTTCAGTCTTAATTCTACAGCTTAATGGTGGGTTCAAAGCTTGATATCAGTTCTTTTGTCATAAACTTATTTATTTAATGTGGCTTTGCATTGACTCTTGTATAAATATTCCCTTGGACAAAGCATGTCTTTTCAATCCGGAGATTCAGTGTCCCTTAAAAGAATTGAAATAGTGGAGGTGATGGAATTCCAGTCGAGCTATTTCAAATCCTGAAAGATGATGCTGTGAAACTGCTGCACTCACTATGCCAGCAAATTTGGAAAACTTAGCAGTGGCCACAGGACTGGAAAAGGTCAGTTTTTATTCCAATCCCAAAGAAAGGCAATGCCAAAGAATGCTCAAACTACCGCACAATTGCACTCATCTCACACACTAGTAAAGTAATGCTCAAAATTCTCCAAGCCAGGCTTCAGTAATACGTGAACCGTGAACTTCCTGATGTCCAAGCTGGTTTTAGAAAAGGCAGAGGAACCAGAGACCAAATTGCCAACATCCACTGGATCATGGAAAAAGTAGGAGAGTTCCAGAAAAACATCTATTTCTGCTTTATTGACTATGACAAAGCCTTTGACTGTGAGGATCACAATAAATTGTGGAAAATTCTGAAAGAGATGGGAATAGCAGACCACCTGACCTGCCTCTTGGGAAATTTATATGCAGGTCAGGAAGCAACAGTTAGAACTGAACATGGAACAACAGACTGGTTCCAAATAGGAAAAGGAGTACGTCAAGGCTGTATATTGTCACCCTGCTTATTTAACTTATATGCAGAGTACATCATGAGAAATGCTGGGCTGGATGAAGCACAAGCTGGCATCAAGACTGCCGGGAGAAATATCAATAACCTCAGATATGCAGATGACACCACCCTTAAGGCAGAAAGTGAAGAGGAACTAAAAAGCCTCTTGATGAAAGTGAAAGAGGAAAGTGAAAAAGTTGGCTTAAAACTCAACATTCAGAAATCTAAGATCATGGCATCTGGTCCCATCACTTTTGGGAAATAGTTGGGCAAACAGTGGAAACAGTGTCAGACTTTATTTTTTTGGGCTCCAAAATCACGGCAGATGGTAACTGCAGCCATGAAATTAAAAGACGCTTACTCCTTGGAAAGAAAGTTATGACCACCATTTCACACCAGTCAGAATGGCTGCGATCCAAAAGTCTACAAATAAAAAATGTTGGAGAGGGTGTGGAGGAAAGGGAACCCTCTTACACTGTTGGTGGGAATGCAAACTAGTACAGCCACTATGGAGAACAGTGTGGAGATTCCTTAAAAAACTGGAAATAGAACTCCTTATGATCCAGCAATCCCACTGCTGGGCATACACACTGAAGAAACCAGAAGGGAAAGAGACACGTGTACCCCAATGTTCATCGCAGCACTGTTTATAATAGCCAGGACATGGAAGCAACCTAGATGTCCATCAGCAGATGAATGGATAAGAAAGCTGTGGTACATATACACAATGGAGTATTACTCAGCCATTAAAAAGAATGCATTTGAATCAGTTCTAATGAGGTGGATGAAACTGGAGCCTATTATACAGAGTGAAGTAAGCCAAAAGGAAAAACACCAATACAGTATACTAACACATATATATGGAATTTAGAAAGATGATAACAATAACCCTGTGTATGAGACAGCAAAAGTGACGCTGATGTATGGAACAGTCTTATGGACTCTGTGGGAGAGGGAGAGGGTGGGAAGATTTGGGAGAATGGCATTAAAACATGTAAAATATCATGTATGAAACGAGATGCCAGTCCAGGTTCAATGCATGATACTGGATGCTTGGGGCTGGTGCACTGGGACGACCTGGAGGGATGGTATGGGGAGGGAGGAGGGAGGAGGGTTCAGGAGGGGGAGCACATGTATACCTGTGATGGATTCATTTTGATGTTTGGCAAAACTAATACAATTACGTAAAGTTTAAAAATAAAATAAAATTAAAAAAAAAAGAAAGTTATGACCAATCTAGATAGCATATTCAAAAGCAGAGATATTACTTTGCCAACAAAGGTCCGTCTAGTCAAGGCTATGGTTTTTCCAGTGGTCATGTATGGATGTGAGAGTTGGACTGTGAAGAAAGCTGAGCGCCAAATAATTGATGCTTTTGAACTGTGGTGTTGGAGAAGACTCTTGAGAGTCCCTTGGACTGCAAGGAGATCCAACCAGTCCATTCTGAAGGAGATCAGCCCTGGGATTTCTTTGGAGGGAATGATGCTAAAGCTGAAACTCCAGTACTTTGGCCACCTCATGCGAAGAGTTGACTCATTGGAAAAGACTCTGATGCTGGGAGGGATTGGGGGCAGGAGGAGAAGGGGACGACAGAGGATGAGATGGCTGGATGGCATCACTGACTCGATGGACGTGAGTCTGAGTGAACTCCGGGAGTTGGTGATGGACAGGGAGGCCTGGTATGCTGCGATTCATGGGGTTGCAAAGAGTCAGACACGACTGAGCCACTGAACTGAACTGGATCTTTTTTGCCTGTTGTCTTTATTTTTAAATGGTTGTCTAAGGAGGCCTTACAAATAGCTGAGAAAAGAAGAGAAGCTAAAGGCAAAAGAGAAAAGGAAAGATATACCCATTTGAATGCAGAGTTCCAAAGAATAGCAAGGAGAGATTAGAAAGCCTTCCTCAGTGATCAGTGCAAAGAAATAGAGGAAAACAATAGAATGGGAACAACTAGAGATCTTTTCAAGAAAATTAGAGATACCAAGGGAACATTTCATGCAAAGATGAGCACAATAAAGGACAGAAATGGTATGGACCTAAGAGAAGTGAAGATATTAAGAAAGGGTGGCAGGAATACATAGAAGAACTATACAAAAAAGATCTTCATGACCCAGATAATCACGATGGTGTGATCACTCACCTATAGCCAGACATCCTGGAGTCTGAAGTCAGATGGACCTTAGTGGAGGTGATGGAATTCCAGCTGAGCTATTTCAAATCCTAAAAGATGATGCTGTGAAAATTCTGCAGTCAACATGCCAGCAAATTTGGAAAACTCAGCAGTGGCCACAGGACTGGAAAAGGTCAATTTTCATTCCAATCCCAAAAAAAGGCAATGCCAAAGAATGTTCAAACTGCTGCACAATTGCACTCACCTCACACGCTAGCAAAATAATTCTCAAAATTCTCCAAGCAAGGCTTCAACAATACGTGAACTAAGAACTTCCAGATGTTTAAGCTGGATATAGAAAAGGCAAAGGAACCAGAGATCAAATTGCCAACATCCATTGGATCATAGAAAAAACAAGAGAGTTCCAAAAAAACATCTGCTTTTTTGGCTACACTGAAGCCTTTGACTGTGTGGACACAACAAACTGTAGAAAATTCTTCAAGAGATGGGAATCCCAGACCACCTGACCTGCCTCTTGAGAAATCTGTATGCACGTCAAGAAGCAACAGTTAGAAGTGGAAATGGAACAGTGGACTGGTTCCAAATTGGGAAAGGATTACATCAAGGCTGTATATTGTACCCCTGCTTATTTAACTTCTATGCAGAGTACATCACGCGAAATGCTGGGCTGGATGAAGCATAAGCTGGAATCAAGATTGCTGGGGGAAATACCAATATACTCAGGTATGCAGATGACACCACCCTTATGGCAGAAAGCAAAGAAGAACTGAAGAGCCTCTTGATGAAGGCAAAAGAGGAGAATGAAAAAGCTGACTTAAAATCCAACATTCAAAAGACGATCATGGCATCCAGTCACATCACTTCATGGCAAATAGATGGGAAACAATGGAAATAGTGACAGACTTGATTTTCTTGGGCTCCAAAATTGCTGAGATGATGACTGCAGTCATGAAATTAAAAAACGCTTGCTCCTTGGAAGAAAAACTATGACGAATCTAGACAGCATATTAAAAAGCAGAGACGTTACTTTGCCAACAAGGGTCTGTCTAGTCAAAGCTATGGTTTTTTCGGTAGTCATGTATGGATGTGAGAGTTGGACCATAAAGAAAGCTGAGCACCAAAGAATTGATGCTTTTGAACGGTGGTGTTGGAGAAGACTCTTGAGAGTCCCTTGGACTGCCTGGAGATCAAACCAGTCAATCGTAAATGAAATCAGTCCTGAATATTCATTGGAAGGACTGATGCTGAAGCGGAAGCTCCGATACTTTGGCCACCTGTTGGGAAGAACTGACTCACTGGAAAAGACCCTGATTCTGGGAAAGATTGAGGGCAGGAGGAGAAGGGGGCAACCAAGGATGAGATGGTTGGATGGCATCACCGACTCCATGGACCTGAATTTGAGCTACCTTCAGGAGCTGGTGATGGACAGGGAAGCCTGGCATGCTGCAGTCCATGGGGTCGCAAAGAATTGGACACGACTGAGGGACTGAACTGGATCTTCTTTACCTGTTGTCTTTATTTTTCATATTTTGGTCATAAAAAAAGATAAAGCTTTTGGTTTATTTCTTATTTTTGTTTACTTCTCTACACGGTGAACTCTGTCTTCTACTATGTTTTCAGCAACACATCTTTTTCTGTTTGCTGCTTCTAATTGGATTATATATCTCTTATGGTTTTTTATTTCTACTTTGGGTTTTGCCAACTCATATTTCATCTCATTCTGTGGTCTTATTTTCTTCTGAATTATTTCTTGTGAGGTCTGTTCCTTCCTCTTGTTTTCAAAAATTGTTGGTATGTTAGACTTTAAAAAGTCATGGTGATCTTTTTTAATCACAGTTTTTGTCTGTTCTTGACCATATTTTTAGAGTTATTTTTCTGCACTTGGGATTTGGTTTTTCTTATTGCTTTTCTTGCTGTTTTCTCATATCTTACATAGACCCTGTTTTATTTCTTTTTCATTGATACTCCTTTTCCAATGAGAAGTGTTTCTCTTGCATCATCTCTGTGGCTAGAGGTTGATAATGAAGGGCCAAGGCCCACAGTTCTCCTTGGGCTATGAGTCTTTCCTTCTCAGATAAAAAACTTGATTCACTACAGCGTATCTCACTGTAGAGAATCTCTCGTAACTGCCTCACTGTTTAGCTGCCCTCTTTGAATTAGGTTTATCTGTCTAATATCTTCTATATTTCTACTTCTGCTTCTTGAGACCTCCTAGCAAGAAAATTCCTACCTTCTATCTTTGTTCTTGTGCCTAATACCAAATTGGGGATTGCTGGTTTTACCTTTCAGTGTAAGCTTGTTAACTTCAGAGATCTATGTAACCCATGGCACCTCTGTAGTCTTGGGTATATTCCGGCTGGGTTGCTGAGCATCTGCTTTGATCTCCACTACTTTTGGCAGTCTTTCTGATATTATGCTTTGACATTACAGTTGATTGTTTTATTGTAGTTCAGTTTGCATAGGTTTCATGTTCCTTTTTTTGATCTTTTAGGAGGGAGAGAGTACTGTCTTGACTTTGTGTTTAAAAATGGAAGTCTATCATTCTATGTAAAAATCTGTTTCTTGATTGATATGTGTCCTATTGTATACATCAGAACATGTAATGATATAGCGATTTTTCCGAATGATATTTCACTGACAGTGTTTGTCAGTCATTCTATTTTATATAGCGAACTCTGCCTTGGCCTAAGAACACTTCATATCAGATAGTTCATTTTCATAAAATTCATTAGCCATTGTTAATTATTAACAATTCTGTATTGATTTCTCAATTGTAGTACAATAAAGGAGAGTTGACTGCACTTGTTCATCAGCTTCAAGAAAAAGACAAGTTAGTGACTGCTCTGAAGGAAGATGCTGCCTCTATGAAGGATCGGTGTAAGCAGTTAACCCAGGTGAAGACATGCTTGTATTTAAGGGTTATACTTTCTGAATCAGAGGCAGTGAAGGATTTTAGAAATTGTTTATAATTCCTCATTTATCTGTGTAATAAATTTACACCCAGTGAAAGTAATTTTCTTTTAGAATTTAAGTGGTGGAAATACCACTATTTCATGGTATTATATCCTATAGTCAAATTGTGAATTTAAAATAACAGTACTTTTAGGTATACTAATTTCAGAATAATGGAACTATTTGGACACTGGGAGCATGTTTCAATTGGTTTTGACCTAGAATTATTCTATAGAAGCACAAAACTCAGTGTGATCTTGTTTAAATCCAATTTATTGGATAAATGTGAAACTCTTACATAGGTAGTTTTTAATCAGTGAAGTTCTTTAAACCCTTTTTACTCTGAGAAGTTTTTAAAAAAAATCTTTTAAAAAAATATAAAAGTACAGACTTCCAGTTATAAAATATGTAAGTCCAGGGGAGGTAATATACAGGATGGTGACTATAGTTATTAATACTGAATTGTATATTTGAAAGTCGCTAGAAGAGTTATCACAAGAAAAAATTTGTAACTACGTGTGGTGATAATGTTAACTAGACTTATTGTGGTGATGATTTAGCAATACATACAAGTACTGAATCATTATATACTCGAAACTAATGATATTCTGTGTCAGTTACATTTTAAAAGATCATGTAGACTGAGAACGTAATTGAAATTCTATAGTAAATGTAGTCTCATTTTTCCTGAAGTGCTTTTTCTCCTTTTAGGTGTTAAATACAGTAGAGTAAATGAAGTTTATTTCACTGTCATTTATGTAGCTACTTGATTACATTATGAGAATGGCCTCATTTGAATATAGAATCTTTTCTGTGAATTTAAGGTGAATAAAAGTCAATGGAAAACAGATTAAGATTAATCAATTATGACTGCTAAAATAAGTATTTCTATAAGGTTAGAGACTATAATTTTCTGATTATTTTTAAAATTAGAAAAAGAATCTGTTTACTTTTGTGTAACTCATTGAGTTATATACTTAAGATGTGTTGTGTATGCTTTTCCTAAATGTATTATGTACATCAATAAAACAATTTGCACATGTAAATAAACTCGTGCTAATGGGCAGCTCTTAGTTAAGTGAATATCTTAAAGTTTATCAAGCCGTTTCTTAGAACAGAGGAAATGGACTGATCATACCTGCAGGTAACTTTAAAGTTGCTTGGCTTTCTTGCATTTTAGTAATTAATATTTCTTCTAGGGGTTCATAATACTTGCAACACAAAACAAAATCACTCTTTTAATGTTTGACTTGGGAAGATAATAAAACTTTCTGAGTTTTACTTTCCCTATTCTGCTATAAACATATCCTTATCTCTTCCTATAGGAAAGAGACTTTTCTTGACGATTTTTTTTTTCCTGGGGGCCTTTTCTGTACTCCAGAAAAGAGCTGGTACCTGGAAATAATGAAGAATTAACTGGTTTGCTTTAAAAATGTTCTTTTTTATAATCAAGTTACATGTAGGATTTAATCCCACATTCAGCTCATTAACTGTTAGACCAAAAGTACATTTGAAATATGAGTAAACAGAGCAGCTAAGTGTTTTATGAAGGGAACTGGTATAAAGAGCAGGTAAGATGTAGAAGACAATTTTTTTTTAAACCTTTGACCTTGGTTTTTAAGCAAGTACTTATTTCAGAATTCATGATTGTTTTGCTGACATCTTTTTTTTTACTGATGTTAAATATGTTTTCTTAGTAAAATCTTGTTCTTATTTTTTTAAGTAATTTTTTTTTCCTGATTTACTCTTCTAGGAAATGATGGCAGAAAAAGAAAGAAGCAGTGTGGTTATAGCAAGGATGAAAGATCGGATTGGAACGTTAGAAAAGGAACATAATGTGTTTCAAAACAAAATGCATGTCAGTTATCAAGAGACTCAACAGATGCAGATGAAGGTATATTTTTGTTCTTTGAAAAGTTAAGTGACAGTAAAGTTAGAATGTAATATTTTATTCCACATTTCTTTGAATACAAAATTAAATAGTTGTATTCATTTTATTAGCAAACTTAAGTGCCCTGTGCTGGCTTTGATATAAATGTTTAATTAAACTGGCTCCCTCTCCTTAAGTAAGCAACTTTTTTAGGTGGGTAGGCTGGAAGCTGACAAGTAAATACTCTGTTACAATAGAGGTAAGTAAGCATCTGGTGCTTTGGAACAATGGAGATGAGAGGTGGGGAACAGAAGGAGTGTTAGGGAAGACTTGTTAGCAGTGATAAACAGACTTTGTTGATTCTTTGGAAACAATTAGGCATTGTTAGGAAAGAGTGAAGGAATGGGCACTGGGTATAAGGCTTATTACCCAGTGAAATTCCTTCCCATCCCGAGAGATTGGTGGTTCAGTAGGTCTCTTTTGGGGCCCAGGACTGAGCTTTTTAATGAGTGCACTCCAGGTATTTTTGATATAGGTTGTCTAGAGATAACAGCTTATGAGAAATATGGTGATGGTTGTGGTATTTGGCATTCAGGGCTGGAATGAAGAGATCTAGAGAAATAAATAAAGGTCTTGTATACCTGAAGACATGTCAACAGACATGAATTTGAGCAAACTCCAGGACATAGTGAAGGACAGGGGAGCCTGGTGTGCTGCAGTCCACAGGTTCGCTAAGAGCTGGACAGGACTTAGCAACTGAACAACATACCTGAAGACTGGTGGGCCAGTGAAGGAGTTTAAGCAACCCAGCAATGTGTTTATAGTATTTTAAATTATTACTCAGACACAGTATGAGAGTGATAGCAATGTGAAGAGTGGAACAAGGGATAGTGGGAGGACTTTTGCCAGAATCCAAGTAAGAGAACAAAAACCTTAAGTCAAGACATTGATAATGAGGCCATTTATTTGATAAAAAAAAAAAAGGTAGTAGATAGGGCTTGGTGATGCAGTGGAGAAGAGAGGGAAAATGATAATGGTTTTAGCTTAAGTGACCTTCAGTTTTGTGTTCTTATTTTTGCCTGTTTTCTTTCAACATTTTAAAGGGTTCAGTGCTTACTGTCTATTTTTACAGTGTTAATCCATTTTCATGATTTCCTTTAGGTCTGGACCAGTGATTTTTCATTGTTTTCTTTCTTTTTGTTTCCTCACCCCCCCTTCCATTGAAATATCATTTTTATTATTGATAAAAAGACTATTGAAGAATATGGTTTGGCTTGCTTGTCAAGTGGGCTTAAAATACTCCACTTAAGTGAACCTTGTGGATCAATGATTTCTTTTGAAATTGTTTCTATTGCCAGATGATGCTTCAGTTTGAAAGTGCTTGTCACCTCAAAATTAACATGTGTGTAAAATTTAACTGTTGATTTTGGTCAAGTTGTTTTTATTTTCTAATGTTGTGAAGCATTATTATTATTCTGCTTGAATCCTTTGAATTCTCTCTCCTTTGCCCAATCTACAGTTTGTTTTAAAATCTTCAGTTCAGTTCAGTTCAGTCTCTCAGTCGTGTCTGAATCTTTACAACCCCACGAATCGCAGCACGCCAGGCCTCCCTGTCTATCACCAACTCCCAGAGTTCACTCAGACTCAACGTCCATCGAGTCAGTGATGCCGTCCAGCCATCTCATCCTCTGTCGTCCCCTTCTCCTCCTGCCCCCAATCCCTCCCAGCATCAGAGTCTTTTCCAATGAGTCAACCCTTCGCATGAGGTGGCCAGAGTACTGGAGCTTCAGCTTTAGCATCATTCCCTCCAAAGAAATCCCAGGGCTGATCTCCTTCAGAATAGACTGGTTGGATCTCTTCGCAGTCCAAGGACTCTCAAGAGTCTTCTCCAACACCACAGTTCAAAAGCATCAATTATTTGGCGCTCAGCTTTCTTCACAGTCCAACTCTCACATCCATACATGACCACTGGAAAAACCATAGCCTTGACTAGACAGACCTTTGTTGGCGAAGTAATGTCTCTGCTTTTGGATATGCTATCTATATTGGTCATAACTTTCCTTCCAAGGAGTAAGTGTCTTTTAATTTCATGGCTGCAGTCACCATGTGCAGTGATTTTGGAGCCCAAAAAAATAAAGTCTGACACTGTTTCCACTGTTTCCCCATCTGTTTCCCATGAAGTGATGGGACCAGATGCCATGATTTTCGGTTTCTGAATGTTGAGCTTTAAGCCAACCTTTTCACTCTCCTCTTTCACTTTCATCAAGAGGCTTTTGAGTTCCTCTTCACTTTCTGCCATAAGGGTGGTGTCATCTGCATATCTGAGCTTATTGATATTTCTCCCGGCAATCTTGATTCCAGTTTGTGCTTCTTCCAGCCCAGCATTTCTCATGATGTACTCTGCATATAAGTTGAATAAGCAGGGTGACAATATACAGCCTTGACGTACTCTTTTTCCTATTTGGAACCAGTCTGTTGTTCCATGTCCAGTTCTAGCTGTTGCTTCCTGACCTCCATATAGGTTTCTCTAGAGGCAGGTCAGGTGGTCTGGTATTCCCATCTCTTTCAGAATTTTCCACAGTTTATTGTGATCCTCATAGTCAAAGGCTTTGGCATAGTCAATAAAGCAGAAATAGATGTTTTTCTGGAACTCTCTTGCTTTTTCCATGATCCAGCAGATGTTGGCAATTTGATCTCTGTTTCCTCTGCCTTTTCAAAAACAGCTCGAACATCTGGAAGTTCACGGTTCACGTATTGCTAAAGCCTGGCTTGGAGAATTTTGAGCATTCCTTTACTAGCGTGTGAGATGAGTGCGATTGTGCGGTAGTTTGAGCATTCTTTGGCAATGCCTTTCTTTGGGATTGGAATAAAAACTGTCCTTTTCCAGTCCTGTGGCCACTGCTGAGTTTTTCAAATTTGCTGGCATAGTGAGTGCAGCACTTTCACAGCATCATCTTTCAGGATTTGAAGTAGCTCAACTTGAATTCCATCACCTCCACTAGCTTTGTTCGTAGTGATGCTTTCTAAGGCCCACTTGACTTCACATTCCAGGATGTCTGGCTCTAGGTGTGTGATCACACCATCGTGATTATCTGGGTCGTGAAGATCTTTTTTGTATAGTTCTTCTGTGTATTCTTGCCACCTCTTCTTAGTATCTTCTGCTTCTGTTAGGTCCATACCATTTCTATCCTTTATCAAGCCCATCTTTGCATGAAATGTTTCCTTGGTATCTCTAATTTTCTTGAAGAGATCTCTAGTCTTTCCTGTTCTGTTGTTTTTCTCTATTTCTTTGCATTGATCGCTTTATTTCTAGTTTTTCTTGCATTCAGTTTTTAGATACGACCTTAGTTTATTATTTCTTACTAGCATTATTACAACATTCTCTTTTATTTTTAGAGAAGGTAATTTATTTTTTACTTTTTAAGTTGATTGATTACTTTACAGTATTGGTTTGATTTCTGTCATACATCAACATGAATTGACCATAGATGTACATATGTCCCCTCCCTCTTGAGTCTTCCTCCCACCTCCCATCCATTCCCTCCCCTCTAGGCTGTTACAGAGCCCCAGTTATAGCATTCTTAAGAGGTCTCTTTTCCAGTCTAATATATAATTAGCACAAGATTTTTATTTGTAAAATACTGCTTTGGTCACGTTAGTAGTTTGCTGAAAAATGAACAGTTCTTTACTGTTATCAGAATTCCAGTAGTATTTTCTGTGGAAATGCTACTAATAATGAAAAGTGAATGAATCTCTTTTCAGGTTCTTAACCCATCCACTACTTTGATGCTCTAATTTGGCTCAATCCTCCATCTTCCCAGCCCCCAGCCTTTTGAAATATTCTTTTCCATTAACCAGATTATTAAAGAACTGATTTTTCCTGACCTCATGTAATCTTTCCCCCTCTTAATTGTGACTTACATTCATTTGAAAAGTAGTTGGATAGTTGTGGCAATATCTTTTATTGAAGGTTAAGGGTTTTGAATTGATTATTTCTTTTTTTGAACTTGATTGCTTACAGAGGTCAAGATATGGTTTATATATGATAAGTTTTCTGAGAATTAGCAACATATACTTTTTTTTCCTCTTAATTGAATAGGTTTACTAAAAATTATTAAGAGTTTTTCACATACTAAAGTGAGGATGTGAGAATATAAGTTTCAGTGTTTTTTGTCTTTTGATTCTATAATTCTGAAATAAAAAACTAGAAGCCAGATATTTTAGCAGGTAGACTTTTATATAGTGAATTTGCCATCTATTTGGATATGGCTCAATTTGTAACTTAATGTAAATGTTTCAAACATATGTTCAGTCTTTAAACTTTTGATTACTAAAACCTTTTATTAAAATATTGCTAACTTAATTGACATATTCTAGATCAGTACAGTTTCAGTTCTATATGAGTCTTGTGTAGAAAAGATTTTTAAAAATATCTTTCAGTTCTAAAACAGCATCTTAGGTATTTATTTTGCATATGATAGCAGCCAGCCTCTACTTGCTTTCTTGAATGCTGTGATAACTTATATTTACTTTGTATTTGACACTATCAAAATGTATCCTTTAAATTTGCTTATATTTATTTGAGAAGAATATCTAGACTTTATGCTATTGATGCTTTTTTACTTTTCATCATGATAAATTTTCTTTGAGGTTAGCTCTGGCAGTTATTGTTTTCTAAATCTTACGTGTGTAAAATAATTTTAGTTCCAACAAGTTCGTGAGCAGATGGAGGCAGAGATAGCTCACTTGAAGCAGGAAAATGGCATACTGAGAGATGCTGTCAGCAACACTACAAACCAACTAGAAAGCAAGTATGTTCCCAAATGCTTTACTTTTAATAAAATGACAGTATTTTCATTGAATGGTAGAGTGTTTTCTTCAGTCACCAAAATGTGTTTGATAGTAATTGGTTAGACTTTTGCTTTTTACACGTGTTTTTAAAATGAATAAATTTTCAAAACCTATCCTCCTGCTTTTGAAGAAGCTCTTCAGGTAAACTGCATGGTAAATACTAGTGCCACCAGTGCCATAACTTACAAATTTAAGAGGCTGAATTAGCAAGTTTTAGACCTATTTCCTGTAACAGCAGTTCTCAACCTTCATTATTCTGAAGAGTATCTGGCATGTTAGCTACAAATCATATTCTTGAGTCTTATCCTTGTAAGTGTATGATTTAGTGGCTCTGAGGTAGAGTCCTGGAATCTGCATGTTAAGACACATTCCTTGTGATAGTGATTTAGTTGGTCTGAGCCATACTTGAGCATGCAAGCATGCACAGTGCCATACTTTGAGAAACAGTCCTAGAGAAGACTAGCAGCATGCTTACATAGAATAACTATTCTGATTGGTTGATTCAGAGCACTGATTTGAGAGTGATTCATGCTCATGGTGTGTGGTTACCCATTTTTCTTGATTATTTTATGGTAACTTAAATGTTTATATTATTGTCATCAGAATGATTCAGAGATTATATTCAACCAAATTCTTTATTAGTATACACTTGGAGCATTTGTTGTCATTTACCTGTAAGTGGAATCACTAACTCAGCAAAACTCATATGTTTTCTTTAGTAATTTACATGTGTTTGTAATAATGGAAGGTTCCTAATCCAGTTAACTGTTTTCAGGCAGTCTGCTGAACTAAACAAACTGCGCCAGGATTATGCTAGGTTGGTAAGTGAGCTGACTGAGAAAACAGGAAAGCTACAGCAAGAGGAAGTCCAAAAGAAGAATGCTGAGCAAGCAGTTACTCAGTTGAAGGTGAAACATTACCTTTATTTATCATTTCATAAATAATGTGGCTTTTCAATCCAATGACCTGAAAGTGTATATAGCTTTTGAGAAATGTAGTTTGAGGCTTAATGGGCCTGTATAGAAACATTTACACTAATGAAAGAATTGAATACAGGCTTGAGTTTGAAGTTAAAGACTATTTGAAGATATGAAAATTGATATTAGCTGAGTGACAGGCATAAACAGAATTTTACCTTATGTGTGGAGGTGAGGGTCTGCATGTATAAGACAAAAATCAAATTTTTGATAGGTAGTTAAAATCACCTTCAGCATCACTTATCAATAACTTGGATCTCTAAGTAAGGTTAGTAGAGCCTATTTTTATTTCAGCATTGGAATAGATGATTTTCTGTTGTGTGAGCATGAGGCCAAGTAATACTCCAGTTGCTTTCACTTGAGCCACAGTAGAAAAAAAAATCACACAGTTTCTTTAGACACCAGAGTGGCACTTGGTGCCATTAGATGCTTATACTGAGAAGACATGCATGGGGTTGCTTAGGCTGACTGAGAGAGAGGAGTGGACTTATTTTTCTTGCACATTTTAGCCTGTGCATATTGAGTAGAGTGATGAGTAGAATTGTCTGTTCCTCCTTGTACAGAGGAGAGGATTTGTTGAACAGTTCAGTTTCTGTAAGTTAAATGTATTGGATAGATTCCTACATAAGTCATCAATATAGATGGTATACTTTAATACCAATTCCAGAGTTCAGTTCAGTTCAGTCGCTCAGTCGTGTCCGACTCTTTGCGACCCCATGAATCGCAGCATGCCAGGCCTCCCTGTCCATCACCAACTCCTGGAGTTCACTCAAACTCACGTCCATCGAGTCGGTGATGCCTTCCAGCCATCTCATCCTCTGTCGTCCCCTTCTCCTCCTGCCCCCAATCCCTCCCAGCATCATAGTCTTTTCCAGTGAGTCAACTCTTCACATCCCAAGGATGGAGGAGCCTGGTAGGCTGCCATCTACGGGGTCACACACAGTCGGACACGACTGAAGCGACTTAGCAGCAGCAGCAGCAGCAGCAAGTCTTTGCATGAGGTGGCCAAAGTATTGGAGTTTCGGCTTTAGCATCATTCCTTCCAAAGAACACCCACGACTGATCTCCTTTAGAATGGACTGGTTGGATCTCCTTGCAGTCCAATGGACTCTCAGGAGTCTTCTCCAGGGCAGTAGAGGTTAAAAGGGCTCTGAGGATAATTGAATGTAGAAAGTAGCGTACTTTTTGTTTTCTTGAAGTTTTCATGGGTCCCTGTGGGAGAGTGATATTGTTGTCCTAACTTTTATTAAATATTTGTCTTGCTAATATATTTGCTGATGACATTCTTAAATATGATGTTTGTGCTCTATGGATATGGATAAGTAGATTAATGACATTAAATATTGTAGTCATAATTGAAGTGTTGTGCTATACCTCAAAATAAGAATTTTAGGAACCTACTAAAATTTAGCAATAAAGATATCATCCTGTCTTTTGAAAAGCCTGTCACCTGAAGGAAGATTATTGGAAAGCTCATCATAGCTAAGTGGGTCAGATATATACATAGCAGCAGCTATATTGATCCACCAGCACAAATAAGGAGTTTCTGAAATCTCTAATCTGTAAATCCTGTATATTGGCAGGTAGAATGGCTGTGACTGATAGTATCTGTGCATATTATCAGGCTGAGCACATCTGCCTATGTTATTAAAATGTGGGAGACTAGTGACTAGTTGTTGGAAGAAGCAGTTTTATGGCACAACAGTAAAGATAGAAGATGCTTTTTTTCTGTAAATTGAAATCCTGTGTTTGTGCTGACTTATCCTTTCCCCAGGTTCAACTTCAAGAAGCTGAGAGGAGGTGGGAAGAAGTCCAGAGCTATATCAGGAAGAGGACAGCAGAGCATGAAGCAGCTCAGCAAGGTAAGGGGAAGAAATATTCATATAAAGTTACTATGTAATTCTGGGTAAAATTTCTGCCCTTCTCCATATGTGAAGAAAGTATAAATTGGCATTTTGGTTATAGCTCAATAAAAATAGCTTTTACACTTTGAATACTTTTATTTCTTTAACATTTCTTAGGGTTTTAAAAATAAGTCTCTACTGGTTTTGTCTGAGGTATTAAGTTGCAGATAAAATTATAGTCCATAAACAGGGTAGTAGGAATCTATGTGTGTTCCATTTCTGTGGTTATTCTCTCTCATTCCATGATCAGTTCTTTATTTAATTTTTTTTTTCTAAGAAGGACTCATTCCTGTATTGTGAAGAGAAAAATGGTGAGAGCATTACCATTCCAAGTAGCTGACTGAAAACTATCTACGTAATGCTGGCTTTCACTATTCTTAATTTGATGAATTCATTTAGGAGATAATGGAGCTTGTAATAGTGTGTTTTATCTGTGTCCCCCTTCTTCCCATGAAAGTGGTGGTGAGCCTATAGTAAAGTACAGTTCCAAACACAAGAGTAGATCATACAGTTTTGGCCCTGTGTTAGACCTTTGGTTTCCTCTGATATTTTTTACCCCTAGGCATTTCCCTTTGGTTCAGTATTTAGATATGTCTAAGATATTTGAAGGCTTTTAAAAAATATATATGAAGTTTGTTGTTATGTTAAGCTATATTAGCTTATTTTAAATTAGTATGTTATATTTCATCAACAAAGCATTAGATTTTAACAGTAGTATGACTGTGTAACTCAATGTTGAGTCAAGATAAATAAAAGTACAGTTCTTGAGCAACGTTTTTAATTTCCTGAAGTTAATTATTGCTATATATATATATATATATATATATGATGATTTGTTTATTTTGCTGCCTGGGGCCTTGGTTGTGCAGCGGGACCTTCCTTGCATCATGTGGGCTCTTTCTGTTGCGATACACACGCTAGTTGTGGTGTGCAGGCTTCGGTAGTTGTGCTGCTCTGTGGTATGCTGTGTGGGATCTTAGTTCCCCACCAGGGATTGACCTTGCATCCCCTGCATTGCAAGGTGGATTCTTAACCCCTGGACCACTAGGGAAGTTCCTTCTTTATATTTTTAACTTGCTTTATATTTTTAATTTGCTTGATCTTTGTTTTATTGTTTCAAATTTTACCTAAGGTTAAACTCCTTAACCTCTCTGCTTCCCCCAGCCTCTCAGCATGTTAGATACTGGTGAAGCTCTCAGTTTTTCCTGAGGCTATGCCTTTGGAGTCCTCATTCTTTCTGCTCCAGTACTTGTTGCTTTCTAGGTTGACGCTGAGCTGTCTTCTGAGACTTCCTTTAGTCTGTTTACTCTGTTTTCTGGATCCTATGTCATTGCCATCTTTTAGCTTTCCTCCCTCATTTAATAGTATATCTTTTAGTTGCTCTATAAGAATATACCTCAAGGTATATTTCTTGAGGCTTTGAGTATCTGAAAATGTTTTTAGTCTTTCTACTTTAATGCTTAATGGGTAGTTTGGATGTGGAGTTCTAGGTTGGAAATAGTTTTCCCCAGAGAATTTTGAAGGTATTAATTTGGTGTTTTAACTTCTCCTAATATGGTAAAAAATATGCTCTCCTGATTCTAATCCTGGATGTTACCATTACATGTTTAATTTTCAAGAGTTTTTTCTTGAGTTGTGTTCCATTCTATTATTAGTGTCTTGTTAAAGAAGTGACATTATCTTAACTTTTCTTAAAACCATGTAACACACTCATATATACATTGTTTTTCTCTCTGTTTGCCTCTCTGTCCTTGGTGGTAGTGTGGTATGTTTTTATTTGTTTGTTTTTTCCTCCCCTGTTTTAGAATTATTTGTCTTATAGAATAGGGGAGGCAACTCGCATGAGTTTCTGTTTTCTTGAGCTTTTACTTTACCCTTCCTCATCTTTGCCAAGTCAGTGATCATCTCTCCATTTGTTTTATCTTAGTTTCTTGTCATTTGGAGTTCTATTTATTTTCTAATTGCATCAAAGACTGTTTTTGTTTCTCATTTTCTTGTTTTGGGATTATTGCTAAGAATAGAAGTAGGCAGAAAAGTGTTAATTATTTCATCTTACACCAGGACATTTGTCAGCTTTTAGCATCTTTGTCTGTTCTCCAGGTATGAGAGTACAAGGAATTGACAAGAAATTCACTGAATAACTTACTAAAACATCTTTGGGGAAATTAAGAATGTTTTCAAGAAATGATATACAGTTTTAAACATTCATGTACTGTTCAGATAACACATTTATTAATTATGTATTTTGTGTCAAGCCTTGGGCACAGCTCTGGATATAGAGAAAAGGCAATCTCTGATCTCAAAAAGCTCACTCTTTGGGAGAAGAGGTGAATTAGTACAGTGTGGCAGGTGCTGTGAAAAAAGGTAAGCATAGGCTGCTCAGGGGAGCCATATATAGGTGGGAAAGCACAAGAGAGATTCAAAAGGGGAATATTCCAGGGGAGGTAAGCCTGCTCTCAAGATGAGTAGCAGTAACCAGGCAAAGGAAGAAACCTTTGTAAAATGCAGTGTTTTGTTAGATCTACAGAGTAAATTTGTGGCCAAAGAAAATGAAGTACAGAGTCTGCATAGTAAGCTTACAGATACCTTGGTATCAAAACAACAGTTGGAGCAAAGACTAATGCAGTTAATGGAATCAGAGCAAAAAAGGGTGAACAAAGAAGAGTCTCTACAAATGCAAGTTCAGGTATCTAATTTTCCCTCTTTAAAAAATAATAAAGATGGGCAGTGGTTGGATGTGTCTTGTGTAGGAGAGAGAGGATAGCCTCTTTATCCTAATTTTGGAGTGGGGATGAAAAATTTAAATTTAATCTTCGAGCAGTTGTCACAATATGGTCTGAATATGTGCTCAAAGATACCTTTACCCACAGTCTAATGCTTTTTGTATTAGATTAGGAACAGTACAATGTATTCTTAATTTCTGCTTTATAAATTAGCTCTGAGAATAGAATGCCTCATCATTGTTATTTAAAATGGTGCCTTTGGAATCTTAAGTGAAGTCGCTCGGTCCTGTCCCACTCTTTGCTACCCCATGGATTGTAGCCTACCAGGCTCCTCCCTCCATGGGATTCTCCAGGCAAGAGGATTGGAGTGGGTTGCCATTTCCTTCTCCAGGGGATCTTCCCCACCCAGAGATCGAACCCAGGTCTACCACATTCCAGGCAGACGCTTTAACCTCTGAGCCACCAGGGAAGCCCTTTGGAATCTTGAGTACCTTTAAAAGATAAACAGATGTATCTGTAACTCATTTTGTTCATATACATTGGCATTTTTAATAGCACACTTCTTCCCTCTCCTTTTTGGTTTTTGAAAGGATATTTTGGAGCAGAATGAGGCGTTGAAAGCTCAAATTCAACAGTTCCATTCCCAGATAGCAGCCCAGGTAATGGTGCTTTCTTATTGCTTGTCATTACTAGTAACTTCCTAGCTGTGTAAATAATTTGAGTGCCTGTGCAGTGCCATGCACTGGATTAGTAGTTGGGTGACTAGTCAGTGAATCACCTGGCTGATCCTGAGTGGTAAGTGCTCTGATAATTATGTTTAGTGCTGTGAGAGAACAGTATGAAAGAAATCCAAATCTGACTAATGGGAAGGTGGGTTAGAGAGTTTTTAACCGTAGGAGAGAAAAAAATGTCCACCATCCTGTCACAAAAAAGGAGGAATTGGCCAAACGGTGTCAAGAATAACCGTTTATATATTAAATGTATTCATTAAATATTCACTAAACCTATTGTTCTTTGGCATCATTGTTGTGTAACGTGATAAGTAGGTAGATAGATACAGATACATAGGCTTTAGAATATAAATAGTATAACATTAAGAAGAGAAGAAACTTTTAAATACTTAACTGGTTAGCTTGTTTCCGTAATATACATACTGTGAATTTCAGTATTTCAACTTAAAATTCTAAAAATTGTTTGTAGGAAAAATAATAGAACAGAAGTCACTTTTCTGTGTGAAAAGTAGTTCTAACATCAAAAGCTTATTTTTAAGGTTCAGGCAAGTTGAAAATCCCAAAACTGTAAACAGGTTTTTTTTCCTAATTGTTTTCTTTGTAGAACTATTGTGTAAAATTAATTGAGAAAGAATTACATAGGTGTTTGTGTGTTTATGAATGTTTGTGTGTATGTAAATTATTAACTCAAATTGGATTGAGATCTTAAGTTATAGCTGAGAGGTAGTTCTAGAAGATTTATCAGAAATTAAATACTTAGTACCTTTGAAAAGTAGAGATGAACATGGGCTTTATTAAATGACTTGTTAAACTTAATCATAAATGATATCATTTCATTACTAGGAATTTTTATTAAGGAGAAGCTCATAAATGAAAAATAGCCTTTGCTGCTTTTTTTTTTTTTCCCTGTGTACGTGTTGCTTGTCAGTTAAATAGTTTTCAGGCCTGCCAACTTACTTCATTAGAAATGTCTTATGATGCTAATTCCCTAATACTGGAAGCTGTTGATCAAATTTACTTTCAGAATAATAGCTGTTATTTAGTGAACATTCATCATGAGCCAGCTACTTCCTTAATTTTATATACATTTATTTCTTTTAATTTTTAAAGCCCTATTGTGATGATTATTGTACAACTTTTGAACTTTCTCTTAAAGGCTTTTGTGTTGACACTGTTTTTCTTTCTTAGACCTCCGCTTCAGCTCTAGCAGAGGAATTACATAAAGTGTAAGCCTGCCTTCTATATTTCTCTTAAAATTGCTTAGTCATCACTAACTTATATCTGTTAGATTCTACACTTATGATTGATTTTATGTTCTAACTTGTTCAGAAATTACTCTCAACTAGATTTGGAACAACTTTAGCTCTTCTACCCCTATGCATTGTGTATTCTGTGTTTTTATGTCTTTGTCATAAAAAGAGTTGGAAGAACTCTTTCCTGCAGGCATTAGCAGTTATGTGGACGAGATCACTGTGATCTGAGATTAGTGGAAGTTAGTTTTTGTATCTAATAAGTGGTTACACCTACTCTCTATCTAACTATGGAGTGGTTGGATGGCATCATTGACTCAGTGGACCTAAGTTTGAGCAAACTCCAAGAGATAGTGAAGGACAGGGAAGCCTGGCCTGCTGCAGTCCACGGGGTCGCAAAGAGTTGGACATGACTGAGCCATTGAACAACAACAATCTAACTATATGGTGATATGCCAAAAATAAAATTCTTTTTTTGTTATGTATTGTATAATTTGTATACACATGGATCACGTAAGTTCAGAAGACCTGAAAAATGCTTTTGACATTACCAGGCTTGTGAGGTTAAATTATTAACTTCTTTGACCTCAAGTTTTAAAATAGGGGTATGTATTTTATGAAGTTGTAGTAATGCATGTGACAGTTAACTACTAACTGAAAGGGTCTATAGAGATTGAAGATACAGTTATATGAAATTTACTCAAGTAAGGTTGATCATACTTGAGGCTTCTAATCCTTTGTGACTTAACTTCTAAATGTTTATTGACTGTACAAATCTATTTCCTTTTAAAGGATTGCAGAAAAGGATAAGCAGATAAAACAGACTGAAGATTCTTTAGCAAATGAGCATGATCATTTAGCAAGTAAAGAGGAGGAACTTAAGGTACAGTACTTCTTAAAAATGGCTGCAATACTTCATAGGCATTGAATTATCCTGATCTTGTCATCAGTACAAATGTCTGTGAAGCCTGGAAAATACTCTAGAATTCATTTGGAAATTGTCTCTTTTCGAAACTACAAAATCCTCTTTAGCCCTCTAAGAGGAGAAGTTCAAAGGCCTTTTCTCACGTGATATTATTCACGATAATTTGGGAAATATGTTAAATAACAGGACTTGATAGTTTTCTTTCTGATAGGAAGTGGTAATTTGAGATTTATGCTTTGAGACCTTTGCTTAGGTAGAAAAGAGACATTACACAACTTCAAATCTAATTTTATATTAAATAATTCTAATATTATTTTTCCTTTTGTTCTAGGACATACAGAATATGAATTTCTTATTAAAAGCTGAAGTGCAAAAATTACAGGCCCTGGCAAATGAACAGGTATATCTTTATTGCTTTTAAGCATTTACCTTAGAATTACAGTTTGTTTATACTTATTTTCATTGGTATCACAAGCCCTAGTTTTATCCATGTAGATAATAAGTATAATGGTTACCTGTGTTTGGCTGCGTGATGTGTTGTTAAAAGCCTCTTCTGTTTGACCATGACCCTCACAACTCACCTGAATGTTTCTGTATTCATGTTGAAATTAATATTTGGTCCAAAGAAATTGATCACTTTTGAGTTATTGGTGAGTGAAGTGAAAGTCACTCAGTCATGTCCAATTCTTTGCGAGCCCATGGCCTATACAGTCCATGGAATTCTCCAGGCCAGAATACTAGAGTGGATATCTTTTCCCTTCTCCAGGGGATTTTCCCAACCCAGGGATCGAAGTCAGGTCTCCTGCATTGCAGGTGGATTCTTTACCAGCTAAGCCACAGAAGGGAAGCCCAGGAATACTGGAGTAGGTATCTTTTCCCTTCTCCAGTGGATCTTCCCAACCCAGGAATTGAACCAGGTTCTCCTGCATTGCAGGCATATTCTTTACCCACTGAGCTGTCAGGGAATTATTGGAGGACTTGATTATAGCACTCATGTGCTGATTTGTTTTCACCTTCTACCATTTAAGCAGAAAAGGATGTAGCTTTTACTAGGATAAAAGTTGATCAGTGAGAAAAAATACTAGACAGCAAAAATTATTACAGTAATGTATGCTATTCATTTTACTATTAATATTTACTGTATATAAAATATAACTTTAATAAGTAAAATTAAGTAAAAGAATAGGTTTGAGTGCTTCCTGAGAAATAATAGAATTCTCATCTCATTCCCAATATAGGCTGCTGCTGCACATGAACTGGAGAAGATGCAGAAAAGGTGATTAAAGTATTGCTGTACTTTAGGCCATTCATACACTTATGTTGAAGTGGAATTGAAGAAAATATTACTGCTAATAACCAATAGTTGTGTACATAATTTATATAAGCTTTCTGAATGTATGAAGTATTTTTTTTTCTTACAGTATTCATGTTAAGGATGATAAAATACGATTGCTTGAAGAGCAGCTACAGTGTGAAATTTCAAACAAAATGGAAGAATTTAAGGTGTGTAATTAAACTTGTCAACTCAGCTTTCTTTGAACAACCTTGTATAATTTTTAGTTGAAGTGAATGTAGAAATAACTACTTTTTATATATAATCACTCTGAAAAAGTATTTCTATAGTTTACTTGGGGACTTAATCTATTATTTTGACTAATTTGTTTTTATAATAGACTTGATATTTGTTTTGCCCCAACCTTTTCTCTACATTTTTAGTTGATAGTTTGACATGTTTTTATTTGCCTCTGTTGCTGATGTAGTATTAGTTTCTGTTCATGGCCAGATATCTTGAGTATTATTGTAAAGTATTCTGATTGCATGGGTACATCTCTGCATGCAGTAAGATTTGCTTTTTTTTTTTTAGTTTGTGTTTTTTTTTTTTTTTTTTTGCTTAATAGTAATCCTGTAAGTACTCTCTTATGAAAGCAGGGTTTCCCAGAATTCATTGGGACAAATTGTTAAACTTTTTGAAATACACATGAAAGGGTTCTAAGCCCAGTGTTAAAACATTTGGGATAAACCACATGACTGAATTAGACTACTTTTTAGATATCATCATACATGTACTTTATACCATTACTGTATTCCTATACCCTGGAAATAGATTCATTGAAACCGAAAAATGAAGCCACCATGAGATTTGCATTCTTAGGTCAGTATATAATTCATCTCTCACTTTATAAGTGCTTATAGTAATTATACGGCTTTGATTTTTTAAAAACTTACTCAAATGGTTGCTTTGTTAATTTTTCCTAATAAAGCAGTAAATTGAGATTCTTTCTTTTAGATTCTAAGTGACCAAAACAAAGCATTACAATTAGAAGTTCAGAAGCTACAGACTCTTGTTTCTGAACAGGTACGGCTTTTCATGAATTACAAGTTAGAAATATCCAATGTATAACAAGGTACGGTTCTTCTTAAATAGTAATCAACTAATTCATTTTTAGGAATTTCGTTTAAATGTAGATATGTCTTTTAATTGCATTTCTAGTCATCTTGTGCTAGTCAAGTATCTAAATTGAGGAAAATTAACATTTTTTTCCTTAGAAGAAGCTAATATGAACCTGTTTATAAACACCACCCCCACACTAAAAGAAAAAGTTTAATAGGATGCATAAAAATAATTTCCTTAAATCAGTTTGATACATTTAGCTCTCAGGATAATAATCCTTGGTCTTTGGGAGCTTCAGTTTTTGCCTCTCAAACAGTGTGGATTCTTAAAAAGAGACTGTTTGAAACCTACTTTGTTGTTGTTCAGTTGCAAAGTCGAGACCGATTCTTTTTGTGACCCCCTGGACTGTGTGTAGCCTGTCAGGCTCCTCTGTTCATGGGTATCCCGGGCAAGAATACTGGAGTGGGCTGCCATTTCCTTCTGCAGGGCATCTTCCTGGCTCAGGATCAAATTCGAGTCTCCTGCATTGGCAGGAGGATTCTTGACTGCTGAGCCACATGGGAAGACCTTGAAACCAGTACCAGCACTTAAAAGCAGTGATGATCAAATTGTTTAATTTTTCTAAGGCCTCTCATTCCAAGTCTTTTACACTGAGATTTTATTTACATTCTAAGCTTGTTAGAATTAAATGGGGGAGTTTATATATAGTTGAGTAGCCTAGTGCTTTGTGTATAGCAGACATCTTAAGCCTTAATTCCTTTCCTTTAGAATATTTATTTTTCCCATCTCATCTCCACCTGCTTCTGCCGTGATACTTCTTTTTGTATTTATAGCAAGCCATCAAAACTATAGCAGCCTGAATAAGCATGGCTCCATAAACTCGCGCCCCAGGTGATGTCTGTTCTATGGCTGTTCTTAAGAGTTGCATTCATACTCTTCTAAATATAATTCTTCAAATTCTGGTTTTTAAAAGTATTCTAGAAACACGTCATATTATATGACACATTAAAATAGAAGCCTTGCATGTTTCTCTATTACTGTTAAATTTGGACACATTTTATTAGAAGCTGAAATGTAATAATAGCACTTCCTTTAGCAGATGCCTGCTTTCTTTTTAAAATTCACATTTGTATAAGTACAAAAGTAGTATAACATTTTAACACCAAAGTTTGTAAAAAAGACAAAAATTATGCATAATGCTACCACCCTAATATAGTCTGGTATAATAACAATTAAAAAAAAAAATTCACATCTATGCAGGTGTTGAATTGGTGTAAGTGGCTGTGCCAAATGCTGTGGAAGTATCTTAGAAGTATTTTGTTAACATCCACTTGCTTGTCGGGAATTAATCCATTATTTCTTATTTTCCTTCCCTACTAAATATGATGTTAAGTGCTTTGCATATGCTTTATTACGTTATGCTGTATCCTTTCCAACTAAAGGTAATGGAAGAGAAAATGTTGAATGAATAATGTTTAGTGCAGGGATGTAACTTCATGCCAATGTAATGCTCAATTGGTATTTCATTTTTATTCTTAAATCTTACTCCTGTTTCCTTTTGTTGTGGTATGGCTTTTAACAAATGTAGTATTTCATCAGTTTAAGATTTTTTCCTCCTTCTCAGTTTATCACCCGAAGAGTGGATGTATCTTAGTCTCTGGTTACAGTTTAATTGAAGGCATCTTTGATTTTTAGTGTTATGTAGTGTTATTCTCCCAGTTGTGAAATATAGCATTGGTGACTTGGATTAGATAAAATATGATAGATATTTTTTGGTTGTCTTAATTCTTATTCAGAAAAGCAGAATGTAATTCTTTTTTTGAATTGGTTGTCAGAGATTCTGAAACATCTATTTTAATATGTAAAGTTTTAAACTTTCTAAAATTAATTTTATGGGAGGTAAAATAAATACTTAGAAACTCTTCAGTCTGCCCTGCTGCTGCTAAGTTCCTTCAATCATGTCCAACTCTGTGCGACTCCATAGATGGCAGCCCACCAGGCTCCCCTGTCCCTGGGATTCTCCAGGCAAGAACACTGGTGCGGGTTGCCATTTCCTTCTCCACTGCATGAAAGTGAAAAGTGAAAGTGAAGTTGCTCAGTCGTGTCTGACTCTTAGCGACCCCATGGACTGCAGCCTACCAGGCTCCTCCGACCATGAGATTTTCCAGGCAAGAGTACTGGAGTGGGGTGCCATTGCCTTCTCCGCTTCAATCTGCCCTAGAATTCCAGTATTAAAGGTGCTGGTGATTCTTACTTAGGTTTCAACAGAGTACCTGGATCTTTTCTTTTTAGTTTTATTCTGTGTTTAAAATGATACTCTTCATCAGTAGATAAGAGTAAAACCATTAACCTTAATTTTTTTTCCCTTAAGATAACCTGATACCCTAAGAACTGCCATTCTAACATCTTACATAAAATTCCTTATCATATGTGTGGAGTTAATATTTTTTAAAATCCCAATTTCTTTTTTTTTGGGGGGGTTTGAATTGTATTTTATTAAAATACTTTTTATTGAAGTATAGCTGATTTAGACTTGTTTAAGTTTCTGGTGTACATAAAAGTGATTCAGTTATACATATATATATTCTTTACATTTTTTCATTGTAGTTTATTACATGGTATTGAATATAGTTCCCTGTGCTATACAATAGGATCTTGTTTATCTAATTTTCTTATTGGGTCAGGCTTCCATCTATAAAGCTTCTGTGTATTTTTAGATATTCTGTTAAGTAACACTGAGCATGAGATGGGTTTTTTTTTTTTTTTTTTGAGTGAAGATGAGTTTTATGAAGAACAGTCCAAAGAAGAGAATTCCATAGCCACATTTTAAAATTTATCTAAAAGAACTGTTTGATAACAAGGGAAACTCATTTTTTAAGATTTGCTCTTTGACTAATTTTTAGAATTTTTTCTCTTGTTCTGAAAACTCTTTAAATTAAAAAAAAAGAATAGTCTAGAAAGCATATGCAATGCTCAAAATCCTCCAAGCTAGGCTTTAACAGTACATGAACCAAGAACTTCCAGATGTTTAAGCTGGATTTAGAAAAGGCAGAGGAACCAGAAATCAAATTGCTGGGATCTGTTGGATCATAGAAAAAACAAGAGAATTCCATAAGAACATCTCATTTTGCTTCATTGACTATGCCAAAGCCTTTGACTGTGTGGATCACAACAAACTGTGGAAAATTCTTCAAGAGATAAGAATACCAGACCACCTTACCTGCTTCCTGTGAAACCTGTATTCAGGTCAAGAAGCAACAGTTAGAACCAGATATGGAACAACGGACTGGTTCAAAATTGGGAAAGGAGTACATCAAGGATGTATATTGTCACCCTGCTTATTTAACGTATTTGCAGAGTGTAAACCATGCGAAATGCCGGGCTGGATGAAGCACAAGCTGGAATCAAGATTGCTGAGAGAAATATCAATAACCTCAGATAATGCAGATAATACCACCTTATGGCAGAAAGCGAAGAAGAACTAAAAACCCTCTTGATGAAGGTGAAAGAGAAGATTGAAAAAGCTGGCTTAAAACTCAGCATTCAAAAAAGTAAGATCATGGCATCTGGTTCCATCACTTCATCGCAAATAGATGGGGAAACAATGGAAACAGTAAGAGATTTGATTTCTTGGGCTCTAAAATCACTGCAGATGGTGACTGCAGCCATGAAATTAAAAGATGCTTTCTCCTTGGAAGAAAAGCAATGACAAACATACACAGAGTATTAAAAAGCAGAGACATTACTTTGCTGACAAAGGTTCGTATAGTCAAAGCTACAGTTTTTCCAGGAGTCATGTATGAATGTGAGAGTTGGACCATAAAGAAAGCTGAGCACTGAAGAATTGATGCTTTTGAACTATAGTTTTGGAGAAGACTCCTGAGAGTCCCTTGGACTGCAAGGAGATCCAACCAGTCTATTCTGAAGATCAGCCCTGAGAGTTCTTTGGAGGGAATGACGCTGAAGCTGAAACTCCAATACTTTGGCCACCTCATGCGAAGGGTTGACTCATTGGAAAAGACCCTGATGCTGGGAAAGATTGAAGGCAGGAGGAGAGTGGGACGACAGAGGATGAGATGGTTGGATGGCAACAGCGCTTGATGGACATGAATTTGAGCAAGCTCTGGGAGATGGTGAAGGACAGGGAAGCTTAGTGTGCTGCAGTCCATGGGGTTGCTAAGAGTTGGACACGACTGAGCAGCTGAATAATAAAAAAGCATATGACTGTGATGTTGTATTTTTGGTTGTTATTATGACTTCTGTCTTATCTTGGCAGACCAGAGAGCCAGCCGTTTGGTTTTTCCCTCTGGTCATTTTTATTGTCAGTGCTAGTAAAAGAAGAGATAAAAGATTAGCGTAATTTAATTTTTTTCATTTCCACACTTCTTTAACCCCTTCCTACCCAGCAGTCAGAATTCCAAGTGACAGTTGAGAGATGAGCAGTTTAGTTATAAAAAAATTTCAGTCCCTTTGCCCCATGGATTTTTATCCTGGAGGAAAAGGTTGAGCTTATTGAAGCAGAAACCAACAATGGTACCAAGTTGTTGTTTCTTTAGGTGTGGGAAGCAGAAAGATAACAAATACCAGGTAAGGTAACCTGCATATAAACTAAAGAAGAAAAGACTTATGGACTGTAGCCTACCAGGCTCCTCTGTCCATGGGATTTTCGAGGCAATAGTACTGGAGTGGATTGCCATTTCCTTCTCCAGGGGATCTTCCTGACCCAGGGATCGAACCCAGGTTTCCTGCATTGTAGACAGACGCTTTACCATCTGAGCCACCAGGGAAGTCCCCCAATCTTGTGAATAGAGCACACAAATAAATCAGTCACTAAGATCTCATTTATTCAGAATAAAACAAAACTTTTTTTGGGTGGGGAATATCCTGAGCTGTCTTTTTTTTTTTGAGCATCATGAGCATCATGGAAAAGACCCTGATGCTGGGAAAGATTGAAGGCAGGTGGAGAATGGGATTACAGAGGATGAGATGGTTGGAACAAAGGAACAGGATGACTTTTTATTTTTATTCTAATACTTTTGTCAGATTCAGTGGAGCTTGGTGGGCTACAGTCCATGGTGTCACAAAGACTCAGACATGTGTGAGCAACTCACACACACACATACAACAAGATTATTAAGTAAAGATGGTAGAAGTAGAATATTTTTTTCTCTTTTGCCCTGCAGCCTTGTTGTATTTTATTGAAGAAAATTTCATTACTGTATAAGATGTAATTTAGAAGATCATCCAGGGAGGAGGAAATTGGGTTGGATTAGATTAATAATATATAAAGTTAAAATACTGGATTGATACTGAATTGGGTCAATTTAATACAATTGAATATTCATTGAGCAATTGACAAAGAGTACTTAAACTGTAACCTTGTTAAAGGATATCCAGTCCACTAAATTTTTACCTAGAGTATGCTAGGTACTGTGCTACAATGCTAAGGCTATAGAGATGAATAAGGCTTGATTCCTGCCTTTGATAATATGGGTGGAGATAGATGTATACATAGAAAATTGTGATGAATGAAATTCTTCTTTTTTTCCAAAAATTCTTAAAATGTGGCTAGGTTTAGATGAAGAGAGAATTCTATCTGAAGGAGAATAAGGATGAAGAGGCACCACAGAGAGGGGACAATTAAACCTGATTTTGAAAAAAGCCAAGAATTTGCTGAGTAAGGGGAAATCCAGGCTAAGGGAGTACAGTATTAAAAGTCATGGCAGTGTGTGGAAAATTGGCATATTCAGGGCATATTGTGGAGGTGTAAGAAGAGACAAGCTTGCTAGGGCCTAATCATGAAAGCTGTGTAAGGACCATGAGCTTGATCTATTATGTGGCTGTGCTGCTGAAGGATGTTGAAAGAATGAATAAGCATTTTGTCTGGTATGTTAGATGAATCATAATGGTATCCATGAGGTGTTTGAATTTATGTGGTAGTGAAGTATGCAGTACTAAAAGTGTAATACAACTAATTGATTAAGCTTCATATAACTAAGACTTAATAGTATCTTTTTAAAATTGAGTTACAATTGACATTAATTTCAGGTGTATAACATAATAATTTGATATTTGTATTACTGTTAAATGATCACAATAAGTCTAGTTAACATCTGCCATCATGCATGGTCGCAAATTTTATATTGTTTTTATGTGAGATGGGATTCATGAAAAATAAAGATGGACAAAAGTCATCTTGATGAAAGGTTTATAAACTTATTGCATGATTTATTTTTCAGTTTATAATCATGATTTAATATATTTTTGACACCTCTTTCCTTTCTAGTGGTAGGAAAGTTTTTTTTCCCATTGAGAAGTTCTCCTGTACCCCTCACAATATAATCCTTGTGAACTAGAGGCAGGGTATTATGATATTTGAGATGTGTAAAGCTGGAAACTTAACCTAAGGTATTGAATAAAACATAGTTAATTTTTAGAAATATTTAATAAATGAAATCTTAGGACTAGGATTTGGTAATGGAAAAAATTAATAGTATTTGTGAAAAATGGTTGTAATAATGGTTTTAGTAAAATGGGAAAAAATTACAAACCTAGTAGTATTAGGAGAAAGCAGGTAGGGAACAGAAGGGGTAGAAGAGAATGTTGAAGGGAAAAAGACCCTGAACCTGTTTTGTCAGGTTACTTAGCTGCCTGAAGGCCTAGGACTTCGAAGGGGGTGCCCCACTTCTGGACACATAGTAAATTATAACATTGAAGAATTTGTGTGTATAGGGGGAATACTAGAAGATGGGTCAAAGATGGGGACCAGCTCACATGTCATGTTTTAACGTAACAAGGAGACTATGTGTTTGTGTTTCTTCTGCACTTGATAGTTTTAAAACATTCTGTATATTGACTTAGGTGGTGGTTATGTGAAATCTGCATGTTAAAAATTCATTGAATTGAACATAGGTTTTGTACACTTGCCTTATACCTTAGGTGAAAAACAAAAATGAAAAAGAGCAAAGCCTCTTTCTTGGCCTACAAGGCCTTAGAGCCTTGGAATTTTAGATTTGAAGAATTAATGTAAAGGAGAAGCAAATTCTCTTCTTACCCTTAAGATTTTCTTTTATGGTAATTAAAAACTTACTCACAAGGGTAAGTTTGGGCATTTCCAGCCCATTTTATACTTCATCTTTGTCTTTTGTGTAGCCTTGTCTCTTGTGTTTTCTGAATGAAAAAATTCTTTAACTATTAGCAGTCTTTACGGATCATCTTCCTAAATTTTGGATCTATTTAATACTAAACAATTTTCATAGAGTTCTATTTATAAAGTAGTTTTATTTCATGCAAACTTGGTAAAAGTATCTTTTTTTTTTTTTTGGTGATTTTGTTTTAGCCTAATAAAGATGTTTTGGAACAAATGGAAAGATGGTAAGAGATTAAAATTATTTTTAATATTTTAATGACTCATTTCTACCAAGTCTGAGATAACAGAATGATTAACTATATTACTGTAAATTCTTAAAATTTTCTTTGTACTTCATAAAGGGAAGAGAGTGATGTACTGTTGATTGCTTTGGCATTCCATTAGGTTTGTGAGAGTCATGTATGACCATGATTTACTTGTTTAGGCTAGCGTGTAAGCATGCATTACTTGAATACATTTTACTTATTGGTAAAGAGGAAGAACCCTTGGACCAGGATTGAAGATCATCAGAAACCTTTGTAGAATTGAAAGTTTATAAAGAACGATGGGCATAAGAGTTAATCCATGTCAAATATTTATTTAGAAATCATGTCATTTTCCTTGAAATAGAGTTCATACATGTGTTTTAAATTTATTATTTCAGCATTCAAGAGAAAGATGAGAAGTTGAAGACTGTAGAAGAATTACTCGAAACTGGACTTATTCAGGTGGCCACAAAAGAGGAAGAGCTGAATGTAAAGCATATTGTATATTTGTTTTACCTGTGATTATTCAGTAACAAGAGTTTTTGCTGTAACGTGTAATATTTTTCCCATAGCTTTTAGTTACCCACGTTTAATGAATTTATATGATGTTCTTTTTTCATTAAATTTAAGATTTTATTATAAATAGAAAAAAGTGTGGTTGACTGTAGCATTTACTGCCTTAATGAAGTAGATACTGTTATTATGGTTTCTAGTGCTTTCCCACCTCCACCCATGCCTGAATTATAACCAAACAGTAACTAGTTATAATAGTAACCAGTAGAGTTGATAAGTTCATGAAATAGTGTTAGAGACCAGAGAAATGAGAGAATGAAGTTCCATTTTATGGTTATCATTAGCCTTGCCTGAGTGTGTGCTAGGTTGCTTCAGTTGTGTCCGACTCTTTGCGACCCCATGGACTGTAGCCCACCAGGCTCTTCTGTCCTTGGGATTCTCCAGGCAAGAATACTGGAGTGGGTTGCCATGTCCTCCTCCAGGGGATCTTCCTGACCCAGGGATCGAACCCGCATCTCTTATGTCTCCTGCATTGGCAGGTGGGTTCTTTACCTCTAGCACCACTTGGGATGCCCCATCGTTAGCCTTAAGTAACTTAATTTGAATACGATTGCTGGAAGAAATAGGGTCAACAGTGTATTTGATTTTAAGGCGAGAAGTGACTTGACAAGTGGTATACTTTGTGGTTTTCAGGTTGTGGAAACATAAGTAAAAATACTTGAGAGGATAATCAAATTAAAACTCTATTTGGCTGGCTCTGGAAGTTACAGAATTGTAGATATGTAGAGCAACTGAGATTTCTGGGCCTTCAGAAAGGGAAAGAAGCAGCTAGAGAGAAGTGAGAAGCTACTGTATTTTGAAGGTAGTTGTTTTTTCAGAAAATTAAAGTATGTTGTACTTATGTATCTTTGAAAAAGGCAATAAGAACAGAAAATTCATCTTTGGCAAAAGAAGTTCAAGATTTAAAGGCCAAGCAAAATGATCAGGTAATATATTAAATAGACCCTATAACCGTTCTCTTTTAAACAGTGGGCGTACCTGTTACCAAATACAGTAGCAAGTCTTGTTTGTTCCTCCTTTCCCCAACATGGCATTTGCCATTTGTAGTTTTAATCTGTGATTGATTGGTGACTTGATTTTGAGTAATACGAGCTGCAGTGTAGTAAACGCTGACTTTATGGCAAACACTGGATAGAGTACTCTAGATAGCATGTCCTTGCTCGTTACTGTAATGATAGATGGTTTTGAATATACATATGTAAAGTAAAAATTCTAAATAATAGTAAAAGAGGTTACCTATCTTCTCCTTATATGGTTAGGATCATTGAGTTAATAATTTTAATATTTATACATTGGTTTTTCTTTTGACCTACACTTACCATAAGTAGCTTTAAAGCTCCTTACTTTCAAAGTGCTTTTCATAATTCTGACATTTAAAAAAATCTGGAAAGAATTAATTTCCAGGTTTATTTTTCCCAGATTTTGGTATAGTAGAAAATTTAATTTAAAAAATAACATACTTTTCTATTTATGGCCCATTTATATTTTGAGCATATTACTAAGTAGGATACCCTCCTATTTCTAGGTTTCCTTTGCATCTCTAGTTGAAGAACTTAAGAAAGTGTAAGTAATGACATTATTAAGCTGGTCTTTTTCTTTTGCTCCATTTTCTTCGTTCTCATAAGTCTTATTTTATTGTGCAGTTGAGGTGGCTAGGATTTTTTCATTGTTGGAATAAGGCAACTTAGCTGTGCTTTCCCAGTGCAATTTGTGATTGTTAAAAATCCGTTTCCATGGTGGACTCCCATTTATTAACTTAGAGTATCGAATTGTTAATTTTGTTTATGCAGTAAGAACTATTAATGAACAGGTTATATTGAATAGAGGTCAGTTCTTTCTGTGTGTTGTTTTCTTGAAGTGTCTGTGAGGTTTAATGCTATAATTGTATATAAGTTCTGCTATAGCTTTCAAAGCTCTCTAGAAGCCTTTATTGTTGAGAGGAACTCAGTTCTCCCCAGTGTTCTTTGGAATACAAATCTTACATTGCCTGTGCTCTTTTGAAGCGTGTCACCAGCGTCTCCTTGCGTGTATAGGCTTCAACCGTCTAGTAGTTACTGCTTAGTTCTTGTTTAGGAAGAACTCTTAAGTGTTTTTTCCTGGCTGCAAGTTGTTCTTTTACTTAAAAGGGGGAGAATTGATTTGGTGAACTTGTTCATGATTTGGTGCTGTTTTTATATGTTAGTGGTGGGTTTTGATGATTTCTGTCCACGTTTAACACTGCATTTCCTTATCTAAGGATCCATGAAAAAGACGGAAAGATCAAGTCTGTGGAAGAGCTTTTGGAAGCTGAACTGCTCAAAGTTGCTAATAAGGAGAAAACTATTCAGGTATTGAGAGAGATAAAACCTATGTTTTGTTTTTTTGTTTATCAACTTTAGTGAATACCATTTAATTTCATGTGTTTGTCTGTACATTGCATTTTATGTCAATTTCTGTGTTTCCATTGTCCAATCTTGTCTGTTTTGTCATTGTCAAGGATTTGAAACAGGAAATAGAGGCTCTAAAAGAAGAAATAGGAAATATCCAGCTTGAAAAGGCTCAACAGGTAAAAATCCCAGAGCCATAGCATGACAGATTTATTAGTGTATATGTATTTATGAACTATTTGGTTTTTTCTTGTTACTCAGAAAACAACTTTTTAGTAGTGTGTTGTAAGTATGTTGGGTTTTGTGCTTATTATTTTTGCCTGATTTAAGAAAATGTTCTTAATATTTGAATCAACATACCTTTTAATTGTTTAAGTTCTTTTTCTGGGAAGTTTTCTGTAGTAATGTTTATTTTAGTTTGCCAACTTAACAAAACACCTTGGTAAACTTTTTTTTTTAATGCATGTTCCAAAATATTTTTAATATATGTATTACTCAACCTTTGCCTATAGAATAAAGTACAGATTTCATGGAGGTATTTCAGAGGTAGATGTGGTTACTGGAAATAAATGTGTGGTTTTGGTGAATTTAATCTGATAAGGTTTCATTGAAAGAAATATTGAGATTGCATGGAAGAGATGATTCATACATTGATCCAACAGATTAATTTAGAAATGTTTATTCAGTTCCTCCTACTTATCAAAGTATAATTTGTTGGAGATAATGTGTTGAATGAAATAAGGTATGAGGAAATGATTAAACTCCTAACAGAGATTGAGAATTCAGAAAGTCCCCTCCTGAGGAGCTGATACCTAAGCCAATATCTGAAGGGACTGTGAGAAGACAGTGGGGAATAAAAGATCCTATTGTATTGTGTATGATAAGAGATTAAAGGAGAGTATAAAGAACACTCCAGTATTATTATCTGGAGAATCCCCATGGACAGGGGCCTGGTGGGCTATAGTACATGGGGTCGCAAAGAGTTGGACATGACTGAGAGACTAAGCACACACTTACATAAAGTACTGTTGAGTAGTTGGCCTTGAAGACTGGGAGGGAAAAGTGCTCTGACATTGTAGGGAGGTATGTGGACAGTTAATATTGTAATTTTCACAATTTTAGGTTTTAGAAGTGTCACTTGCCGTAGACTTATCATTCGTAACTATATTCCTTGTCTCTTCTCCCCCTACACCCCTTTTTAAAATTTCTTACTCTTACTGTCATTGGAGTCAGGAGAGGGTGAAATCAAGTCATCTCATTTTGATGTGAATAATTCAACTAGGATCTTTGTGATTTGAAATGTATACATTTTAAGGTTTATCATAAGCGTAGTAAAGTAAACTGAAAGAAAATGAGTTACTTTTTTTCTGCTGCTTTGCATTTCAGTTATCTATCACTTCTCAAGTTCAGGAACTTCAGAACTTGTAAGTATCATCTTCCTCACTTCCCTTTAATATTTCTTTTCCACAAGTTAAATATAAAATTATAATGAAAATCCTAACTCCTTTTTATTTGATTTCAAGTAATATTTTAAAGAACATCACATTATATCTTAAAGGCCTCAAGGTCTTAAATTTTTCATTAGACTTTAACCTACAGGTTTGCTGATGGGAATGGGGATACAGTGGAAGTCTTATTTTTCTGGTTTATAATCTAAATACGACCTTAAACTGATATGTTGCTCTTTGCTCATTTTAATAGCCACTGTGAAACTGGTTATAAATTTCATACCCAAACTAGTTATAATAAGCTAAATTTGCTGGTATTGACTTAAACAGTACGTTAATGGGTGGGAATAGAGCTGCTTCTCAGCTTGATGTCTCCAAAATCTTATATGACTTTATACATAAAATATTTATTTTTTAGTTTATTTAATCGATTTGGGTTATGAGTACAATCTGAAATATACTTTTCCAGTCTCCAGTACTTTTACTTTGTTTAGTCTTTAGTCATGTAATATTTTCATTGATAGTTCTTATTAACTTACTGTTAGATTAAAAGGAAAGGAGGAACAGATGAATAACATGAAGACTGTTTTAGAAGAGAAGGAGAAAGACCTACACAATAGAGGGAGACGGTTACAGGTGAGAAGTTAAAAAGAAAAGGTAACATCCTTTTTTATATTTCAATATCAATTTTATTCAGACTTATTCTTTTTTAGGATCTTCAAGAAGAAAATGAATCTTTGAAAACTCATGTTCAGGAATTTGCACAGCATAAGTTTCAAGAGGTATAGTATAAATAGATTGCCAGCATATTTTATAAAAAACGAGTAATCTCTATTTTACTGTACTAGAAAGTAAAGAAGTTAATATATTCTCCTGAGTTTTTTTTTTTTTTTTTTTTGCCATAAAAATTACTGTGGTATCGTAGTTTTATTGTTGATAAAATAAAATTAACTTTTATTCCTGTCAAATCTATGACTGCCTCATTTGTGAACCTGAGTCTGAAAGCATTTCCTCTCCTTAATTTTTCAGACGGACTCTCATTCTCCTTTTTAAGTGTCTGTTGTTTAAGTGGTGTATTAATCTGTAATCCTTTAACAAATGGATATTAAAAATTAAAATTCATTCTTTGTTTTATGAATAGCTCGATCTTAAATCTACCACAGATAATTGTGTTTTTATTTTATTGGTGACTGATTCTATAATATGTTGTAGAACCTGATCTTTTTGATGTTAGAATTAAAAATGTGAAATCTGTTTCTTAGGCGTGTTCTGCATCACAGTTTGAAGAACTTCAGATTGTGTAAGTATACTTTTAGCTAGCATTTTAAAGAGGAAATTTTCAATATTTTCTTGAATATCCTTGAATATTATGATGAGTTTCTTCTAAGTCTTTAACTTTCTTGTTAAGTGGGAATTATAATCCAAGGGTAAATAAATCTCTATTTGGTGTAATAAACAGAGCCCTTTCAAGTGCTTTCAGATACCTGGAGACTATCCTTTCCAAACTCTTCAAATGCATTTTCTAAAATAGTCTTTCTATTAATATAGACTGGTTTTAAGTTCTCTGTCTCTCTCTCTTTTTGAATGAAGTATGTAATTATTGTAAAGAGAGGTTAAATTTATTTCAAATTAAAATCATTTTTATTACTTGAAAGATCAACATCTCTGAATTAACCAGAAGATAATCTTAGCCATAATCTTGATGGTGAATGTAGAATCTTGCTATAAAAGTAACTTCCACTTTGGGGAAAGTAGTATCTTTTGTCACATCAGTCATATTGTGCCGAACAGTAAAAATGTTCAATCTAATGAGCCGAATAGTAAAAATATTCAATCTAATGAGCATGGGCTTCTCAGGTGGTGCTAGTGGTAAAGAAACCCACCTGCCAAGGCAGGAGACAAGAAGAGATGTGGGTTCGATCTCTGGGTCAGGGAGATCCCCTAGAGGAGGAAACAGGAACCCACCCCAGTATTCTTGCCTGGAGAATCCTATGGACAGAGGAGCCTGGCAGGCTGTAGTCCATAGGGTTGCAAAGAGTTGGACATGATTGAAGTGACTTAGCAGCAGCAGCAGCAGCAGCGTACATGCAATGAGCAAAGGAAGTATTAATCTGTTCATCCTAGAAAATTTTTATCCTATGAAGTCTGTTCTCTTAAATTGGTCTAAGTGGTAAAAACTATGTCTGGACTTAATCCTTTTGGCCTTCTATTAATTACTTTTAAGAGATTTTTGCTTAGATACGATCTTTTCAGTTGTTTAAGAAGTGGCTCTTTGAAGCTGTTGTCTTTAAAGAAGTAAAATATTGAAGATATTTATTAAGTCATTATCTTCATGGAGAAAAGGGGATGTCCCTGTTTATGGCACTAATATTGCTCATTTGTACAACTGTTTATCTTTTGGGCTTGTGTAACTGTCAAGGTGTTTTTGTGTCATTTGCAAATAGAAAGCTGAGAGACATGTTTGAGGCCTGTTGTTAGTGGTGTGGTGATGGTGGTTTAGTCGCTAAGTCGTGTCCGACTCTTCAGACCCCATGGACTGTATAGCCTGCCAGGCTCCTCTGTCCACGGGGATTCTCCAGGCAAGAATACTGGAGTGGGTTGCCATTTCCTTCTCCAGGGGATCTTCCCAACCCAGGAATCGAACCCAGATCTTCTGCATTACAGGCAGATTCTTTACCAACTGAGCTACAAGGGAAAGCCCTCTTAGTGGTATATAGATCATTAAAGTATGATTTTAGATTTATTTCTACCTTACATCAAAAAATTAATGCAATATTTGAGGGAGCACTTTTAGATTTACAGAGAAAATTGAGAGAGCGATACAGAGAATTTCTGTATACCCTCCCCTCTCATTTCTCTTCTTATTTACATCTTATATTAGTGTGGTAATTTGTTACAATTCATGAGTGAAGTCAGTATATTGTTATTAACTGTCCGTAGTATCCATTAGGGTTCAGCTTTGTGTTGTACATTCTGTAGGTTTTGACTAATGTATGATGTATCTATCATTATAGAATAATAAAAGGAAAAGTTTATTGTCCTAAAATTCTTCTATGCTCCTCCAATTCACCTAACTAAATAAAACATCTTTGTAAAAATTCTAGGTTGAAAGAAAAGGAAAATGAAATGAAGAGATTAGAAACTATGCTAAAAGAGAGAGAGAGTGATCTTTCTAGCAAAACAAAGCTGTTACAGGTAAATGTATTTACTTAAAATTATCATGTGAGTTACTGTCTTCACATGTTTGAAAACAATTTTAACTACTAAATAAGAAGATAGAATACAAAATGACATTCCTTCCCACCCAGATCCTGCGTCTCATTCCTCAGATAACTACTGTTACTTGTTCATATATAAGTGCCCATGCATAAAATGTATGTGTGTTTAAATACACTGTATTTTTAATCATACACACTTTTGTATTTTGCTTCTCTGCTCAATTAGTAATCTTTCTGAGATATTCCCACATAAGCACATTTTTATCTTAATGTTTAATGATGTTATATTTTTTATATACAATATTTTTTATATACAATAATACAATAATATGATTGTATTATTATTTATACCGCCAGTCTTAGCTTATGAATACCTAGATTATTTAGAGTTCTTTTTCCTGTTAAAACAATTCTATGGTGAGTATCCTTAACACACACACCTTCTGTACTTACAGTGCCATGCTAAGTTGTCTCAGTTGTGTCTGACTCTTTGCTATCCTAGGGACTGTAGCCCACCAGGCTCCTGTGTCCATGGGATTTCCTAGGCAAGAATACTAGAGTGAATTACCATTCCCTTCTCCAGGTGGTCTTCCTGACCCAGGGGTTGAACCCGCATCTCTTATGTCTCCTGCATTGGCAGGCTGGTTCTTATACAGTACTGTATCTGTATTTAAAATTCTTGCAAGTGAACTTTTGGGTGAAAGTTTTATGCAGAGGGTTTTTTCCCTTCTTGAAAGTGATATTTAAAATAGAAAATAGTATCACTTCATCTTCATGTAGTTAGTATTGAAAGTCCTTGTAGAACTTTGTTTTGAAGTGACAGAAGATTTTAGATGTCTGCATTGTCTCATGCATGTATGTGAGAGTTGGACCAGAAAGAAGGCTGAGTGCTGAAGAAGTGATGCTTTCGAACTGTGGTGCTGGAGAAGATTCTTGAGAGTCCCTTCAAACCAGTTAATCCTAAAGGAAATCAGTCCTGAATATGCTGAAGCTTCAATACTTTGGCCACCTGATGTGAAGAGCCAACACATTGGAAAAGACCCTGATGCTAGGAAAGATTGAAGGCAGGAGAAGGGGATGACAGAGGATGAGATGGTTGAATGGCATCACTAATTCAATGGACATGAATTTGAACACACTCTGGGAGATTGTGAAGGACAGGGAAGTCTGGTGTGCTGCAGTCCACGGGTCGCAAAGAGTCTGACACAACTGAGCGACTGAACAGCAACAACATTGTCTCACATACTTGTTTTCACATTTTCTGCTCCAAGTGTTGGTTCTGACACATTCCCTTTTGTTCCCGAGTCATTTTGGGAATTTTGTCAGATAATGCTAAATTGCCCTCCCAAGTGTTTTTACTAATTTATACTCTCCGATGGACTGAATTACAACTAAACAACTAAACTACACTCAATTAAACAACTGAACTACAATAACTAAATTACATTCTCCAACAGAGAGCCATTCCTTTTCATCCTCATCAATACTGATGAAGGTGAAAGATTTGATATTCTCCTTGAAAGATGGTTAGATTATTTTAATTTACATTTGCTAGTGAGAGAAGTAGGGCTCCCCAGGTGGGCTTATTGGTAAAGAATCCTCCTGCCAGTGCAGGAGACATAGGTTCAATCCCTGGAGAAGGAAATGCCTAACCACTCAAGTACTCTTGCCTGGGAAATCCCATGGACAGAGGAGCCTGGTAGGCTACAGTCCATAGGGTTGCAAAAGAGTTGGACATGGACGCTACCAGTGAGAAACTAGTCTTCTGTCATATGTGGGGCAGTTTAAGTTTTTCTTTTGACTTCCTTTGTCCTCTCCCCCCAACCTTAGAAGTTTAAAACTTTTATGTACTCAGATGTAAGTAATTTTTTGAGTTTGAAATCTTGAAATTTATCTCTCCTTCTATGATCATAAGAATGTTTTCACATGTTTTCTTCTAATACTGTTTATAATTTATTTTTGCTTAGATGTTTTATTCACATGTAATTTAAGTTATGAGATTAGCATTTCAACCTTAAAAAATAAAAGACAAGCTACATTTTAAAGTAATCTGTTATTACTTTGCTGCATTGGTTCTTCCCCCTCCCCCCCTCACCCTCGCCCCAACATTTGGAGACATTTTTGGTTGTCACAGCTGGTAGAGCGGTGCTGCTGCATCTACTGGATGGAGACTGTGGACACTGCCAAGCACCCTACAGTATGTAGGACAGCCCCTCACACACAGACATGTCCAGTACAAAATTGCAGTCGAATTTGCCCTACTGATTTGAGGTATCACCCTGTAGTAAATTCCTACAGGTGTTTGGGTTTGTTTCTGGATTTCTTCCATTGAGACATAGTATAGAGTAATTTCATTATTCCAATTTTATGCATGTGTGTATGCTAAGTTGCTTCAGTAGCATCTGACTCTTTGTGACCCTGTGGACTGTAGCCTGCCAGGCCCCTCTGTCCATGGGATTCTCCAGGCAAGAATTCTGGAGTGGCTTGCCATGTCCTTGGGCCTCCAAGGGATCTTCCCCACCCAGGGATCAAACCCGCTTCTCATATGTCTCCTGCATTGGCAAGCAGGTTCTTGACCACTCTTGCCACCTGGGAAGCCCTATTCTAATTTTATAAAGTTTTAATATAGGGCTTATTATACCGTTAGAAAATCTTTATTATTTTAGAATTTCCCTGGCTTGTGTGATATGTTTTAGTTTATATTGAAAATAAAAATTCCTGTATTCATGTTTAATTTTTGTTTAAATAGGAAGTACAAGATGAAAACAAATTGTTTAAGTCCCAAATTGAGGAGCTTAAGCAACAAAACTACCAACAGGTAGGTTCTGTTAGATGCTTTCCCTTTATTTAATGTGGTAAAAATTTTATGACTCAAGACTTTTGCCTTTTCATTGTTTTATTTATTTATAACTGTTTATCAAATTTCCTAAAATATAAAGCAGTTTGCTATGTCATAGCCAAGATATGGTAATCTATAGTTTATAAAGTATCCACAATATTACTGTATATATATTCCAGCTCTGTTTTGTATCTGTGTGTCTATGTTTTCAGATCCTTTAGAATGCTTTCCTTAGCAAGTCAGATAAGATCCTTTAGAGGTCAGTTTAAAACTGTGTGTATGCCTTACTTCTTCCCCTTTTCTCAGAACATCTACAATTGGAGAGAAACTAAGAAATGTGTAATATTATAAGTAATAATTTACTATTCAAAATACTTGTTCAAAGTATAATTCTGCTTGGTAAAAATGTGTGTATGTTTTTTTTAATTAATGTTACCAAAATAGTTTTTAAATTAATTTATCTTATGTATGTATATGGATAAATTGGAAACTATTTTGAAGGACAAAAGAATTAGCGTCCTTGTCAACAAGAAGTTTATAGTAGTTTAGTTTGGGAGATTGTATTCATCAAGAATAAATACTGTATATGAAGGACTATGTACATAATATGTAAATATTATGTAAAAATTTTTACATGCAAATTACCTAACCTTTCCTTCATTAATGGTTTTATTTTTTTTACTTTTGGAAACTTAACATAGTCAAATATGAATTTTGCATTATGAAAATTTAAGGTATTAACTAGTGCTTTACACCTGATAGGAAACTGATATATATTTAAGTGAAAAGTTTTAAGAATATAGTGACAATGAAGATTTGATATAACACTCAATACGTTTTCTAAATGTGTACCTGTTTTTATTAAAATTACTTTTTGTTGGCATATCAATTATGCTATAGTTTTCCCTTTGGTGTTGTCTTAATTTATGTCTGAGAAGAGTTTTAATTATTTGCAGTCTTCTGGAAAGCTTTGTTTTAAAGTAACATTGAACTCTTTTAATAGGCATCTTCTTTTCCCCCTCATGAAGAACTGTTAAAAGTGTAAGTAATAATTTTTATTCACAATTTGAAAAGTGGTAAATTTTTGTTACTAAATAGTTCTCAGATAAGCAATTTAATGTAATTGCAAATGCTCCCCTACTATTTACAGTTCTATTTGGATTTCTTGGATAGTAGATCAAAGACCTTATTAGCTATGCCTTTGGCTGAGCTAATGTACCTTTTATGATATTAAATATTTGAATTTCTTTGAACATTTTGTTGAGCGTGATACTGGTTTTTCAGACATTCAGAAAATATCTAATCACATAGAGCTATACTTTGAAGCCTTTACTAATTTACCTTAAATTACCTCACTTATTCTACTGATATCATTATGGAATTGAACCATGCAAATTTTGGTTTCAGTTCAATTCAGTCGCTCAGTCGTGTCCGACTCTTTGCGACCCCATGAACTGCAGCACGCCAGGCCTCCCTGTCCGTCACCAACTCCCGGAATTCACTCAGACTCACGTCCATCGAGTCAGTGATGCCATCCAGCTAGCTTCTGTATTAAAAAAGCAAATCTTGTAATCTTTATGGTTGCTCTCTTTTAAGGAGTTTTTTTTTTTTTTTTTTAAATGGAAACATTTTTATTGTGGGTCTGTATTTTTCTCTAAAAGGCTATATTTAAGGTCATTTCAGATAAGTTGGTATGCTTCAACATGTTAAATGTCAGCCACATTAAGTATATTCAGTGATATATCTATATGTTCTTCCATCTTGACTTGTTTACAAAGTTGGTGGTTTACAAAGTTACCAGTTTAGAATTATTTACTGTTAAATTGGGTCTTGAGTTTGTCTATGTAGAGCAAGGGTCAGCAAGCAAACTTCTTTTTAATAAATGGCCTGATAGTGAATATTTTAGGCTTTGTGGGCCACATAGTTTCATACTCTTTTTTTCCTTTATTCCCCACAATTCTTTAAAAACATAAAATCAGGTCTTGGCTTGAGGTCCATACAAAACCAGACTGTGGGTCTTGCCCAGAACTGCAGTTTGTGAACCCCTTATATAGAGCCTTATTCTTAGGGAAGAGGTATTTGTACTTTAATTTTCTACCCTAGCTACTTCTCAGCTATGACAGAATCAAAGTATAAATCTTTGCCATTTCTTTCTGCATTTCTGGGAAGTAACTAAGTCATTTGACAGAACCAAAATAACACGAATCCTAAGACTATTATGAAAGTGAAAAGAGAACACCTACCTTACGTTAATGTCATACTTTTATTGTGGGTTAGCCACTGAAAGTCATAATTGATTCCATTACCTTCTGAAAAAAAAAATTTAAGGGAGTGCACCTAACATCACTTTTTACTCTTGTGAAAATAGCTACTTCACACTGCCCTAGTTAAAAATAGAAGTAACCACAACTATAGCAGTTCATGTATTCATGAACTGTTTCTTAGGGGATGATTTCTTTTTAGCATAAATGTCAGCATATCATACTGTGAAGTTTTATTTATTTCTGAAAATAAGAATTCATTCTGAAAATAGATTTTCTGTGGTAACTGTAGTTAAGCTTAAAGAGTTTGCCTAGGTTACTGCGTTTTTCAAAGCATCACCTACTTGCTGTTTTTATTTTGTAGTAACTAATACTATGTTCACTGTTTACCTAAAATACTGTTATATAAATCCATTTTCTGGTTTAGAATTTCAGAAAGAGAGAAGGAAATAACTGATCTCAAGAATGAGTTAGATTCTTTGAACGATGCTGTTGAACACCAGAGGAAGAAAAATAATGTAAGCAAGTCTTTATCAGAATAAAGCTTATTATTATTATTTCACTGAAATCCATGGATTAGAATTCTTTTAATCTACTTTTACTTTAAATTTCTTAATCTTTGTAGAAAAGTACTGTTTTGTGTGTAGGTTTTTTGAGAACATTATTGGGGAAATCACTTTATTAGAGAGTAGGTTTTTTTTTTTAAATGAATAAGTGAAAAGTCCATTTTGTACACATCTGAATATTTATATATTCAAGTTAGAATTATTATAGCTTCAGGTTTAAAAAAAACCTATAGTTTACTTTCTGTTGAACTTTTACTGGAAAATTATTCTTTCAGCTCATTATCTTAAAGGCTTTTCTTTTTTTGACCGGGCTAGTCTTTTTGTAAACTATAAAAGTAATGCCAGAATTCAAACTTAGTCTTTTCAATAATTATGTATCTTTTGAAGTCTCTGGCACTTCCCTTTTTAAACTGAGAGGTGTTTTCAAATTTTGGTGATTAAGCATGTTAGAGGCCTCCCAACCTGAATGCATTTAGGTTAGAATGGATGGGATAGTGCCCTGAGAAATATTGACAAATAGTAAATTTAGATAAGTTTCTTTAAGTCTCTCTGATCAGAAGACTACACCTTTAAGTAGAATACAAGCATTCTTGGTAAATGAAGAATTTTTGCACACACAAGTTTCATTGTTAAGACTTAAGCAAAGTTAGAAATGTTATTGAAATCTAAGCCGGTATTTTCTAATGAAATTTGATTTTTCAAAGTTTGCATTAATTTGTTAATTTAACAAGTTGACATGTTTCTGCTCCCCTGAGTTTGTCAAAATTAGGTACGTGAATTGCCCTTTGTGTGTTTATAACGTTACTAATAGCATTGCTTGGCCAAAAAACCTGAGATGAATTTGCCAGTATTACTGTTGACATCTTAGCTGTGTTTTATGATTGGAATTGTAAGATAAGGAAGGCACAGGAATGCCTGTTTAATGCAGCAGCAGTAGCAGTGCTGGAGGCATTGCAGTGTGTGAAAAGAGCCAGGACACTGGAGGCCAGCAGATTGTGACGTCAGTCCATTCTAGTTCTGCCTCCTCATTTGCTTTGTACATGTGGTCATGCTTATTAACTTACCTAAGCTGTGGTTTTGCCGCCTATAAAATGGGAATACGTACCTCTCCGGGTTGTTACGAGGATTAATGAAAATTTATGTGAAGTGCCAGGTACAGTGTTGGACACACAAGTAAGCATTCAATACATGGTGGTTATTGGCTTTTTAGGTTTTTGTTTTCCGTCTTTTTAGATTTCTATATCTGAAGAAAGATGGAAATATAGCAGATTGTCCTTATTCATATTTGCTAATGGAATGCTGTTAAAATAGATCTTTCAGAGCTCAGCTTCTTTCTCTTACAAGAATGGGTTTTATAGCTTTCTAGCCTTCCTGTTTGCCTTGATCAAGTAGCTTGTGCAATTCCTGTCAGGTTGTTTTTTGGTATGCACATTTGACCATGCCAAGAAAGAGAGAGAAATACAATGAATTCCTATGTCATTCTTAGGTAGACTTGAAATGTGTTAAATCAATAAAACATATTTAGAGGAAAAATTGTTATGCTGCAGTGGAAAGTCCCATGAATGATATTGGGTCCTGTTTCAAAATCATATTTAAAGCCTTTTGTAATACTGTGTATTTGTTCTGTCCTTAATCCTTTGATATTCGATGTACCTGAAATTATATTTGTAATCTTGGTTTCTGTGCTTACTTTTGAATGCTTTCTTCTTTGTCTTGTGTGCATAGTAATTACTTTAAAGCTGGCATATTTGGTGTGTATACTAAAACATGGGAAGTGGGCATCTTTATTTTCTCATTCAAACTTCTAAACATTGCTTTTTATTTTTTGCTAATATACATATTTTCCCATTGAAATAATTTTGCAATAACCAGCATTTAAATGCAGTGCAAAATACTGATGAAGCGAAAAGCAAAAATATTTCAATAATGGATAAACTGAAATCATTCTTTCTAAAAATGATTAGGACCTTCGGGAGAAAAACTGGGAAGCAATGGAAGCATTGGCATCAACTGAAAAATTGCTGCAGGACAAAGTGAACAAGACTTCCAAGGTTGTAATGCTAACTCCTAGAAACAATCCACTGAACAGAAATTCTGCAGCTTGTCTTAAAATCCGACTAAAGCATTTAATTTTACTGCAATTTAAATATAAAATCTCCTTATCATCCATATTTATCACCTCTCTCATCTCTGCTTTTTTCACCTACTCCTTGAAGCTTTAATTTGGGGCATGCTGCTTTGTAGTGATTGCCTGATTTTTGAGCTTTGGTGATTACTGCTTTAAGCTTAAGAGTCTCAGGAGGCCTATGCTACCCATGTAAGCTCTTGTCAGACAGAGTGTACCTCTTGGGTTGGTTAAGAGAACTTGGTGAAAACTCTGAGCCAAAAAGATCTAATCTAATTAACAAACACACACCCAGTGGACTCTCCTAGATTCTCTGAGGCATACCAAGATGACTCAAACAAGGTGGAAAACGATGAAAGTCTTCAGAAGTACAGGGAAGGCATCAATTTGGGTGTGTTGTTGGGCATGGTCCCTTAGAAGAGATGAAATTAAACTAGGTTTTTAAGTGGCTGGACAGTAATGATGCATATATGTTTAGTATACAGTATTAGCATAAGGGATAATTCTCTTAACTGGGGTATATAAAGTACTCCTGAAACATACATCCCCCTCTGTCTTACACATGATTAAGAATTCTCCCTGAGTTCAAGTTCTTCATGGATTTAAAGATTTCTAATCAATTATAATTGAAAAGTTGAATTTAAAGATTGAGAGAAATAAATGGGGGCAGTTTCAAGAATTTTGAAAATTCCTACCAAGAATAAACTTGGAACAGAATTGGTGAATTTTTGTTATGGGTTAAAGTTCATTATGTTATTCAATTCAGCATTCTAGAAGTATCTGGAAATATTCTAGAAGTATCTTAGCACATATTTTGTGTGCTAAGGTAGTATGTTGAATTTTAAATGTAGGTCTTTATGACATTTGAAGGACTGTTTTTTTTAAAGCAGAGTAGAATTTCAATAATTTTAATCAAATATATGTTTGTAGTTATATTTCCTTTAGTGTAATGGATTTGTGTTTAGTTATATACTTACTCATCAGGCCCTAATTTTCACTAAAACCTTGATTTGAGACAGCTAGCAAATATTGGGACCAGAGAAATCTAGGCCAGAGAATAGAAAAATCTAGGCCAGCTTGGACATTATTGTTTCATTGTCAGTGGCTGCGGTCAGCTCTGTCAGCAGTAGGGGCTCTGTATAGTTTCTGATTGTTTCTATAACTTTGGTTTTCACTGTTAAGAGCTCCCTTTTAGCTTTTATTTTGTTATGAGGCTGGTTATCTACAAAGTGCTAAACTCTTTATATCATGCTATTCGTACAAGAAGTTATATACCACTTGTCATAGGCATTCTTACATGTTATGATTCCAAAAGAAAACTAGAATTTATTTTACTATGTGTTTGGTGATGAATATAAGAATTTATCCATGTTTCAAACCTCATCACCAAATGCGTGATGGCCTCTTGCATGGCTAATGATCTATAGAGCATAGACTTTATACTCTTTCTCTGTTTTAATGTGTGTATTTAGACAGTCCTGAGATAGCATAGGTATAAAGTGATACTGATTAACCTATAGACTACAAGTTGTACTATAAGGAGTAAATGTTCTTGAGGAGCCACTGTAAATGACAGGTTCACATGAAAGACATTTCACATACTATTACACTTAGATAAAAATAGTAAGGAAATTGTAATAGTAAGGAAACAATGATGCAATTTTCAGTTATATCTTTTACAGATTTTAAGGTGGAATGGAAATTGCTATTCACAACCAAACTACTATGTCAAATGAAAACTTTTTACCTAACTTGTTAGTACACCTTTGTTCTTGTTAGTTACAAATTAGACACCTATTTCCTTTAGTTAGATTATTTTTCCCTTGGGGAATTTTCAAAAAATTTTCTGTCCCACAGTCTCTCTTCTTAACTGATTTTCTTTAGAGGTTGCTCTACTGCTTCTATGCTTCATTGCTCAGTCATGTCCAACTCTTTGGGACCCCATGGACTGTAGGCCGCCACTCCTCTGTCCATGGGATTTTTCAGGCAAAAATAATGGAGTGGGTTGCCATTTCCTTCTCCAGAGCATCATCCAGACCCAGGGATCAAACCCCTGTCTCCTGTGTTTCTTGCATTACAGATGGATCCTTTATCTGCTGAGGTATCAGGGAAGCCTACGACTTCTGTGGTCAGATGATAAAGATGAGCTCCTGATTGTTTCTGAATTAGCTGTTAATCATTTTCCTTAAATGAATGTACCTTATTTTATGCAGTTAGATGGGTATATTTCTGAAAAATAGTGGACTTCATTGAGTTATTGAAAATATTCCACTAAAACTCATTGAATTATTGAAAATACTCTATTAAATATTCCATTTTTAAAATCCTGCCACTAATCTGAGTAAAGTAACAGCATTGTGTATGTATAGAATATGATTAATCTCTAGCTTCTTACTGCATAACTTTAGATTTTTTATACTATTAGATTTTCTTAAATTGAAGTGTGTGCATCTTAAATCTGTAATAGATTTGAAAGATCAGTTTAAATAATGGGGGAAAGATAGGCTTGAGATCTTGCTAGCTTGCTTGCCTTCTTGTCACCTGTTGAACTTCACCAGTGTTTTGAGATGATTTTCTTGGCTTTGTTTAGATGTGTATTTTTATAGATGTCTTTTTTTAATCTTGTAGAGATAATTTGAATATTAGATATTTATTTTTGTGTGATCAAATCATTATCCTAATTTTGACAAACTGTGGCTTTGAATTAACCATTGATACCCATTAGACTTGGATTTGAAATCACCAAATCTAGACATGCATTTGTAATACTTATCTTTAAATTTACAGCTGACAGAGTCCATGCATATGTGTCAGAATTAGTTTTCTTGATGTATGGCATTGGTGAAGTAGTATACCATCAATTATTCCTCTTTCTCTTTGCTCTTTTTCTCATATGTACACTTGTCAAATTTTGGTGGTTCTTTTTTCCCCCTTTGTTTAGCATAAATACCTTCACTTGACCTTGAAACTGGAAGTATCAAAGTTGCCATTTTAATCCCATTATTAAATTTAATTCCATGATTTGTTGTCCATCAGTGATGTATTTTTTGAAAAGAGACTTGCCAGCCTCAGTTATGTCACCCAGATGCATATTTTTTACATGTAGCTTGTTTTAGCTGTAGGAAATGTTTTTTGTTTTGGCTTGGTTTTTGAATTGTTCCTGGAGGGGTATCACTTGATGGCAAGGAAAATGTTAATATTGTCAGATATTGCCTTAGCTTGATTAATGTAAGACATTATTTGTTACTTAGGATGCTTTTGAGATTTTGCAGATTTTTTTTTTATGTAAGCATTTTGATATTTCAGAATGGGAAATTTGAACATTTGTCAGTAATAAGAATTTTAAAAATACCTTGCCTTTTCTTCCTTTAAGCTTAAAAGACTGTAGCTTTTTAATTTTTCAATTCTATAATCTTCTGAGTTTGATTTGGTGCTTCCTCTGCTTTAGGAAAGACAACAACACGTAGAAGCTGTTGAGTTAGAAGCTAAAGAAGTTCTCAAAAAATTATTTCCAAAGGTGTCTGTCCCTTCTAATTTGGTAAGATTAATTAATTATTTTTTAAAACATGACATCTTCATCATTATTTAAGGAAGTTGTGAATAAGTAGCATTTGCACTCTGCACTTGGTTTTAATGGTGTGCTTATCGGTCTTTCTCATTTTTAACCTAGGGTGTCTTGAGTAGTTAAAATCAGTTAACTTGGTTCAAAATAATTTGTGTTTTTTCAATTGCTACTTTATTATAATCTATAAAATTTATATATAAGACATTATTTAGGTTATAAATATCATAAATGGGAAAGAAATATTTCTTCATAAGTCAATAGTGGTTGAAAGTGAAAGTGTTGTCACTCAGTTGTATCCTACTCTTTGCAACCCTATGGAGTGCAGCCCACCAGGCTCCTCTGTCCGTGGAATTCTTCAGACAAGGATATTGGAGTGGGTAGACATTTCTGTCTCCAGGGGATCTTCCCGACTCGGGTCAAACCCTGGTCTCCTGCATTGTAGGCAGATTCTTTACTGTCTTAGCCACCAGGGAAGACTCAGTAGTGGTTAATAAATCAGTAATATTCTTAATGGCTTTATTAAAAATAGAACTTAATTTTAGGTGATTCCTTCTTAATTTTAAGAACACTTTATTTTTAAAAGTATTTAATACTAAGAACTAGGCTCTTTTTATTTCAAAACTTAAGATTTTGGTTATCCGTTAACTTTTTAAGCAAAAGTCTTGAAGATGATTTGGAATAGCTTGTTTTATCTGAGATTGTATGTGTTTTAAATGGGAGAGAAAAGTTTACTTGATTCAGAGAATATAATGAATATTTGAGGGCAGAGAAAGAAAGCCAGTGAGTGTGCATGTAGTTTTCTAAAATGGTAATAGAGGCCTTTTTTTCTTTTAATGGAAAATTATATATACAGTCAAAAGTAGAGAGAATAGCATAATGAGCCTGATGTACCTTGTATCTCACCTTAACAGTTACCTATACGACATGCATTGATACTGACAGTTTTATTTTGGAGGAAGTCAAACATCAGAGCATTTCATCAGTAAATATTTCTAAATAATAAGAATTCCTTCAAAAAATACTATTGTTATATTTTTTAAAAATTTCTTATATCCTACATCTAGCCAATACTTGGATTTCTTCAGTTGTGATACAATCTATTTTAATGAAATAATAACAACTTATTGTAGTTTGTTTTAGTCAGGATTCAAATAAAGTCAACATGTGACTGATTTAAGATGTCTTCTAGATTCTTTTTATTCCACAGGTTCCCTTTTGTCAGCATACCTTCTCGCCCACTTTTTTTTTTTTTAATGTAGTGGTTTCAAGTTCATTTTCCCAGTCTGGATTTAGCTGACTGCATCCCTGTAATGTCAGTATGTTCCTCTGTCCTTTGTGTATCTCGTAAATTGGTAATCAGTGGAGGCCTGATTAGATTCAGACTCAGCACTCCAGGGGTAGGACAGGGTGGAGGCAAGACTATTTCATGAGCAGTGTTGTGCACTTCCATTAGGAGGGCCATAAGGCTCAGTGATAAAGTGTCTGCCTGCCAGTGCAGGAGATGTGGATTCAATCCCTGGGTTGGGAAGATCCTCTGGAGAAGGAAGTGGCAACCCACTGTAGTATTCTTGCCTGGAAAATTCTGTTGACAGAGGAGTCTATTGACCATGGGGTCGCAAAAAGTTGAACATAGACATGACTTAGCAATTAATCAACAGGAGTGTTTGCCTATGCTTCTTTGGCCCTTTGGAGCTTAATCTTTTTGACACAGCCCTGCTAATCTTTGGTAGCTTCTTTGCTTAGTGGTGTGATAAGATGTTCCTGAATTTATCATATGCATTTCCTGCCCCAAATTTTGAATCAGGATATTTCTCTAAGGAGAGGGCTTCGGGTGCCAGGTGTGATGTAAGTAAACTTAATGACCTGTTCTCTGTGCAGTCTGAGTTTAGCTGCTTGCTCTCTTAGGTTTTATCTATGTATATTCTATGTCTAACTTGCAGAAGAAGCAAAAATACTTCTGTTTTCATTGTAACTGTTGAGGACATATTCAGGTTTGATGACTTAATAGATAATTGGTTGAATTGATGAAATACTGTGTTCTGGGTAATATGGATAAATTGTCAGTTCTAGTGCTGTTTTTACAATAAACACAGGAGGAGTTGTTCTTCCTATATTTCATATTTTTTTTACTTTGTAGCCATAAGTAATTTTTATTTCTGTATTCCTACTCTATATTTCATTAATGGAATAATGAAATTGGGAGATTTGTTTGATAGTATTTTATGAGCCAGAAGAGTTCATGCTTTGTATTTCTCTTCTAAGATTATATAATATCACCAGAATTAAAAATTCTTTTTAATGTAGCAAATTATTTCTTAACAGCTGTATTACCCACCTGCAACCACCAAACCTTTTTTACATTATAAATATTTATGAATCACTGTAAGACATGGATGATTATATTTGGCTTCTATTCATCCACTTGTTAAAAGTTGAATACTTTTGCATGTAGTCTATATTTAAGAAATATATTAAGTTTTCTGTGTGCTACTTAGAGTCTAGTATATAAGTTTTTAGAGAGATGATGGATAATAGACTATTTACCTTAAGATAAAGCAATAATAATTAAATTTAATATTAAATTAATATAGTCAGTAGATATAAAAGGCCTTTTATACATTAAGTAATTTTTGTAAACTGTTTTCTATTGCTTTTTTGCTAAGAAAATCTGCAGAGAAGAGGTCTAAACTATATGATCGAGATTGAAGGGAAGTTTATATACTTTAAGTGTCTAAACAATTTTTCAACTGAATTTAATTTATATGGAATCTTAGTATTTGAAGCTAAGTAGGATTTTAATAGTATGTTTTCATCATCAATCAAATTTATGATTGTGCTCAGTCATGTCTGACTCTTTGCGACCCCATAGACTATAGCCCATCAGTCTCCTCTGTTCATGTAATTTTTCAGGCAAGAATCCTGGAGTGGTTTGCCAGTTCCTCCTCCAGCCCAGGATTTGAACCCATGTCTCCTGCATCTCTTGCATTACAGGAGGATTCCTTACCACTGAGCCACAGGGGAATATAATTTTTTTTTAAATGAAGAGGCTTTTATGACTAATATGTACTATGGGATATTGCACTACAGGGTGATCTCAGCATCGAATTTTCTTTGTTTTTTATTTTTATTTGATGAAATACAGAGAATCCTGATTCAGCCACATAACTAAAGCTTTTAATTAGAGCAATTAATATAAATTTCATATGTGTGTGTTTTTTTAAAATCTTGAATTAAACTAAACCAAAGACCTATCAGTGGGCTTCCCTGATAGCTCAGTTGGTAAAGAATCTGCCTGTAATGCAGGAGATCCCAGTTTGATTCCTGGGTGGGGAAGATCTGCTGGAGAAGGGATAGGCTACCCACTCCACTATTAGGGCTTCCCTTGTGGCTCAGCTGGTAAAGAATCTGCTTTCAGTACGGGAGACCTGTATTCGATCCCTGGGTTGGGAAGATCCCCTGGAGAAGGGAAAGGCCACCCACTCCAGTATTCTGGCCTGGAGAATTCCATGGACTGTATAGCCCATGGGGTGGCAAAGAGTCAGACATGACTGAGCGACTTTCACTTTCAAAGACCTAAAAGACCTAAGAGGAAATTTGCTTTAAAGTATCTACCAAACACTCTTTATCAGAGTTTAAAATTTAGACAAGAAGCATAAAAAAATCTAGAATAATTTATTCTTAACTAATAATTTATTTTAAAATATTTAACTAATAATTTAATAATTTATTTTAATGACTAAAACTATAAGAATGCCTTGTGTTTGCCTCAGCTAACCTTACAGTACAAATATAATTTTTGTTGATTTTAAACACATAAATGTTCATGTATTCTTATTTCTCATTATGATTTTTTAAATGTTTCATAATATTTATTTTCAAGTATTTTCATAATGCCTGGAACACCCTCATAGAATCTAAAATCTTCTGACCAGTGTATCTCTGTAGAACTATCTCCTAAAAAAAGAAAAGTTTGAAAAATTGCTTAATCTAAGCTTTCTCTGTCTTAAAGATTGAATCTATTAGTCCCAGCACTGTGATAGAGAGTAGTTTGAGCCCAAATCTTACCTGTATGGCCTGAATTTATTTGCAAATATCCTTGGACAGGGTAAATAAATGTAGATTTGATTTTGATGGTAATATAGTACACAGGCATATTTTTAGTGTTTATTTTCAAGACCAGGTCATGTACAACTTACTTAACAACTATAATCTTTTTTGAGATTTCTATAGGGATGGTGTTTGTCTACATAGGTTTCTTTTTATAATCTTCCAATTTGGTTATTTACCTTTTTTTTACTTATTTCATTTAGGTATTTTAAAAAATTAGTTATTTGATTTTTTTCTCCACAGAGTTATAGTGAATGGTTGCATGGATTTGAAAAGAAGGCAAAAGAATGTGTGGCTGCAGCTTCAGGTTCAGAGGAGGTTAAGGTTAGTTCAAGAAGTAAAGTATGTATATTTTAAACAAATGTAGAAAAAAAGAATAAATCAGAATTTGTCCTTAAGTTTGGGAAAGATAATAACTACATTATGAGTAGAATAGTGATCTTTTCAGAAAGTATAAGGTGATTTCATTTTGTGTACATTTTGGTGCAAATGCTATTGTCTTCCTCAAATTTGATATGTGTACAAAGCTGGTATTTGTCATTTCTTTAGCTCTGTTATCTTCAGTTCAGTTCAGTCACTCAGTCGTGTCCAACTCTTTGCGACCCCATGAATTGCAGCACGCCAGGCCTCCCTGTCCATCACCAACTCCCGGAGTTCACTCAGACTCACGTCCATTGAGTCAGTGATGCCATCCAGCCATCTCATCCTCTGTCATCCCCTTCTCCTCCTGCCCCCAATCCCTCCCAGCATTAGAGTCCTTTCCAATGAGTCAACTCTTCACATGAGGTGGCCAAAGTACTGGAGTTTCAGCTTTAGCATCATTCCTTCCAAAGAAATCCCAGGGCTGATCTCCATCATAATGGACTGGTTGGATCTCCTTGCAGTCCAAGGGACTCTCAAGAGTCTTCTCCAACACCACAGTTCAAAGGCATCAATTCTTCGGCTCTCAGCCTTCTTCACAGTCCAACTCTCACATCCATACATGACCACTGAAAAAACCATAGCCTTGACTAGACGGACCTTTATTGGCAAAGTAATGTCTCTGCTTTTGAATATGCTATCTAGGTTGGTCATAACTTGCCTTCCAAGGAGTAAGTGTCTTTTAATTTCATGGCTGCAGTCACCATCTGCAGTGATTTTGGAGCCCAAAAAAAAAAAAAAATCTGACACTGTTTCCATTGTTTCCCGATCCATTTCCCATGAAGTGATGGGACCGGATGCCATGATCTTCGTTTTCTGAATGTTAAGCTTTAAGGCAACTTTTTTACTCTCCACTTTAACTTTCATCAAGAGGCTTTTGAGTTCCTCTTCACTTTCTGCCATAAGGGTGGTGTCATCGGCATATCTGAGGTTATTGATATTTCTCCCGGCAATCTTGATTCCAGCTTGTGCTTCTTCCAGCCCAGCGTTTCTCATGATGTACTCTGCATATAAGTTAAATAAGTAGGGTGACAATATAGTTGACGTACTCCTTTTCCTATTTGGAACCAGTCTGTTGTTCCCTGTCCAGTTCTAACTGTTGCTTCCTGACCTGCATACAGATTTCTCAAGAGGCAGGTCAGGTGGTCTGGTATTCCCGTCTCTTTCAGAATTTTCCACAGTTTATTGTGATCCACACAGTCAAAGGCTTTGGCATAGTCAATAAAGCAGAAATAGATGTTTTTCTGGAACTCTCTTGCTTTTTCCATGATCCAGCGGATGTTGGCAGTTTGATCTCTGGTTCCTCTACCTTTTCTAAAACCAGCTTGAACATCAGGAAGTTCACGGTTCATGTATTGCTGAAGCCTGGCTTGGAGAATCATTTATAAAACTGAATATTTATCTCTGATTCTCTTTTTAGTTTGGGTTCAGGAAGTAAAGATCAGTTAATAGGTAGAACCTGACTGGTTTACTAACATAATACACTATTCAGGAGTGTTCAGAGCCTCGATGCATTTTTATGCTTGACTGCTAAAATTTGGGAGATTCATTTTTTTTTGTATCACAAGTGGCATGAATATAACCCTGTGGCATTGTGACTTTATTTCATATGATGATCTGCTTTGATTTTACTGTCTCACTAGGTAGTGACAAACCTATTCATATAAAATTATATGATTATATTTTGTATTAAACATACTCTAGAAGTTTTATCTTTTGGCCATTCCTCCTGGCTTCTCTGGTGGCTCAAAAAAGTGAAGAATCTGCCTGCAGTGTAGGCGATCTGGGTTCAACTCCTAGGTTGGGAAGATCCACTGGAGAACGGAATGGGAACCCTCTCCAGTATTCTTGCCTGGAGAATCCCATGGACAGAGGAGCCTGGCAGGCTGCAGTCCTTAGTGTCACAAAGAGTCGGACACAACTGAGTGACTAAACTTTCTTTCCTGGCATGTGAGATCTTAGTTTCCCGACCAGGGTTCGAACCTGTGTCCCCTGCCTTGGAAGCATGGAGCCTTAACCACTGGAATGCCAGAGAAGTCCCAGACTGGGAGTTTTATTAGGAAAATCAAATGACTTAACAGTGTCATTGAATTTCACTGCCACTTGAGAAGGTTGAAATGTAGTGATTAATGATAAAACAGAAGCCATTTATCTTAATATATCAATAAGTTCAGAAACAAATTTGAAGCACAAAACTTTTTGGTAAAACTAGAGAATTTTTATTTATATCATTCTTTGCAGGATTTGGAGCACAAGTTGAAAGAAGCTGATGAAATGCACACATTGTTACAACTAGAGTGTGAAAAATACAAATCCGTCCTTGCAGAAACAGTAGGAAATGATTTTTAATCTACATTTTAAAATAATTATTAATTTATTACTTAGTGGCTTAAGTAGTTTATCTTTGTATTAGAACGTGAATTTTTCAGAACAACTATACTGTGTTCATAGGAAGGAATTTTACAGAAGCTACAGAGAAGTGTGGAACAAGAAGAGAATAAATGGAAAGTTAAGGTTGATGAATCACAGAAGACTATTAAACAGGTATTTAAAGAAAGCTTAGTGAAAAAAATAAGTAAGAATTGTGTGAACTATTAGAAAAAAACAAAATCCAAACAAACTGGCAGTTCTCAACGTGGGGGTTCTGGATCAGCAGCATCAGTATCTCATGGGAACTTGTTAGACATGCTTTTAGACCCCACCCATAGCTTACTGGGGGCGAAACTCTGGGGCCAACACAGAGTTTCAAAGAGCACCCCCCCCCCCACCACCCCGCAATGATACAGTGTTTTAAAGAGTTTTAAAAACACTGTTTTAAAGAGCCCTGCCCCCCCCCCCCCCCCCCCCGCCCCGCCCTGCTATGATACAGAATGTAAAGCGGTGTTGAAGAACCACAATGGGATAACATAAGGCAAATAATTTGGTGTTCACAATGTTTTCAAACACTGATTTGTGACTCATGATATAGTATTCAAGAAATAGTAAGACCTTCTGTTCATGGGACCTGAATGTAGTCTTAGTTTTTCTTCTATTTACAGTTTTCCTTCCATATCCATCAGGAAAGTGGTTTCAGAATCTTCAAAGATGCCCAAATCTGGTATCTTGAATGCACATATAAAATGAATAGTAGTACTTGGGTGTGGTAAAGAGTGCCGTCTCTTGCTCACTTGTTTTCCTGGGCCAACCTGTGCAGAATCTAGAATTGTTGATGGTATTCTGTAATAATACATTTGGGGATTGATGAAGCTGATTATCAGTTAATTGTTAAAAAATTAAGCACTTTAGCTGGACCTCATATAATGTCATGCAAATGAGGTAGTTTTGATCACAGTTTAAATCAACTTATATGTGACACTCATTTTTAAGGGCTTTTAAAATTAAGTTATGGCTTTAAATGAGATACATTAAAAAAAAAAAAACACACCTCTGGGGACACAGTTTTTGAGGGAGTAGCCTACTGTTTTCTCCCTTTGCCTGGCAAAGAAAGTCACTCTTTCTCCTTAAAAAAAAAAAAACAAAAAACAAAAACCACCTCCGAAGTATCTAATTGATTAAAATTCTACAAGATAGAAAAGCCTTTGTATCATTGGTGGTTTGACTTAGTCTTATAATTATTTCACATTTCAGATGCAGTTGTCATTCACATCTTTGGAGCAAGAGCTAGATCGGTTAAGAAGAGAAAATAAAGATATTGAAAATGTATGTTATCTCATTGTTTGATTTGTAACCTATGGCCTCATTTTTAGCATTAAGGCTGTGTTTTAAGATTTCTTTTATCTAATGATGTGGTTGTTGTACTTTTATTGAGATGGTATAGTTTTGGATTCAGTAAGTCTTGTAACTTTTCATTGTAGGGAAGTATCTTAAATTTGTTTCTTAACTTTTCCTTCTTTGTTTCATTGCTAGCTGAGAAGAGAACGAGAGCATTTGGAAATGGAGCTAGAGAAGGCAGAAATGGAACGATCTACCTATGTTACAGAAGTCAGAGAGGTACTTAAAATAGAATTTTTTCAACTTTGCTTCTCAGGTGAAGTTAAATTTATAACAGAATGATAAAATATTTCAGTGTAAGTTGTTTGTGGCAGAGCTTCCAAGTAGCATACAAACATGGGATATCATAAGGAGATCAATCTTAAACTCTAAACTTCATTGCAGCTGAAAGATCTGTTGACTGAATTGCAGAAAAAACTTGATGATTCATATTCTGAAGCAGTAAGACAGAATGAAGAGCTAAATTTGGTAAGAAGCTTGTTCTCCACTGTGTATCAAGTAGGCTCTGAAAACACTTGTGTTGACATGTGGAGAAGCCATCCAAACCTTTCTCCTTGCTAACACCCTTAGCTTGGCATTTTTAAAGTTTAAGATAATCTTCATATTCTGATGATTCAAGATGGTCTGTCTTTTCTTGATTTCTAAGATGATCCTTCTTTTCTTAGCTCCTAACAATGGCATGTGTGGCTTGCAACTCTTTTTCAAAAAAGTTTTCTGTGTTTTATAAAACCAAATTTCTTCAACAGCATTATTTTCAGTGAATAAAGACATTAAACAAGCAACGTAAACACTGGCTGCATTGTAAAGTTTCTCAGAATTACCATAGTTAACTGGGCCTCTTATATTCTAACATGGAAGGAGATTAGTGAAGGTGGAAGATACATACTCTTCTTTCAAGGGCAGTGATCCAGTCTAGCTTCTTATTTTAACTGGCATTTCTGTACATTATATATAAGGCAAAGCTTATGGAATTCTTTACCATCATCATATCATTCAGAGCATAATAATTTTAAAACTACAGTCTCAGAGTTAGCTAAATGTTGTATAAAGACATAGAGTACACTGTATTCCCATTCTTAAATTTTCTGGAAATTTACACTGACAGGCTTATTTGTTACATAAACATGACTATCTTATTGTATGTTTCAAACAATAGTCATTATGTCTGTCTGTGACTTTTAAAAATTAAAAATGTTACTAGATTTTTAAAAAGTACTGAATGAACTCTAGTACAATTGCAGTAAGCTGATTGTCTCCTTACTATAAGTTGGTGCTGCCAAATTTGGAATTTTCTTTTTAGTATTGCTGTATACCGAAGAAAATTTCTTAACTCGTTCATGTTAAGCAGTGTTACAGCAGTGATCCATGGGAATCAATTTTCAGAGTAGGGCTGTCTTTGAAATGGCACACATCAAGTCCCCACCCTGACCCCCTGTCCATACACACACCCCTTTCTAGTTTTAAAATAAAATTTACCTTCATTTTACCTGAATTGAATCATTCCCACTGCAATGTAGGATTAATTTTAGGTACACTGTCTATATATTGCACAGATTGGTACTGTGGTATGCTACAGCTTTAAGGGATATGCTTATCCTATAATGTGGTTTTAAAAAATCCATTTCTAACTACAGTTGTTGGAGATTTTACGTTTAACTTTGGTGCTTCATGGCTGACTCCAATAGTAGCTTCAAACCCAAGGATTATGTTGAGTCTCCATTTAGCCTGGTGCTCTCTTTGTATATTTTGACCCTTCTGTCAAAAGGTCATTTTGAACAGTATTAAATTTTTTTTGCCTTGAGTTTGCAGTCTTCATTTTAATCTTTCTGTTTGTCTTTTGCTCAGGGTAACTTCCACATTTTAAGATATATTAAAGTAATTTTGTTTTTGCTTATACATTATATGTTCCTGGGCCAAAGGAATAACCTCTCTGATGTATGAAATCAGAGTTAAATAAAGGAGCGAAAACTGAAGGATTTGGAAAGAGTTTGCAAAATCAGATTTGCAAATGTCATGTCTTGCGTGCACTAATTGTTTCTACATGTTTGAAATGCTAGTGTCTTATATTTTCCCCTTTGGGGTTTCCAGAACTGTTTGGAATGCTTTGCTTATGGGTAAGAGACATAGTCAATTAATTTGATGAGTTTAATTAAAAAAGTTATTTTTGTCAGTCCATTTCCTTCATTCATAATTATTCAGAATACTGAGAGAAGAGGCAGTATGTATTGACACTGGAGTTTAATACAACTTTATAACTTTTAACAAGTTGGTTGAGATGTATATGTTAAGATGTTTCTTGTTGGTATAGTTAAGTCATTGTGGTCTTGCACTCATTTCTCTAGTGACATCTTAAATGATGAACAACATTTAAATTTTTGAAGATTTCATTTTACTGGATTTTTGAAGATTTCATTTTCTGTTCAGTGTTTTTAAAAATATTACATAATTCTTAACTATATAGGTTAAGAAAACCTTTAAACAATTAGTAAACTTTATTACTTGCCTTTTAATTTGAAATAAATGTGAGCAAATAGGCTTTATGAATAGTGAATAATACTTAAAATAGCTGTGACATAAACCTAGACAGTGTATTACAAAGCAGAGACATCACTTTTCCAACAAAGGTCCAGATAGTCAAAGCTATGGTTTTTCCAGCAGTCATATTTGGATGTGAGAATTGGACCATAAAGAAGGCTGAGCGCTGCTAAGAATTGATGCTTTTGAATTGTGGTTTTGGAGAAGACTCTTGAGAGTCCCTTGGACTGCAAGGAGAGCAAACCAGTCAATTCTAAAGGAAATCAGTCCTGAATATTCATTGGAAAGACTGATGTTGAAGCTGAAGCTCCAGTACTTTGGCCATTTGGTGTGAAGAGCCGACTTATTGGAAAAGACCCTGATGCTGGGAAAGATGGAGGGCAGAAGGATAAAGGGCCGACAGAGAATGAAACGGTTGGATGGCATCACTCATGAGTTTGAGCAAGCTCTGGGAGATAGTGAAGGACAGGAGAGCCTGGTGTGCTGCAGTCCATGGGGTCCCAAAGACTTGGACACGACTTAAGTGACTGAACAACAACAGTACTTAAAATAGTAACACTCTACTGTAATTTTATGGTTTTGTTTTTATATCTGCAGTTTTTTAAACTCTAGTTTGTTACTGTAGCTTTTCTTAAGTTTAGCTTTACAGATTGGAATCTCCACTGCTTACAGCTTTTCTATACATCTGATGCAGCATATTGGCTAATCCACTGTGCATAATAACTGTTAGCGATCCCATTCTTTCTCATTCATTCTTCAGTCCTAGGGATCTCAGCATAATCAAAGAAGGATGTGAATTAAATTAATTGTGGTGTTCCTTTATTTTTACAGTTAAAGAAACAGTTAAATGAAACACATGCAAAACTTAGAACTGAACAAAGTGAAAGACAGAAAGTAGCTGGTGACTTGCATAAGGTAAGACACTGCTTGTCCTGAAGATGCCGTATCATTATAATGTATTGTACTTTGAGTCTTAAGCTGACATACTGCTAACTTCTGATTTATTCTTTTGCATCATCCCATTAATTTGTTCTTAAATTTAAGCTGTTTGCTACATAGTTAGATATTTGGAACTAGACTTTTTGGCTTGTTTTTCCATTTTTCATAATTTGCTCCTTTTCATCATATTTATATAATTAATTGCTTTGTAAAGTACAGATTACATTTTGAATTCAATTGATATTACTCTTAAAAAATTTGGTTACATTCATATATTTTTTATTGGGATTTGCTTATATAGTCATTTACAAAGTATATTTCTTTGGATCTTCTTGCTTCCTTGGTGGTTCAAACGGTAAAGAATCCGCCTGCAATGCAGGAGACCTGTGTTTGAATCCTGGGTTGGGAAGATCCCCTGGAGAAGGGAATGGCTACATACTCCAGTATTCTTGCCTGGAGAATTCCATGGGCAGAGGAGCCTAGCAGTCCACAGTCCATGGGGTCGCAAAGAGTCAGACATGACTGAGCGACTTTCACCTCACCTCATCTCATGTGTCTAAAAGAAGTGTAGATCTCTGCTGTTTCAGAAATTTATTCCTTTATTTCTTTGTAGAAGTATGTTTCTCTTAATCTCACATAGATGGGTGATATTTAGGATTACGTTTTTTATTCTTTGTGTTAGTTTGACAAGTTATTTGTAATTCTGCTGAGATTTTTAATAGTGTAATTTGTATATGCTTCTATCAGAGCTGCTTTCAAGCTATGATTGTGTTTATAGGAGATACAGTCAGCAAAACAAATATGTCACTTTCTGAAAGATTGAAGGAAATATTTCTGTTGGTTCTATATGATTATAGCTTATAATTATTATGCAAAAGTCTAGGACTCTAGAGTTGGTTCATATTTCTTTGATGTTGTGGCCAGTAGAGAAAATGTGAACTTAAGTTTTGGAGCTCTGACTTAGATATATATAATACGTTGTCAAAACTGAGCAATCTGATTTACTTTGATACTTGATTTTAGTGTTTGACACTGGACAAACTAATAAAACATGCAGCTTTAGCCTAACAATTTATTTTCTCAGAAGGTGCTTTAAAGATATTAAACAGGTGCTCAAACATATGGATATGCCATGTTGTTTGGCATAAAATGGCAATAATAGTTGGTAGTGAACCGCCCCATATCTATATAATAGAAATATTGTGTAACTCGTGATTGGAAATGCATATAAATATTTACTGACATGTAAAAAGATAACAAAATTTTTCATGAAGTAATGTGTATGTTAAAAGCCCACGTACAGAACATTTTCTACCAGTCTTCCATTAGGACGTATATGCACTGACAAGGGATTCACACCAGGAATCAACAAACTCAAAAGTTTTAGGATTTACTGCCCACCTATAGTTTCTTTCACATACTCTTTGCTAATATGACTGTTTAAAAATGTAAAAACCATTCTTAGCTTATAAACTGTACAAAGACAGAGTGTGGCTAGATTTGGCCAGCCTCTGATCTAGACTAATATCACTGATGTGATCTTGATCTAGCCTAAATACCACTGAGGTTATTTCTGCTTTTAATTTCTTTATACATTTCCTTCATTGTTTGTGAGCATGTGTTTTTATAATCTGGTAGGGGAGACAGCTATTTGATTTTGGATAAAAAACTTGAACAGGTTGACTTTTATGTTGTATTGTGAGAAGAGCTTTAGTTTTACACAAAATATGTAAGGAAATCACTCATTTTTTCATATATATATATATAGTTATCTATCAATTGTAGTATTGATAGGCTCTATATTTCTTTCCTTACAGGCTCAACAGTCACTAGATCTTATCCAGTCAAAAATAGTAAAAGCTGCTGGAGACACTACTGTTATTGAGAATAGTGATGTTTCCCAAGAAACGGTATGCATTTTCTTTAGGTCCAAATCTCTGAGCTAATTACCTTATAAATTATGTGAAGAATGAAAAATCTACAAGATCCATCTCTGAAAAAATGCCTTTGTAATATGCTTCCATCAATTTTGTTGCATTCTTAACTCAAGGTCATCTTTTCTTTGAGGTATCTTATCTGAAATTCTGTGTTTTTATTAATGTTTGTTTTCACTTTAGCTTGGTGAGATATTACATTAATGTTTAGGTTTGAGTTGGGAGGTATTATGGTATACTACTTATGACTGTAGACTCTGCTCCTTGCATTTGAATCCTGATTCTGTTGTTCAGTAGCTGTGTGACTGACTTAGGGGAAACTCTTTAGCCTCTCTGGGTTTCAGCTGCTCCATAAAAGGTAATGATGATGATAGTATATATTTTGTAGGATTGTTGCAGGGAATAAATGAATTACTATATAAAAGACTTAGAATAGTGGGTAACTCAACAATGCCTCAACTTTTGTAAGAGCTCAATATATGTTTGTTTTTTTTCTGTTGTTGTGAGTGTATTCTCCTTTGGCTCTTTGTACACTTTTTTTATGAAAGCAGAAAAATATTTTTGTCTGATATTCATAGTTTCTTTATTTTTCCCTGTGTAGCCTAGTGACAGCATTTATATAACATTAAACTTGCTTAGGTGCAGACTACCTTGCACTGCGAGGTAGCAAATACTATGCTCTATGTGGTTTTATTGTCAATTTTCATGTCATCTTTCAGATTTTTTATATCTGTGTGTGAAACAACAATAAAATATTTTCTGATTATGGTTGCAAATCCCTTTCCCTTATGCTTAGGGTTTTTCATCTCTTTAATCTTTTTCTTAGGAGTCTTCTGAGAAGGAGACAATGTCTGTAAGTCTAAATCAGACTGTAACACAGTTACAACAGTTGCTTCAGGCAGTAAACCAACAGCTCACAAAGGAGAAAGAACACTATCAGGTATTAGGTAAGAATAACTGAAGAATTGCTGTCTGTCCGTGGATAATTGACATAGTGTGTGTGAATGTATATACAGTGTGTATTTACCATAAATACAGAAACTCTTGTTACCATAGTGGAGATTTTCCCTCTGTATCTCTCTCAAAACCTTCAACTGACAACTTTAGCTTTCTTGGAGTTTTATTTCCATCTTGTATATACTTTGATCTTGTAGTTTAGAGAAGAAAATACATACCTTTTTTAAAAAAAATACATACCTTTTTTTTTTTAAAGTTTATCTAAGTTTCATGATTATAGCATTATACTTGTGTACATTGCAAGGTCATAACCACCACAAGACTAATTACCATCTGTCACCGTACAGTTGACCTCCTTTTTCACTTTTGCCCACCCTCCAACTCCCTTCCCCTCTGGTAACCACTAAGCTGTTCTGTTTTGTGAGTTTTTGTTTTGTCTTATTTTGTCTGTTTCGTTTTCTTTAGATTCCACATACTAGTGAAATCATGTTATTTGTCTTTCTCTGACTTAGTTTATTTAGCATAATACTTCCAAGTTCTAACCATGTTGTTGCAAATGGCAGTATTTTCTTCTTTTTTTATGGCTGAGTAGTAATTCATTGTGTGTGTGCGTGTGTGTGTTTACCTTCTCTATCCATTCATTCATTAGTGGACACTTAGGTTGTTTCTATAAATCTTGGCTATTGTGAATAATGCTGCAATGAACAGAGCCGTGTATATACCCTTTTGAATTAGTATTTTCATATAGAGATACTTTTCTTCTTTGACCTTTCACATAAGATGCTGAACTGAAAAACTGTCATCACAATTTACATTGGAAGCTGGGTTTTATTTAAAGTTGCTTATGGGTAATCAAAGAAATACATTTTTTAATTCTTGAAGTGAAAGTCTTGGCTGAAGATAAATAAACCATCATTAGCCAAACTATGTTTTGAAATTTTATTGCCCATATGACCTGAGAATGCATGTTGATGAATTAATTTTTGGTCCCTGGGTTTTACCTGTTTTAAGAATGACTTAAGTCACAATGCCTTGGGTAATTAAGATCTTCTGGTATGCACTGAATACTGTAGATATTCTTCTTTTGAAGCTGTTTGTTCTATAATAAGCATGCTGTCCTGGAGATCAGTGGAGTGGCCTGTGCAATGCCACGGGGCAACTTACACTGAATTCTCCCTTTCAGCACTCAAACTTGGGACTCTTAGCTTATGCAGAGGCCTCAGGATAGGTTAGTGAAAGTCGCTAAGTCATGTCTGACTCTTTGTGATCCCATGGACTATACAATCCATGGAATTTTGCAGGCCAGAATACAATTTTGTAGCCGTTTCTTTCTCCAGGGAATCTTCCCAACCCAGGGATCGAACCCAGGTCTTCTGCATTGCAGGTGGATTCTTTACCAACTGAGCCCCCAGGAAAGCCCTGGGATAGGTTGGGTGCCCTGAAAAAGTTGGGAGGGACCTCCGTCTTGATTCCAGGGGCATTCTATCTCACTTGTAGATTGTCTTGCCTGCCTTTAGTACATACTCTTCTTTAAGCTGCTATTTCAGGTCAGTTACCTCTAAGAAGACTTTGCACATACACTCAACTCATTCTTCTAACTTGTCACAAGAATCATATCTCAGTCTTTTATCCTTGGTAAGCTGGCTTCTCAGTTGCCTAGAGTTACACTTCTGCCACTTTACCAGCCTCCCCTAACTGAGAAAATAACCTTGCTTCCTGTGTCCCAGGGCAGCTTTCCTTCCCACATCTTCAGTCCTGTTTTCTTCTCCACATGCTGCTTCTGTTTAGTCTTGAAAACATGCTCAAATATCTTATTTTAACTTTCTGCTTCAGGATACCATCCTAGTTTTTTTTATTTCACTGCTTAAAAATTTTTAAAAGAAGTAACTATCCTCATAGTATCTACTTCTTTACTTACTAGTCTCTACTCTGGAGAAAGGCTTCTTTTTCTGCTGTTCCAGGAACTGGATGAAATGACCTGTCATTCCATGTCATTCATTAGTGATTGCCTAATTGCTGGAGCTGATACACGATCTTCTTTTGCGTACAAGATACTGCAAATAGTTATGAATTCTAAATATGGTGAGGTCAGTCCATAGAAGGGTTTCATATCTGAGAACCTGCAAAATTATAAGCTGTCCTGTTACCCTTTTCCCTTAGGCCTTGTCAATAATATCTCACTAGCATCTCAAAAGTATTCTCTAGTTATTTTCTTTTTTTTTTCTCAGACGTGTGGTCTGAACCATTTTGGCTTTCCTGTTTCCACTTTGGTCTTAATCATATAAAATTTGAGCCTTACACTGATTATCAATAATAACACTTTTATTTTTCAGATTTTTTTTTCCTGGTTTATAAAATTACAGTGTGTAATTTGTTAAAAGAAATACATATACCCTGGCAACACAACTAAAACTGAACTGTTGTTTAGCGGGAAGCTTATCTGAGTGATGACTCAGCATTCTTTTGTCAGCTGGTGAACATAAGTCCACTTTTGGCAAGTGAAAGGGTGGTTGAGTGATCAGTAGTGTATCATGCGGGTTAGATGGATTGTATGAATTCAGAGGCCCACCAGCACTTGAGAACTCTCCTTGCATAGGTTCTATCCAGCACTGACAATGATTACCCCTCTGTAGGGGTCCCTTGGTTCCCACAGCTTTTCTTTATGCCTTTTAAATGTTTGTGTTATCCTTGGTTTTTTAACTTCAGCCATCATTTTTCCTCAGTGTATACTCCCTCTTGTTAACTCTTTTAAAACTATCAATACTACCAGATGATTAAATTGGAAATAAAAATTTCTTAATCATCAAAATTTATAGGTTAATGCCTGATGTCAAGAATCTTCTCTTTTTCCCCCCTATTTTATTTAGGTATAGTTTATTACTTTTTTTTAAAAACTGAAGTATAGTAAATTTACAATCTTGTTTTAGTTTATGGTATACAGCGCACACACACACACACACATATTTTAGTATCTTTTCCATTATATTCAGTTCAGTTCAGTCACTCAGTCATGTCCAACTCTTTGCGACACTATGAACCATAGCATGCCAGGCCTCCCTGTCCATCACCAACTCCCAGAGTCTACCCAAACCCATGTCCGTTGAGTTGGTGATGCCATCCAGCCATCTTCATCCTCTGTCGTCCCCTTCTCCTCCTGCCCCCAATCCTTCCCAGCATCAGGGTCTTTTCCAATGAGTCAACTCTTCATATGAGATGGCCAAAGTATTGGAGTTTCAGCTTCAGCATCAGTCCTTCCAATGAACACCTAGGACTGATCTCCTTTAGGATGGACTGGTTGGATCTCCTTGGAGTTCAAGGGGCTTTCAAGAGTCTTCTCCAACACCACAGTTCAAAAGCATCAATTTTTTGGTGCTCAGCTTTCTTCACAGTCCAGCTCTCACATCCATACATAACTACTGGAAATCATAGCCTTGACTAGACGGACCTTTGTTGGCAAAGTAATGTCTCTGCTTTTCAATATGCTGTCTAGTTGGTCATAACTTTCCTTCCAGGGATTAAGCGTCTTTTAATTTCATGGCTGCAGTCATCGTCTGCAGTGATTTTTGAGCCCAAAGAAATAAAATCAGCCACTGTTTCCACTGTTTCCCCATCTATTTGCCATAAAGTTCTTGCCTGGGAAATGGAAAAAGGAGCCTGGTGGGTTTTAGTCCATTGGGTTGCAGAGTCGGACATAACTCAGCAACTAAACAACAGCAATAACATATTGACTCTTTTTAGTTTTTTGAAGAACCTCAATACTGTTTTCCGTATTGGCTGAACCAATTTACATTCCCACCAGGAATCTTACTTCTTCTTATTATGTATTTCAAGTGCATGTGAATTGTTTAAGGTAATGGTGTACATTTTCAGTATGGGAAAAGCTATTTTTAAAAGGCAAAAATGAGAGAGATAATATACAGTAATTTAGTTTTCTAAATCCTAATACACAGAACTTAGCATTTCTCTGAATTGTAGGGGTAGGTGTATTTATCTTGTATCCTTAATTTGGAAAACATTAACCTTTTTTTCCTCTTGGAGATCTGCCTACTCATCTCCTATTCTTCTCTTCCCACCCCACCACCTCTCCAAAAAGAAGGCTATCATTCCCCCATGCTTTTTAAAAAATATATATTTAGTTATTTAATGGCTGTGTTGGGTCTCAGTTGCAGCACTCTGGCTTCTGTCTAGTTGCGGATGTGGGCTTAGCTGCTCTGCAGCATTTGGGATCTTAGTTCCCAGACCAGGGATTGAACCTGTGAAGGCAAATTAGAAGGCAAATTCTTAACCACTGGACCACCAGGAATGTCTCTCCCCCATGCTTTTTAAAGTAATTTTTTTTATAGCTTCGGACTGGTAACACTAGTATTTTGTAGTATAAGTTTTTTTGTTTTTAGATATCTACTTTTTCTTATGTTGTATATTTGCCTGGTCTCTAAGTGTTCCAAGTGTATATCTGACCATACCAGAAAACTTTATTACCCTAGTGTCTTTGTTTGGCTGCTATAACAAAAATCTTATATACTGGCTTAAGCAGCTGAGATTTATTTTTCACAATTTTGGAGGCTGGGGGAGTCTCAGATCAAGGCACCAGTATATTCTGTCAGATGAGACCCACTTGCTGGTTAAAGATGGCCATCTTCTTTTCTGTCCTTAGCTGGCAAGAGGGGCACTGGAGCTCTCTCGGGTTCTTTTTATAGGGGTATCAATCCCATTCATGAGTGGAGTCTCCTAAGGGCCCCATTTCCAAATACCATTACCATGGGGATTAGAATCTTAACATAGGAATTTTGAGGAAGAGGGAGACACAAACATTGAGACCAAAACACCCAGGATCCCTTACCTGGAACCTGTGTGTGGAATCATGTGGAAGAAGGATGATGGTTTTAATAGCTAACACTTTGTAAGTGTTCCTCTAAGAATGAACATGCTTCTAGCATGTGGTCATTCATTTAAATGTTCACAACAACCCAATGCAGTAGATAGGTAGGGATTGTTAATAATAATCCCTTAATATGTTTTAATTCTCATTTTACAAGAGAGCCAAAGGGGTTCTGTAAATTGCCCAAAGTCACATAGCTAGAACTAGTTGAGCTGGGATTTAAATCAAGGTGGTCTGAGCCCAGGCCCTGTGCTCTTAATCTGTACTTTTCTCCGCCCTGCTTCAAGCACTGTGTGTTCTGATCCGTGTTGTCGTTGCTTTCTTTTCTCCTCATTCTATCTAACCCTCTCTTGCCAGCCTCTTCTAGTTTCTTCCTTCAGTCCTGGCTTTTTCCTGAAGTTGATATTTAGTTTGTCAATAGTGAATTGGAGAGACTTTTAAGCTATCCAGGAAAAGTGAGGTGAAACTTTGTTTATGTGTTTGTTATATATGTGCCTTCCTTACTCCCTTTAACAAATAGATTTTTTCATGATACAGTTGTCTTTTGTTTCTGAAAGAAAAAAGTTCTTTTTTGGTGTATTGAAGTATGAGAGTTAATGTTTCAGATAAAGACTAACTTCTGTTTCTATACTTTACACTTGATTGTCATATGGACCTTCATTTTCTGTAACGTGTTTACACAGCACTTCTCAGTTTAATGTAACAGTGGCCTATGTAGACTTTCTAATCGGCTGTTAATCTTGCTTCAATTGTAGTATGTGATAGCCAGTGATTACTTTTAACTTTCTGATTGCTTCTTTTCACCTCAACTTTTTGAAAAATTTCACACATTGTGAAAAGTTGAAAGAATATATAACACTCAGTCACCCTTCAACTGCTTCATCTTTTTATTTGTGTATACATATTTTGTTGCTGTTAAACCATTAGAAAGTAACTTTCAGATAACATGATCTTTTATCCCTAAGCACTTAAGTATGCATCTCAAGAACAAAGATATTCTCTTATAAATCTGTAGTATCACTGTCACATCCAAAATCACACAAACAGTGATTCTATAATATCACCCCTTTTTTAAGATGTCTTTGCTTATACCTGAAATATCTTTTTAGTTACTTTTTTCCAAACCAGGATCCAGTCAAACTTCACATGTTGCATATGGTTAAATTCTTTTAGTTTTTTTAATGACTTTTGAAGTTTAATTTCTTTGGTCATTTTATCTGACTTGGAAAGCTTCAAAAGGCCTTAGAAAATTTCTGAAACTTAAATTATTTATTTGTGGGTGGAGAGTTATAAATTTCAGTCTCTTTTCAATGCTGTTGATTTATCTTAATAGCTTTATAGTCTCTTGAGAGGAGCAGTAATACAAATGGATTCCCAATGTTGTTTTCTTAAATGTTTTCTAAATAGGGTTCAAAATCCCTACATTATTCTCAGTTTGGTCTGAGGTTTTGGCTCACATATTTTAAAATCCATCTGAAAACTTCTTCTGAATTCTGAGATTTTTCTCTTATTTCTGATTACCATTAGTATTGACTGTTCTGATTTTAGTTGAAAGGGCCGTGCTGGATCAAATGGAATATGTACCTTTGGTGTTTGATAGACGTCTTCTGACTGTCTTTTGTTTCTTTGTTTTAAAATGAATTTGTTTCTTTCTGATCTTTTGCAGAGTGAAGTAATTGGGAAGCTGTTCATTCAAGGAAAACAGAAGGCATTGTATTTATATTTTGCCAAATTAAAGCCTTATTTATGTTTTCACCCTTTCTACTTTGTCAGAAACACTGAACAGAGTTTTGTCTTTTCTAATCCTTGTTAGACTACTGATTTAAAGAGAGAAAAAAGCCAACTCTGTAGACACCTTCAGAGTTTAGTTTTATAATAAAAACTGTTTGAATAATTAGACCTTTACATTCCTGAAGATAAAATAAACATGTAATCTTTTATCTTATTTTGCTCAATAAAATTGTTCAGAAGATCAAAAGTGGTAAAGACAATGTAAAATTTAACATTTTAATACTGATGTTGTACACTGTTTTACTTAACATTTTGGGGAGTAACTGCCTCTGACTTCAACTCAAGAAAACACTTTTTGTTGCTAATGTAATCGGTTTTTGTAATGGCGTCAGCAAATAAAGGGATGCTTATTATTCAAATGTGTTCTGATTTTCATTGAGCTTTAACACGTTTCATTAGCACTTCAGAGCAACATAATTTAGAGCACAGTCATTAATCGCAACTCCAGACAGGGTAGGTTTGGTGCGTGTTGCCTTCTCAGCTGGAGCTCCGGGTCTTCTCTGTGGTTGTGTGCCATGTAAACTGTCCTGAAGTTCTGTGGCTTACAGAAAGGATGGGGGCAAGTGTTTAAGCTGTCAGGCTTACCACCCTCACTTAGGTAGAAGAGCTCTACTTTATTTTTATTTCTATTGTTATTTTAAGTAAGAATTAACTTTTTAGTTTCCTTCTTATTAGATACTGTTACGCAGACTACACATGTTATCTTCTTTGTTTTGGACTAGTTGATACCATGTTTTATCTTTTGTTTTCTTTTGTAATAATTAGGTGAAAACACTGAGGTTTAGATGCTAACTAAGCATTGGCAAATGCCTTATGCCATTGAGTATTAAAGTAGCTGCTGACCATACGGTGACCTCCTTGCTGGTTCAGCTGTGCTTCTACCATGGAGCCTTTCCATTTCGTTTTCTTTCTGCTAAAACTCTCTTCTCTTGGATATCAGTCTTTGCTCGTTCCCTCACCATCATGAAATCTGCTTAAATGTCACATTTTTCATCAGATCTTCACCATCTAGTGTGCCCCCCTACCATATCCCACTACCTGTTTTGGTCTATAACATTAGTAGTCTTCCCGTATATACTGGGCCATTCCCTATACCCCTCTCTATCAAAAAGTAAGCTCCAGGAATGCCAGAATAATCTCTCTTGTTCTTTGCTTTATCCCAAGCCCTGGGGAAGTGCCTGTTTCAACTGTGCTCAAATATTTCAGTGAGTGAATAGGTGAAATTAACTTTTATTGTTTATTTGGCCATGCTGCGCAGCTTATGGGATCTTAGTTCCCTCATCAGGGATCAAACACTGCAGTGAAAGCACCAAGTCCTAACCTCTGGATCACTAGGGAATTCCCCAAATTCATTTCTATACCTTGAGGGTTATCTAAGGTGGTGCCTTTACCACATAGCACATGCACCAGGTAATATTTCTAATGTATGTGGATGTAAACTGAAAAGACTGCTCATGGCCTTTGGGCTACCCCAGGCCTTACTGGGCTGCTTTCAGCAAACTACTGGGAAATTGGTCTGAAGGCCAGCCAGGTACCGTCTAATCAGTATCTCTTTTCCTTTTG